>NC_054472.1:123839386-124142416 GCF_017639515.1 Carcharodon carcharias | reverse complement strand
CTAGAATCAGGGAACACAATTTCAGAATAAAGGGGAAACCTCTTAGAACCGAGTTGAGGAGAAATTTCTTTACTCAGGGGTTGCGAATCTTTGGAATTCTCTACCCCAAAGGGCCATGGAAGCTCAGTCATCAAGTATGTTTAAGTTAGAGATTGATAGATTTCTGATTAACAATAACGGAAACGGTAATGGGGATAGTGTGGGTAAAAGGCACTGAAGTGTTTGATCAGCCATGATTACATTGAATGGCGGAGCAGGCTCAACGGGCTGAATGGCCTTCTCCTGTCCCTATGTTCCTAACAGTGAACAATCCTGGTGGGTCCTGGCCTGCTTATGTGCACCTGCTGTGAGGCAGTGGCATCCTCCTTGAACTGTGGATCTGGAGTTGCTGGGGTCACAGGAAGAGGGGATTTGGATGGGCTGGACGCTCCCAGAGTCGCTTGTGCGGATGGCCCCGGGGTGTGCACCTGCTAATCCTTCTCCCTATGGGTGTCTCAGGGCCGCTGGATGACTCCTTCAGAAGGGGTAGCTGGAGTGAGATCGAGCTGCCCCGCACCCCTCTTGCGTACACACAGTTGGAGGCCAACTATGGGGTTCAGCAGGTGCAGCAGTGCAGGAGCAATGGCCTGAACCAAGGTCTCCATGGCAGCCACCATTCTACCAATGTTTACTTTGATGTGTTGGCATGCTGGCACTATCACCTCAGCCTGAAGGTGGATGGACTCCTCCATCGTGCCTTGCAATCTGAGGAGTGCAGTGGACACCCCTTCCTGATGTTCCCTAGCTTGCCTTTGCAGCTCTAGCAACTGTGACATGACCGAGTCCAGTGACTCATCATCTGACTCTGCGCAGCAAATTTCTAGCCTCCAGCAGTCCTCCAATTGCCAGACACCTCAGGAGTCCCTCCCTCCGCCTGCTGTGGATCAGACAGTGCGATGTGCTCACCAGATTATGACCTCAAGACTACCATAAAGCTGGGACCCACCAAGGTATGTGTCTTTGCGCTGGTGAATGGTGTGGGTGAGTGCTGTGACAGGACTTCAGGGGGGGATGCCTTCAGATTCCTCTTCAGAGGTTTCTTCGGTGCTTGATTGGAGGTCTTGGGTCATGGATTCCGTTGGCTGTTTGGCAAATGTGCCCGCGGAAGCAAAGGGAGATAATTAATGCATGGCAGTGACCTGTGAAAGAGGACACATCACTCTTGGCCTGGTCGTCTGATGGATGTTGCAATGCTGGATCCTCACTTGGTAGAGCTCCACCAACTTCACAGTCAGCATAGGAATGGTCCAGATCCTTGCTGGCCAGCTTGTTGGCTCTGTTTTCAAAGTCTGTGAGGAGTTTGATTTCAAGCATTCCTCCACCTGTAAGCAACCTCTCCCTCTTGTTGTGTGCCAGCTTGTCCTGCATAAATACCGATGGAGAGAGTGCAGGCAGGATGCCTGCCAGGCCATAGGCATGTGTGGGTGATGAGTGGTCCTGTGGACAGAGTGAGGACAATGAAGGTGTGTGTGAGAGAGTGAATGGTGATGTCCCTTGAACTGGCAGTGAGTGAGGGCCCTGTGGATGTGTGATGGGTTTGTGAGTGTGTGAGTTGAGAGTGATGAGAAGAGTGATTTACCCTGGAGGAATGGAGAAGATCATTCATCCTCTTGCAGCACTGAGTGACTGTCCTCTTTGCAGGGCATTGGCTTTGACCACTGCTGCCTCCGCCTCCCAAGCCGGATTAGTGAGGTTGCTGCTCATCCTGCAGCCAGATGGGGGTAGAGGACATCATGGTGAGCCATCGCTGCATCCAAAAGGTGCTTGAGGGACGCGTCATTAAACCTGAAATCTCCAGTCTTTTTGCCTTTCAGGAACATGTAATCTTCGCAGCAGTCATGGGCTGGAAGCACTGAGAGGTATGCGCGCGGCTGTACTTTAAGTATGGCGCCCCAGCATGATGATGGTGTGGTGGGTGAAACGGTGCATTTCCCAGGACCGTATAATTAATGTGGCAGGTTTGGGACGATACGGTGTGAAAAGCCGCCATTGCGGCCAGCGGGTAAAACATTGTTTTACTCACATGCTACCACATTTAGTGCAAATCTGGGACAATTCCGCTCTAGGTCACTGCCATTTTGGAGGGAAGCCTTGAAATGGGTGGCCCAGCCTCCTGTCACACACAGGGGAGAGGATGTGCAAATTAGATCCTATGCTGTCAATAGGACCCTAATGCAATTCCAAAGTACAAATGGACAGAGAGTGCATCACACATGTTCTGCCCTTTGGTAATTGATATAGAGCAGCCTAACCACCAGCGCTTAAAAGGACCCATGAAGGCTGTAAAAAGAATTACTTAAACTGCTTTAGTGGGGCCAGAAGGAGCATTCTGAACCCACAGGCCAGAATTTTCTGGCTGACGTGCAGATGGCGTAGCCCGCACATCAACGTGTAAAATGACGCATGCTGACATCGGCGCGTGCCATCGCGATATTTCGGTGGGCCGGCGCGATCAGTTCGCCCGCCATTAATTAAAGGGCTCGTTAAGCCCCTTAACTTGCCAATTGTGTATGATTTTGAGGGGCCCGTGCGAACTTCGGGTTGGCGCACGGGCCCAACGGGAAGGCGGGTAGGAGATTATTTAAGAAAACTTTTGCAATGTCGGGATATGTGGACTCAGAGGGGTTCATTTTTTCACGAAGTTATAATTGATGAAAGTGTTTAAAACATACCTGTATGATTGTTAATAGATCTCATCGATGTCCGAGAGGTTTTTGTAAGTGAAGTGAAGTGGTAAAATGAAAGCATTCTGCAGACAGCATTCTTTTTCAGCCTTGCAACTTTCCGGAGGCCTCCATGTAGCCTGGGGCTATGGGTTCTGACCTCTCCACTGGGGGCAACTCCCCTGAGGAGGAAGGGAGGGGTAGAATCAGGAAGAGGCCAGGACTGGACTATCAGCCTCTAAGGGAGGCACCTTTGGGTGTCCAGGCGCAGGCATAAGGGGCGCAGGGCCAAGAGGTTGTCCAAGGTGCAAGGGACCACAGACGACGCAACTATCTTGCTGCCAGGGTATACAGGCAGCAAAGCAGCTACCTCTATATGACCGAGGTGCAGTGCCAAAGGAGGCTCCGACTCTCAAGGGAGAGAGTCAACTATATCTGTCAGATGATTGGCCCTGAGATCTCCCCTAAGACACCCCATGCCAGCGGCTCTGAAGCTCACAGTTGTCCTCCACTTCTAAGCCTCTGGCTCCTTCCAGGGCTCGGTGGGTGATCTTTGCAGTGTCTCCCAATCAGCTGTCCACACTTGTGTCAAGCAGGTTACAGATGCTCTGTTCCGACGGGTATCCAACCATCCACTTCTGCTGCGACCAGGCAAGTCAGGCACAGTGAACCAGAGGCTTCGTGGCCATTGCTGGCTTCCCCCACGTCCAGGGTGCTATGGACTGAACACATGTGGCCATCAAGGCGCTAGCAGGTGAGCCCGGTGCCTTTGTCAACAGGAAGGGCTTCCACTCCATGAACATGCAGATAGTGTGTGATCACAGGTTGCTGATTCTACAAGTCTATGCAAGGTACCCAGGTAGCTCCCACAACACCTACAGACTCTCCTAGGTGCTGGGGCTTTTCAGTGCTCTGGCTCGGCTGGATGGTTGGCTGCTGGGTAACGAGGGCTATCCCCTGCAAAGGTGGCTCATGACGCCAGTATGCCATCCAAGAACAGAAGCTGAGCATCGGTACAATAGGAGCCGGGGCACCACAAGGGCTGTGGTGGAGAGAGCCATTGGTCTTCCCAAGATGTGCTTCGGTTGCCTGGACCACTCAGGGGGCGCACTCCAGTACCCCCCAGATCGCATCTCTCTGATAGTGGTAGTCTGCTGCGCCCTGCACAGTCTTGCGCTGGAAAGAGGGGATGCAGTTGATGATGAAGACCTTGATGCCCTGGATGAGGCTGCACATGATGAATCCAGCAGTGCCTCAGAGGATGAGGAAGCACAGGGCAATGATGAGGGGCAGAACAGTGACCCACGTTTACACCAAGGAGGCAGGGACACCCGGGACAATTTATTCCAAAGAACCTTCAGCTAGCTCCACACATGTGGATCAGCAGGAGCAGCATTGCCTGGAACTTCCACAGGCAATTAGGTCCTACTTCCACCTGATCAGCTGCAAATAAGGTCTTAATACAGAAACATCAATCTCCACTCTAACACTCATGATAATTATGTAAAAATGAAAAAAGCACCACAATGAAAAGACGCTCAGACATCGTAACAAAGGTGGACTTTATTCTGTCCACAATTAAAGCCCACATGATTATTCAACAATGTTACAAAAAGGGGTCCCTATTCTCAGGCCAACACAAAATCACCAGTGACATACCCGGGGAGTGCCTAAGGTGCCTTATGCTTATGTTTTAGGGTGCTCCGTCTAGATGCCACCCAATCGCTCGGAGTGGCTTGTGAGACAGCCTGCTGATTCTGCTGTCCTATTGGCCTCGATGACCTTGCCGGGCGTCCTCTGGCCCATGGAGCCTGTGATGGCCCTGCATGGGAGGGAGTGGCCAGTTCCAGAATTGGCACCTCCCCAGTTGTCGCAGCCTCAACGGAAGCGGATTCTTCGTGTGCACTCTGCCTCGACTCCTCCATCGCAGAGAGCAACTGAACCATTCCCTCGTGCAACCCTGCCTGATGCAAACACACTTCCTGCTGCTTTTCCTGCAGCTGCTGCAATGGGGACAACTCCAGAGGCTCGTCATCAGTGCCGGACTCAGCATGTGACTCATCCCCTGCAGCCCTCCGGCTGCTGGAGCCATCGGCACTCTCTGCCCCTACCATCTCCTCCAGCGATTGTGATGCGTCCTCTCCACTGTGACCTAGGACACTTGCCAGCGGTATAGTCTCCACCGAGGTGTGTGTGTCTGCACTGGTGCCTGGCTGGCTGAAATGATGTGCCGCAAGTAGTACATGCTGGCCCTCAGGTGTGGAGGGGGTGCTGTGGTGTCGAGGTGCGGGTCGCTCTGGTGGTGATGCTGAAATTAACAACAAGGACAGTGCATCAGTTAGCGTGCATTCACTTCATCCTTTCATCCCTTCCCCCCCCAGCCTCATAAGTAACTCACCCTTAAAGACCCTTAAAAGAAGAACATTGGTGAGGTCCAAATGAGTCCAGACGGGCCCCAAGCATTAAACGCACATTCAAACAGGCTGGTTAGATGGCCTCATGAGTGGCACATGGCTTGTAAAGAGCCAGAGGAATGGGGAGAGTGCAGAGGTATCTGACGTGGATGCATTGTTGTCTGGATAGTTGTGCGGCTGAGGAAACATTTCAAACAATTGTGTCATTTTCTGCTGAACTCAGGAGATTGAGAGGTCATATTATTGCCCTTCATTCTGTAAGGAGGGGCATAGACCGGGTGGCCAGAAGGCAACATTTCCCCTTGGTGCAGGGATGAGTAACGTGGTGGCATTTATCTAAGTTGAGTGCCATGAGGTTCACAGCTGTGCTGCTGAGGACCTTGTGGACAGAGTAATGTGAGACACACTGGCTGAAAGGGTGGTGGAGTCCCAAACCCCCCAAAATAGAATAAGTCTTTAGGGGTGCAGCGGCAATCCAATGGCAAGTAAGACCATGATGATAGTGGTCACAAATGGGATAAGGTGACTTTGGAAGGTGGTGGAGAGGCTATTCCTCAAGGGGAAGAGGGTGCCCCCGTTTGACTCAGACATCAGAATGTCTCAGTCAGTGAATGAGCATTGTTGCAGCATTAACAATTGCAGCAACCATCAGTGGCACGGATGGCGGGCACACAGAGTGGATGGGACTGTGGACCTCAAATACCTGCCCGCTGGACCCCAGCCTCACCGCCCCCGGCCGCCTTGGCCTCCTGCCTCCTGCCCAGCTCCCTGGCCTGCTCCTCGAATGGGGTGAGGCACTGGAGGAGGGCACTTCCGAGCATTGTGGTTACTTTTTGCCTGCAAAACACATAAGAGGATTTATTGGGGCAGGTCGCTCATGTACTCTGCACGCACATGCCACACCCCAACCACAGTGCGCCATCTGAGGCCTCCAGCGGCTCTTGTCCACACTACTAGCGATGAATCCCCAGAAGATAGTATGGCTGGTCTCAAACCCCTCCCCCAACAGTCCCCTTGGACACATTCGGCGTCCATCACTTTGAATAGCACACGGGTCCTGGCGCCCATGGAAAGGAGGATCAAATAGGTGCCGCACCGATGGGACTTGCCCAAAAGACCTTGAGGCACACCTTGGACCATGTTATTACAATCAATATGACATGTGTTGGAGTTCTGAGTACGTGTCTACCGGCCTCCCCTGCAGCTTGCCCCCAAACTACTCAAATGCCACAGAAACCAACATATGCTGCGCAGAAAGCCCTTCTTCTCCTCAACCACTAAGGCTGATGTAAGCATTGTCAGTACCCATTTGCCCACCCAGCATGTAACAGATGCCCTTTGTAGTAATGGCAGCCATACATGGTGGAGGTGAGGGGGGCAAAGGCTAAGGCTGCCTTCTGCCTCAAATAGCCCAGACAGACATGGTACTCACCTGTCTGGAGCGGAGCAAATCATTGAAATGTTTTCGGCACTTTGTACCAGTGCCTCTGAAGTCATCATGGGCATTCACAGCCTCGCCCACCTCCTCCCATGCCTGGCTGGTAACATGGGGGGGCCCTCCTCCTCCCATCCTCAGGATACAGAACATCACGTCGCTGGCCCAAATCTTCCAGGAGGACAGCAAGGCATACGTCCAAGAATCTGGGTGCACAGTGGCCTCTCCTGCAGCCTGCCCCCCTCCTCCACTTCCTCCTCCTCTACTCTCCTTGGAGCATTTCTACCTCTCTGAGTGGCCATGGTGCACTGCTTCAAGCAGGCTGCCTGGCCACTCTTTAAGCAGGCTGCTGGCTCCCCATTGGAACCGGCAGTCTGAGGCTGCCCGCCCCGCGACTATTTTCCCGTTCTCCACGGGAGTCGCTAACCCGCTGGGTGGGCCTTAATTGGCCCGCCCGCAGAAAATGGCAGCGCGGCCGGTTTCGCCAGTGGCAATCGGCCGCCCGCCCGCCGCCAAGCTGGTCGGGCCCGCCCGACCGACGAGCGTAACATTCTGCCTGTAGAATTTAACTATAAGCCTCCACCAAGAACCTTGAGCCTCCAGAGACACCATACCTACCCACACCCCCACCTTTAAATAACCTCCCCCTTCTTCAACTTACTAGCACTGAGCTCTGTAATGGAAGTGAGCAGATTTCCCATCAGCATTGATTAGTGCGCTGCTCGTAAAGTTTGAGCAGCTCATAGGCAGAATGCTACTGACCATGAGCCCTACAAAAGGATTCAGCAATTCGGCATCTAATCACTATAATTGTGCTGGTAGTAGGTTCACTCCACATACTTCCGTCCAAAGGAAGTGGTCACTTAAAAATCAGATGGAATTTTTAGGATTTATATACGCATATGATTTCATTTTACCTGTTTTATAA
This sequence comes from Carcharodon carcharias, assembly GCF_017639515.1. Classification (NCBI taxonomy): domain Eukaryota; kingdom Metazoa; phylum Chordata; class Chondrichthyes; order Lamniformes; family Lamnidae; genus Carcharodon; species Carcharodon carcharias. Next base: position 124,134,937 of record NC_054472.1, on the reverse strand, counting down.
GTTTTCTTTGCCTTGGTCTACCAAGCACAACTGTGGCCATTACTATTTTATTGTACTGCTTTCTTACCTCACTCTAAAAATTGCAGGGGAACATGGAGGAAAAATCTGTCCAATGGATACCATTATACAGATGGCAATCTTATCTTCACTTCCCTGAATTTATTGAGTTTGACATTTTGATAAGGTGGGAAGGGGTCCATGTACAATCAATCTGATAAGCCATAATTTTCCATTTTTCTATGATATGTCTTTTTAGTTGCCACACTGTAATCCCAAGACTGGATAAATCAAAGTAGGTTCCATGTGGTTATCTTTTGAATTAATCATAATGAATGATATTCCTTTTTGTATTAACTTGCTGCTCTTTTCAATTGTTACTGATAAGAGCTTTTACTATTTTTCTGTAGGTATATATAGCGTTCATGAGTAGAATGGAACAGGTCCATAACTCATGAATCATGCAAAATGCAGTTAATGAGATGTTCTCTTTATTAAGGTTTGGAGTTGTATTATAACACACTTCTTTGCACGCTTGTGGTTGTATTTTTACAGTGAAAAGATGGCAGAGGTGAAAGTGGTTGTTACCTGAGAACGGACACAAAACTGACAAGCGGTTAGCCCAAGGATCTCATTTCAATATTACCAGTGAGTTGCCGACACCTGTAGTGTCTCTCAAGGCAGCTGCTTAGTTAGTTTTAAGACTTTCAATTGGGGTGGGCACCTCGCCAGCAGTGATGGCTCTCAAGTAGGTTATTGAAGGAGGTGGGATAGTGGGTACCTCATACAGACCAGCAATGACTCCCTGATGTTACCTGAAGACATGAGCAGCACTCCAGCAGCTAAGAATCTTGGGTTTTCTAATTGACCTAAAGTTCAACATTATAATTGGAAACTGTCTGGATCTGAATTATTTCAGCAGGGTGTTGGTATTTTAGCCTGCTGTCTCTAATCGTTCTGACGCACCCCAGAGAATTGTTAACTATTGATTGATAGCTCACTTAACAGCATCATTGCATAGAGTATTTACTGTTAAACTGTTCTGGTTTTAGGGTTAATGAAATTAACTCCTTTTTACAAAGTTTACTGAAAATTACAATATTTTATTTGTACCGTGACAGTTGTTAACAACCTTTTTGTAGTTTACAAGAAAATATATATATATATTTATGAATATTAGTTCAACAATTCAATGTGCACAAATATTACCATATATATGATGAATATGTAGTGTGTGTGGTGAATACTGGTAGTAATTGGTAGTAATGTATGCTAAAAAGCGAAAGCAGCATGCTATAGATAGAGCTAAGCAATCTCACAACCAAATCAGATCAGATAAAAGCTCTGCAATCCTGCCACATCCAGGTGCGAATGATGCTGAAAAATAAAACAACTAACAACTATTTTTGGAGGAGGCTCCAAAAATATCCCCGTCCCCAATGATGGGGGAGGCCAGCATATCAGTGCAAAAGACAAGGCTGAAGTATTTTCAATCATCTTCAGCCAGAAACACCAAGTGGATGATCCATCTCAGCCTCCTCCTGAGGCCACCACCATCATAGATGCCAGTCTTCAGACAATCGATTCACTTCACGTGAGTCTAGAAATGGCTGAAGGCACTGGTCACAGCAAAGGCTATGTTCTTTGACAACATCCTGGCTATGGTGCTGAAGACTATGCTCTGGAACTAGTTGTACCCTAGTTAAGCTGTTCCAGTGCAGCTACAACACTGGCATCAACCCGACAATGTGGAAAATTGCCCAGGTACTTCCTGTCTACAAGAAGTAAGACAAAACCAATCCAGCCAATAACGCACCAACAGTCGATTCTCAATCATTAGTAAAGTAATGGAAGGTGTGGTTGACAGTGCTATCAAGCTTCACTTACTCAGCAATAACCTGCTTACCAATTTGAGTTCCACCAGGGTGCCTCAGTTCCAGCCCTAATAACAGCCTTGGCTCAAACTTGGGCAAAAGAGTTGAATTTCAGAAGTGAGTTCAGAGTAACTGCTCACCACCACTTTTTCAAGGTCAATTAGGGATGGGCAATAAATGCTGGCCTTGCCAGTGATGCCCATATCCCATGAATGAATTAAACAAAATGTACTGGAGGGCTGCAGCTGCTTGTGGAACTTCCTGTGGAGAAGAATGAATAACAAACTGGTCTATCATCTAAATGTTTGCACTCAAATATAAAAGGCTATTACATATAATATATGGAAAAGCATTAGTTCCATTGAGAGCACAAGAAATCATACTGGCTTTTTCTGGTAAGTTTCTAACAGAGATGTATTGTGAGTTAGAACAGTTTTCATGTCAAGCTCTGAACTTTAACTTAAGGAATATGGGCTGTTCACAGACAATCTTTTTAAGGCTGGATTTCTGTTGCAGACATGTGCAATACTAATGTTTGTTGTTCACCTTACACATCTTAGACCACAGCATGACACTTAGGTTGAAGAATTCTTTTTTCTTCTTTGAACACACAGCCGATGCTGAGTGAAGACTAACTAGGACTGGAAATAACTAGCTGCGCATTATTAAAAGCTTCACAGTAGGTGTGGAATATTAATTCCTGCTTTGCAAAAAATGTTTGAACAGTCACTACTGCAACATCTTTAATGTCTTATGGATCAACCTCAATATAAATATAATTGGATCCCAAGCTTAAAGATGTGGCATTCAAAAAATAGTTCTGCAAGAAAAATGTCATCATTATTTTCTCCTTTAGTAGAACGATTTTGGACAAATGCCAAAAATCAGCTACTCTTTTTCTGTACATGTGCTCATTCTTCTTCAACTTCAAACATTCCCTCAAGGCAAAGTTCTGTTTTTGTGCACACCACTGACTTCACCAGCACAAAGAGCCATGCAGTATTAATAGACTGCAGTTATGATGCTATCTTGTTAAAAAAAACAATTATACAAAATATTACATGTGGTTTGTTTCTGCAGTATGCCTGTTTTATACTAGAAACTGTGGCTGTCTTCAACGTTTGCTAAAAATTTATTAGAAACGTTGGCTTTCGTTCCAACAAAAGATGCAATGAAAATAACTTACAAATTTGAGTGAGAGTGACAACTCTTTTAGACTTTATTGAAATTTAATAACATGCCTAAGCAAACCTGTTGTACTATTTAGGCCCCTTAATCAGATGAAAACAGTTAAAGGGAATTAAACCATCCTGAGGGATTACATACACTGTCAATTAATGTTTTTTTGTCAAATCCTTCTACTGTTTCTCTCAGAAATGATAGTTCAGTGAATAACATCAAAACCATGACATTAATTATTTTGAATTGAATAATCCTAACATAGCAGCTGATAATTTGAAACACTTGGCCATCTAGTATTTATTTGTTTAGAATAATGTACTTCTGTGATTTTATCAGGAGGAAATAAAAAAATGCAATTATGTCATGAATAATTGAACATTTATAACATATCCTAAATGACAGCAAGGCGAAGGCAAAGGAAGAGGGAGTTAAATGTCAGATTCAATACAGAGTTAGTGGATTTGAAACTCCATTAATTTCTTCATAAATCCCTCACTCTAAGCTTTTTAGCTGAAAGCTATGTTTGAATCTAGTTATAATGGCCTCGATATCAACCTCCTTTCAACAGGCAGGCTTGAGAGGATTAAAAACTTAAACACAGGGAATACACCTCCAACCTGTCCTGTGTGTGCCTGTTGCCATTTTTATGTCTATATTCTTTCGTGGGATGTGGGCATCACTGGCAAGGCCAGCAACTGTTGCCCATCCCTAAGTGCCCTTGAACTGAGTGGCTTGCTAGGCCATTCCAGAGTTAAGTGAAGGTCACATTGCTGTCTGGGTCTGGAGTCACCTGTAGGCCAAGCCAGGTAAGGACGGCAGATTTTGCTCCCTAAAGGACATCAGTGAACCAGGTTGATTTTTACAACAATCGATGTTAGCTTATGGTCACCATTACTGAGACGAGGAGCAGAATCTTCCATTCTGGGCTGGTGTCTCACTCTCCTCCTGAGAAAGCGGTAAGACACCTGCACTGACTCTAAGAAGGAATGCCCGCCATATCTTCTGCCTATGAGGCAGTTAAGTGGACCACCCTCCAGACTGAGGACCCCCGGAAGATCATTTCCGACCTGCCAAGAGCTGCTAGCCAATTAAAGGCCAACAGCTCTTGCACTTGGCAGCGCCAGGGAGGAGGCCATGGTTGCTGCTGGAACAATATCCCCACCAGAAGTCCCAGGATAGCAGAGCAACCCAGGGAACAGGTAAGTGCTGTTGGGTGGGTGGTCGCGGGCCATAGGGGTCAGCAGCAAGGGCACGGGGGTGGCTGTCAGCTGTCGTTCCCCGCCCCTCCCCACTGCCCCATGTCCATGCCTTCCATCATGCACAGACTGGTGAAAATCAAGGGACCCCCTGCCATCCAACTGACATGTAGCCTGCATAGGTTTACCAGTTGTGTGGGGAGCATGTCAACAGGCCAGCCTGGAACTGGGAAGATTGCAGCTGAGGCAGGAAGGGGCCCATAAGTGGTTGTTAATTGGTCATTTAAAGGGCTTACGTGGAGGCAGGTAGGAAGGTCAACCATGGGCCTTCTCACACAGGACTTAATACCAGTGGAGGCGGGAAGACACCGGGGTATCGATCCCGATGCCAACTCACCAAATTCTCAGGCCTGTCTGCCTCCTCCCTTTCCTCCTGCAGGGGCAGAAGATTCTGGCCTAGCTTCATATTCATCATTTATTATATAAATTTAAATACCAGCTGCCATGGTGGCATTTGAGCCCATGTCCCCAGATATCCCCCCAGAACATCAGTCTGGGCTTCTAGATTACTAGTCCAGTGACATTACCACTACACCACCATCTCCATCCACGTTAATGGGCTTCATGTCATGCAAGCGTTCCACAGTGCAATCAGGAACCTAATTGAAATTTAACAGTTGCTCCACAGGTTTCCTGGAGTTCAGGACGGTATCTTGCTGGAAAAGGAAGACAGGAACTGCTGATTCAAGATGGAAAGTTCTCCCCTTGGACCTCAAAGGCACCTACCACCTCCCCTCTAGAAATTGCACCTTCTCTCTTTGCTACCCCAAATTCCCCCCCACCAAACCTGCCGCAATCACAAAACTCACATCCTCTAGCCCCAATATCTTGCTCCCTCCCTTTCACGATGGCCAACCTGACACCTGCCTTAGCCTGTATCTCTTATTCTTACTTCCTCCCTCTTCCCGAGATTGCTGGCGACTGCCTCCATAGGTCCAAGACTGCAGGCTGCTACCCCTGGTTTTCCCACCAGACAGCAGCCCAACCTGCCATGGAGAGGCGATGGCATAGTGGTATTGTCACTGGACTGGTAATCTAGAAACGCAGGATAATGCTCTGGGGATCTGGGTTCAAATCCTACCACGGCAGATGGTGAAATTTGAATTCAATAAATGTCTGGAATTAAAAATGATGACCATGAATTGCTGATTGTCATAAAGACCCGTCTGGTTCGCTAACATCCTTTAGGGAAGGAAATCTGCTGTCCTTACCTGGTCTGGCCTACATGTGACTCCAGACCCACAGCAATATGGTTGACTCTTAAATACCGTATGAACAAGAACAATAAATACTGGCTTAGCCAGTGATGCATATATCCCATGAATTAAAAATTATAATTAAAAATTTGGTCAGCTGCTGTGCAGGAAATGAAAGGAAAAATATGACAATTAAACTGAGCAAGTACTCTGCATCCCCGGATTTGCCAGGTTTTCCCTGTACCATCCCTCCCTTGTGGTAACTATCAGGGCCAATGTGTTGTAAAATTACATTATGATCAATTAAAACAATTGGGGTTTTACATTTCAGCATTTCCTCCTGATTATAACAGGAACAAAAATGGTTTCATTCTTCTTACCTATCCTCACCTGCAATGGCTCATCTTCCCACTCCTGCACCGTTACTTCTGGTATCTCCCAAGGATCTATCCTTGAATTCCTCATATCTCTAATCTACATGCTGCCCCTCAGCAGCAGCATCTGCAAACACAACATCTGTTTCCACATGTAAGTTGATGATGCTCAGTTCTACCCCACCACCACCTGTTTTGATCCATCCACTGTTCCAGAACATTTACTCCCTCCACCACCGATGCACATTCACAGCAGTGTGCACCATCTACAAGATGCACTGCAGGAATTCACCAAGGGAAGAGTTTTCAGGTCGGCGAGTGGGGGTGGGGCCCGCTCATTGATGCGTAAAATGATGCACGGTGACGTCAGGCGGGCATCCTAACGTCACTGCGCGTCATTTAGATTTTCAGTTTGGCGGGCGCACAACCAAGTTGGCTGCGCACCCGCCGAGCTGTCAAAAGCTTATTAAGGACATTTAAATAGTCATTAAAACAATTAACAGGGCTGACTGTCCAACCTTAAGGTTGGCGGGCAGGCGAAGACCCCAGGCGGCCTTTGCATTTTTCATGGAACCTCATCCATGGGTGGGATGAGGCTTCATGAAGGTTTCATTAATTAAATAAAATTTTTAATCAAAATTTATGAACATGTCCCAGCTCATGTGACACTGTCACATGAAGGGACATGTCTTAAAATATTTCCTTTTCTTTATATAAATTTTTAAACCTTAAAACTAATCTCACTGAGGCACCCCTGTGCTTCAGGGAGATTTCTGTGCTCTTTCACGTGCTTAGGGGTGCCAATCAGGTTCGTGCCCGCCCCCGCACAACCCCCAACCCCCCCCTTAATGGGGGGAAATTTCTGCCTTTCTGCCCCAAGGCTTCTTAGACAGAACATTCCAAACCCACGACCGCTGCTACCTAAAGAACAAGGGCAGCAGATACATGGGAACACCACACCTGGAAGATCCCCTCCAAGTCACTCACCATCCTGAATTGAAAATATATCACCATCCCTTCATTGTCGCTGGGTTAAAATCCTGGATCTCCCTTTTTAACAGCACTGTGGGTGTACCTACACCACATGAACTGCAGTGGTTCAAGAAGGTAGCTCATCACCATCTTCTCAAGGGCAACTAGGGACGGGCAATAAATACTGGCCCAGCCAGTGAAGCCTACATCCCGTGAATTAATAAAAAATAGACTACATACCCAACATCCAGCACTGGATGAGCATAAATTTTCCTCCAACTAAACATTGGGAAAACTGAAGTCCTTGACTTTAGTCCCGATCACAAAATCTGCTCCCTCACCACTGACTCCATCCCTCTCCTGGAAAACTGTCTGAAGCCTGTTCACAGTCTTAGTGTCATATCTGACTCCAGGATCAACCTCCTACCATATATCTGCACCTAGGACTGCCTACTTCCAGTTTCATAACATCACCAGACTCTGTCCTTGCTTATCTGCTGCTAAAATTCTCATCCATCCCTTTGTTCCCCCTGCACTTGACTATTCCAATCCACTCCTGACGTGCCTCCCTAGCTCAACCCTCGCAAACTTGAGGCCATTCAAAACTTTGTTGCCCAAATCCAAATTTGGATCAAGTCCTGTTTACCCATCTCCCTGTGTTTGCTGACGTACGCTGGCTCCCAGTTAAGTACCACTTTGATTTTAAAATTGCCATCCTTGTTTTCAAATCCCTCCATGGCCTTGCCCCTCCCTATCTTTGTAATCTCCTCCAGCCCCACAATGCTCTGAGATATCTGCACTCTGCCGATTCTAGCCTCTTAAACATTTCCAGTTTTAATCGTTTCTCCACTGGTGACTGTGCCTCAGCTACCAATGCTCTTAAGCTCTGAAATTCCTTCCCTTAATCTCACTGCCTCTCTACCGCTCTTTAGTCCTTTAAGAGGCTCCTTAAAAACTAGTGGTTTGACCAAGCTTTTTGTAATTTGTCCTACTAAATCCTTAGATGGTTCTGTGTCTGTTTGTTTGATAGGGCTTCTTTAAAGCACTTTAGGATCTTTATTATGTTGAAGGTGCTATATAAATGCAGGTTGTTGTTTTTTCATTGTTGTGCCTATTACACTGCTCTGACTACAATAGCTTCAATCTGAAAGGGTATGAAGGTTCTGTCCTTAATAGTTTTGTCCTGCTCTTTGGTTTATCTGCATGGCAATAATATGGGCAGACAAGCCGGCGGAAAGGCACGGAAGCTTGCCTGAATGTGCTGGATGTGAATTGAGTGAGTCATTTTTTTAAACTACATGCATCAGAGTGAACAATTTCTTTCAGCAGCTTACAAGGGACATGGTTCATGCATAAGCTATGGCTTCACAGATACAGAATTTCAAGCTGCAGTCACCATAGGGTTTTTTAAAGGAAAATGTGCATAACTTTGAAGTGGAATATGAGCAGTTACATTTCACATACTACAGAGTCTTTAGGACACCATTACATTCCCCGGGGAGATTGGTCCATTCCCAAGACGTTGGCAGTTGTCTTTGCCAGTACAAATTATGCTGTTTCCTAGTTGCAGGAAATAACTTGATCCTGTTAAGATGGGCCTCTTTTAGTTTGAGTGTATGTTCCTTCAAATCTTCAAGTCCAATAACATGTCTTATCCTGTCTTGTGCACATCAGGTGGCTGTCCCACTGTGGATAAATAAAAATGACAGCTGGTCTGGTTAATGAGTTAGTGCCCCCTGTCTATTCAGGTTCAGTGGGGTCAAAAACCAAGGACCTGTCTGACAGCCTACCCTTTGTCAGCCATGATAACTGATTTAAGTTGCATATAACTGCAAGGGTCAGTATCATAAGGTTAATATAATTTCCACCTATCGCTGCACAGACAAATGTCTTTGACCTTGTGCAACACTTCTGATTCATAATTGAAAGATACCAACTGTCATACAGCTTGAGAGTAATAAACACAGTGGGCTGTTTGACAACGTGTGACAGTAGAACAAGAGAGATTTTTAAATATGTTAAAGAAGATAACTTCCCTTGAAGAAATATCATCACTAAATGTACTTATTTTATTGTGATTTTTTTTTATGTTAAGAGTGCCAAGCTGCCTTGAACAGTTGCTGGAGGAACTATGGAAGAATCGGTCAATTTCCCATATTTGCCAAAATGCCCTGAAATTTTGCATTATTAGAGATTAGGAGGACATGGAACTGACCTATAATGAGTCTAATTGTTGAGTTCAACCTGCTCTGTAGATTTTTGGTGTGATCGTAATGTGGGGTGGGTTGGAAGATAAAGCAGAATTGTATTCCACCACAACCTGTCATTCCATGGCCTGGCAAATCCCACAATCTGCCATTACCATCAAGCCATGAGAACAACCCTGGTTGAATGAGAAATATAGAGAGCATGTCAGAAGCAGCAGCACATATACCAAAGAAATGAGGGCCAAACCCTGGTGAAGCTACAACACAAGATAGCAGAAGAAGCATGTTATAGACAGAGCTAAGTAATTCCACAACCAATCAACCAGATCTAACCTCTGTTGTCTGGCCACATTCAGTCATGATTGTGGTGGACAGTTAAACAACCAATGGGAGGAGGCCCCATTTTCAATGATGGTGGAGCTCAGCATGTAAGTGCAAAGCTACAGCATTTGCAACCATCTTCAGATGATCCATATAGGTGTCCACCTGATGTCCCCAACATCACAGATGCCAAACTTCACTCAATCTGTTTACTCCACATGATGTCAGAAAATGGCTGAGCATACTGGATACAACAAAGGTTTTGGTCCCCAACAACATCGCAGCTGTATTGCTGCAGACATGTGCTCCAGAACTATTCGCACCCCTAGCCAAGCCGTACTAACAGTACAGTATTAATATTTACCCAATAAAGTAGAAAATTGCCCAGGTATGTCTTGTCCACAAAAAGCAGGACAAATCCAATCAGCCAATTACTGCCCCATGAGTCTACTCATGATTATCAGCAAAGTGACAGAAGGGTTGTCAACATCAGGTGCTATCAAACAACACCTCCTCACCAATGGCCTGCTCACCAATACTCAATTTGGGTCCCAGCAGGACCACTCAACTTCAGACCTTAATATAACCTTGAACTGAATTCCAGAGGTGAGGTGAGAATGACTGCCCTTGACATCATGACAGCATTTTACCAAGTGTGCCAACAAAGAGACTTAGTAAAATTGAAGTCAATGGGAATCAGGGACAAAAGTCTTCTAGCTGGAGCCATACTTAGCACAAATGCTGTTGTTATAGGAGGCCAATCATCTCAGCCCAGGACATCACTGCAGGAGTTCCTCAAGGTAGTGTCCTAGGTCTATCTTCGTCAATGACCTTATTACCACTTCTGACCTAATAATGGAGGCGTTTGCTGGTGATTGCACAATGTTCAGTTCCATTCACAATTCCTCAGTTAATGAAGCAGTCTGTGCTTGGGCTGATGAGTGGCAAGTAACATTCATGCCGCAAGGTATCATGTAATGGCCATTTCCAGCAAGAGAGACAAAAAAAAATGCAGTTGCCGGAAATCTGAAATAAAACGAGAAAATGCTAGAAATACTCAGCAGGTCTGGCAGCATTAGTGGAAAGAAATAGAGTTAACAACATATCAGCTCGATGAGTTCTGATGAAGGATCATCACCCTGAAATGTTAATTCTGTTTCTCTCCGCAGATGCTGCCTAACCTGCTGAGTATTTCCAGCATCATCTGCCCAAAAAGAGAGTTCAACCACCTCCCTTTGTGCTTCAAAGGGGTTACCAGCACTGAATCCCCCACCATCAACATCCTAGGGATTACCATTGATCAGAAACTTAACTGTACTAGCCAGATAAATACTGTGGCTACAAGAGCAGGTGAGATTCTGTTGAACACCACCACCTGCAAGTTCCCCTCCAAGTCACATATCATCATGAATTGGGACTATATCACCGTTCCTTCAATGTCGCTGGGTCAAAACTCTAGAACTCCCTCCCTAACAGCACTTAAAGGAGACTTACGAGGATGTTACTTGAACTGGAGAATTTTAGTTTTGGGGAAAGTTTGGATAGGCTAGGGGGTTGTTTTCTTTAGAACAGAGGAGGCAAAGGGGAGTCTTAATTGTAATGTATAGAATTATGAAGGGTCTAGAGTGGATAAGAAGGCCCTGTTTGTTGAGGTGTCCATAACTAGGGAGCATAGATTTAGGATAAGAGGTAGGCAGTTTTGAGGGGATTTGAGGGGAAATTCTTTCACCCACAGACAGTGGAACTCATTGCCTTCTATTTTTCTTCTCCCTTTATTTTCTTTACTCCACCTCTTCATTACATAAGTATTTTGGATGCCTTGGAGATATCTATTTCCCATTCACGGAATTCAGTGGCACATACCACCTGGAAGGACAGCAGGTAGATGGGAACACCACACCTGGAAGTTTTCCTCCAAGTCAGTCACTATCCTGACTTGGAAATATATTGTCATTCCTTCACTGTTGCTGGATCAAAATCCTGGAACGCCTTCCCTAACAGCACTGTGGGTGTACCTACACCACGTGGACTGCAGTGGTTCAAGAAGGCAGCTCACCTCCACCTTCTCAAAGGCAAATAGGGAAAGGCAATAAATGCTGGCCTAGTCAGTGACGTCCACAAAATGTGAAAGAATAAAATAAAAAGGTACAGGTGTTTGCAACATCAGGAAGAAAATACAAAAGGTTTTCGATTGAAAAGATGAGCAAAGGTTCATGTGCAAAACAATGAAGTAACTCAAAGTTTTTACGAATGGATTTGGAGGGGCTATGCTTTAGATTAAGGAGCAATACTCCAAGGTAACAATCACGGAAGTATTCTCAATGCCACACTCTGGACCTGCTAGAATTGTTAACATGTCTGGAAGAATGGTGTAGAAGGGAACGTTCCAGATTTCCGTGACACTTATACTGCTTTTGGGGCAAGAAAGGTTGTACAATCAGGTTGATCTTCACCTAAATGGGAGGACATCTATTGCATGCTGGAAAGGGGAAATACAGAGAAGGATTTAGACTAGTTTGTGGAGAAACCATGTTGATATTGTCGGTCAAAAAGTGAGAGAAGAGGACTGGCAGGATATATGGGCCAAGTGGAGGCAGTTAGGCACATAGGAGTTCTGAACCTATGTAGCATAAGAAATAAAACCAAAGAATTAGAGGCACAAATTCAGCTTTAAAAAGTATGATGTAATATCTATTACAGAAATCTGACTACAACCTGAGCATATGGCTCCACAAGAATTCTTTTAAAAAATTAAACTTGCCTCTGGTTGGCAGCTGGCAGGATCACTGAAAACTCAATTAGTTCCTTGCTTACTGGTGATTAATTTCAACAGGGCCCCTTCAACAGGCATTTACATACATAAGGGACCTAACATCGGTTTCGGCATCCAGATTTTGGATGCCTGTAAAACCCCCCCACGAATTTAGCAGTTAATGAATCAGAATTACTTAACAATCTGATAGTAAGCATCTTGTAAATAGTGACCATAATATAATTGAGTTTGATATTAGCTTTGAAAGTGAGAGCCATAAATCAGTGTTAAATTTTAAGTGAATTTAATGAGTAAAAAATTGTTTTGGAAAAATAATGGGAGTTAAGGTAAACAAATCAGAATATTTTCTCAATGATACGTGACTAGGAACTAGAGGAAGAGGCCAAAGTGCAGGAAATCCCAAGGAAACTAACACTGAATCAGGGACAGTGATTTGCAAAATTTAATATAAGCAAAGTAAAAGTCATGAAGAAAATAATAGGATGAAGAGTGACAATCCCCAAGACCAAGGCTGGGGTTTTTTGGCCCCATCATGACGAGACCTTCCCTGGGGGATTCGGCAGCCCAGCCAAAAGTCCATTGAGTTTCAACGGGACCGGACGATCCCAGCGGTGGCCAGGGCTGGAAAATCTGGCCCGATGTAGTTTACATCCCAAGGTTTGAAAAGAGATTTTTGAGGTCATTGTAGATCCTCTTACTATAGTTTTCTAAAGTTCTCTCAACTTATGAACTATTCCTTTCCTATGGAAAATTGTACAAGTCACTCCGTATTTAAGAAAGGTGAGAGAGGGAAACTGAGAAATTATAGGCTAGTTAGCCTAGCATCTATTGTTGGGAAATTGTTAGACTCTGCACATAAGGGTAGAGTGACTGGCACCCCGAAAGTAAACTCTATTATAACATAAAAGAGACTGTAACATACAGGTTAAGTACGAAACATAATAATGGTTTGATAATAAGAAGACTATAAAAACAGAAACCCCTTAAATCATTTTCTCTTTGGCAGAATGAACCCACGGATTTGCTACTGATAAAGTTTTATAAAGTGACTAAAACAGCCACCATTTTTTTATTATTTGGAATTGTTTGAAATGACACTGTCTCAAATCCATTTGGCATCTGTTACTCATAAAAAACAACTAAATCATTACATGTCAGAAGCTAAAATTTGACAGTTCTATTACTGAGTGGTTGTGAACAATTAATTCAAGGGTCAAATCCCATTACTGCAGCCAACGCAGTCAAATAGGTGGGCGGAAGGTTTGCTGGGTGACAGCTGTAACTGCCGAAGCATCAATCTCATGTTGATTCAATCTGTGTGTTATCTGCAAGAGTCTAAAAGAAACAATTATAGCATCTTCAGCCACTGAGACTCCACACCCCAGAAGAAAAATCCTCTTGAATCCTGCCACAGTTTGGAATGTTATAAGGCTATTATCCTATTATACGCCTTCATGGAGGCTCTTATGTATTGCTGAACACTTAAATTGATTGCGCCTGCTGTTGATGAGGAAAGCGAAGATATGCCTGAGATGTGAAACAATTTTTTGTTGTAATTTCTCTTTTGTGTTTGGCAAACACAGCCTATTCTGATAAAAGATAGAAGTTTTTTCCGACATATATCCCTGATTTTATTGTGCAGCAGATCTTGCAGCCTGACAAAAAAATTATTACTGGGGTAAATGATTATCACCAAATCAGCTATTAATAGTTCATTGGACATGCAGTGATAATGTCAGCTCCGTAGGAGAACTGACTTTACATCTCAGTCTCTGAAAAATCTCTTTAATATTGTGAAGAAATGCTATATAAATTGAACATAGATGGTAGTCTAGTCCATCCAAAAAAAATCTAGAAATATCACAAGTTCTACCACAAGAATTATTGTAAATCCAGCTCATATAATCCATAGAGACAAAAAGGAAAAAAATGAAGATTGGAGTTCTGAGATAAAAACATGAATTGTTAAGAAAAAATACACCACAGATCCTTCAGCAATTGAACAGAAAATGGAAGATTATATTTCAGATAAAGTCCTTTCATCAACTACAACATTAATAACTTATGTTTTTATGGTTCCTTTATCGTAGGGTAACATCACAAGGCAAGTCACAGAGGATAATCAGACAAGAACTGACAATGATTCAAAGAAGGAGCTATTAGGAGGAGTGACTAAAAGCTTGGTCAAAAAGGTTAATTTTAAGATGGCTCTTAAAGGAGAAGAGAGAGCTGAAGTGATGAAAGAGTTTAGGGAGGGTATTTCAGGGCTTAGTGCTTAGACGGCTAAAAGTGCAGCCACCAATGGGGGATACGTAAGAGGCCAGAGCTGCAAAGATCTTAGAGCATTGTAGGGCCAGAGGGGATTACAGAGAAAGGGAGGGGTAAGCCTCTGGAGGAATTTGAACACAAAGATGAAAATTTTAAACAAGGTGTTGATGGATTGACATCCAGTGTAGGTAAGCAAGTACTGATGTGGTAGTTGAGTAGGACTTGCTGTGGGATAGAATATGGACAGCAGAGGTTTAGATGAGCTGAAGATTAAGGCATGGCTAAGAAAACACTGAATCTTGAGGTTAAAAAGGTGCATGTGAGGCTGTCAGCATAAGGTGAGCTGATCCAGGGGCCATAGAATTACAGCCTTGATTCAAACATGCACAAAAGAGGTGAACTCAAGAGGTGCGCTGAGAGTCACTGCCCTTGACATCAAGGCAGCATTTGACCAAGTATGACATCAAGCAGCCTTAGCAAATCTGAACACAATGGGAATCAGAGGAAAACTCTCCATTGGTTGGAGTCATAACTAGCACAAAGGAAGATGGTTATGGTTGTTGGAGGTCCATCAACCTAGTCCATGGACATCACTGCAGAAGTTCCTCAGGGTAGTATCCTAGGCCCAACCATCTTCAGCTGCTTCATTAATGACCTTCCTTCCATCACAAGGTCAAAGTTGGGGATGTTTGCTGATGATTGCACAATGTTCAGCACCATTCAGGACTCCTCAGATACTGAAACAGTCCTTGTCCAAATGCAGCAAGATCTGGACAATATCCAGGCTTGGGCTGACAAAGGGCAAGTAACATTCACACAACACTAGTGTCGGGCAATGACCATCTCCAACAAGAGAGAATCTGACAATCTCCCCCTGACATTCAATGGCATTACCATTGCCGAATCCCCCACTATCAACATCCTGGGGATTACCATTGATCGGAAACTGAACTGGACTAGCCATATAAATACTGTGGCTACAAGAGCAGGTCAGAGGCTGTGAATTCTGTGGTGGTAACTCACCTCCTGACTTTCCAAAGCCTGTTTACCATCTACAAGGCACAAGTCAGGAGTGTGATGGAATACCATCCATTTGCAGTAAAAAGCGAAAAAAAGTGAGTCACGTTTTGGAATAGGATCCAAAGTGCAGGAGTTGGGTCTTATGGACAAGGTGAGCTCAGAGAGGGCATGAAGAGCGATAGGGCAAAATCTAGAGAAAGATATGGGTGCAGGGCAAGGGCAGGGAAGAACCTAGGGTGATAGTTGGTTTGTGGGAGATTCAGCGGAGAGTGTTAAATGGATAGTCTGAACCTTGGTGACAATGAAGCCCATAAGCTCCTAACATCTGTAGAGAGTTGAAGGGACATGTATGGGGGATGTATGAAGGGGAGTTAAGGAAATATATTGGAGAAAAGAAGCCGAGGAAGAGTTATATTTTTATTACAGGGTTCATTTTAGCTAGCGAGGAGCTTTGGCACTGGAGAGAATGACCTGCTAGTACTTGATGAGTTTCAGCCAGATCTGTGAATGAATGGTTAAACGAATTATGCACCAGTTACATTTGAGTCTGCGACCCTTGAAATGAATGTGGTTGGGGGAGATCATACCAGAAAAAATAACCTGGGTGAAAAAGAGTGGTCAGTACCCAAAATAACCAACCTTGTATCCAGGTACAGAGATATCTGTTGTGTATTTCCAACAGTTCCTATTTTTATCTGGTGTTGTCATCTATTTTTACTGTTGATACCCAGGATCCTCTTTGTAAATTCTTCCTTTGTGCACCATATTCAAATGATATTCCGGCAAAACTTAATTTATAGGAAGAACCATTTTGTTATTTCTCTGTTGGGAATTATAAGAAAACAATACATGATGGGGCTGAATTCTCTACCCACCCTCTTGCTGAACTGCTGGACCAGCCTCAAAACCCATGAATTTGGTGGGACAGGCCATGAATATGGACCAGCTATACCCCACCTTGCACACCTACTCCTGGCTGGGCTGTATAAAGCACAACTGCAAGTCTCTTAAGATCAGCAGTTGAAAAACTGGCCAGTGAGCTATCTGGCTCCGATTGTAAAACAGCAGTCAAGTGGCCTGTAAGCTCAAAGATCAGTGGGTGGAGGAGAGCTGCAAGAAAAATGTGGAACATTTCTGAGTTGCTCTTGAAGTGCAGCTTGCTGCCCTCATTCTGTTCAATCAGCAAGAACTCCAGGTAATCGACCCGATGTCAGTTTCTCAGGGTGCCTTATATCTGGATATTCAATCAGTGAAACAACAGGAAAATTAAAAAAGAGAGGGCACAACATCATCTGCTACCACACAGGTTTTCACAACCTATTTCCTGACTTAGTCCCCAGAAGTCAGTGAGCCCAGATATTCCCATGAAATTCAAACTGCTGTGTCACAGGTAATGAAAGAAATGATGCTATAATGAGGTAACTGGGACTGGTGTATTTTGTTCCTACTACAGTGAACCTGGATTGTGAAAAGCAATACCAGGATTTTATGGCCCCTCCCGCCCAGCGGGATATTACGGTCCCACCGAACTGAATGGAGATTTAAATGGCTCAGCGCATCTGTCGGGGGGGAGCCACACTGCGGTGGGGCGGTAAAATTCTGGCCCATGTATATTATCTCTGGAAATATAGTCTTGTGTGATCACCACTGTATGCATCCCCATGTCACTAAATCATGACAACTCAACTGCTGCCTAATATGCAGCAACTGTTGTCTCTTCACCACATTGCTTTTAATGAGTTTGTACTCTGATGCTTTTCAAATTAGAAATGCATATGTGCATGTGAAATTTAGCCCCGGAATTATTGCCCCCAAACGTTTGCTGAGATTCTGACAGAACTGGAGAGATGTCTTCTATAAAGCTTAACTTTATCAGCTTCAATATGAGATTATTTTGAAAATTTTAGTGGCCCAGCTATAGGAAGTTATTAAATGGAGTCAACAGGAGTCTTGTCCTATGGCTGGAGAGCTAGTTAGAGCTCCATGCCACCTCCTTTTGGGAAGGCCTGTCAGATTAAGTGCCAGACAGGCACTTAACTGGACAATGACTGGCCTTCCCTAGGATTAAGGACCCTAGGGACAGAAATCCTGCCCACCCAAGAGCTATCAGCCAATCAGAAGCTGGCAGCTCTGCATTGCTCAGCAGCAGTATTGGGAACAGTGGCTGTTTCCGATAATGCACCCACCCAAGGCTCAGTATTGTGGAGGGATCCAGGCCACAGGTGAGTGATGGTGGGATGGGGGTCACAAGGTTGGGAGTTGTGGGTTAGGGTGATCGGCAGTAAGGGCAGTGGGTGGCTCTCAGCAACCCCCTTCCTCCCCACCACTCTTCCTGATGCCAGGAAGTGCCTTTGAACAAGGGATCCCACTGGAAGCCCACAACAACGTTAACAGGGTTTGCTTTTTAGGCTTCCCGCATGGCAAGTCCCCTGTCTGCTGCTAGTATTCACCCAGTGGCGGCGGGATGAGGGCCTACATGGACAATAATTGCCACATAAGGACCTCAATTGGCATTCCTATCCTGGACATAATCAGGTCAGAGGTGTGAAGGTGGTAGGGTCCCCACTTGCCACCACCTGCCTGATTAAATGTCCTCCTGCCACCCAACAAGCCTTGCAAGAGGGCATTAAATTTCGCCCACAGTGTCACAACTGAATCAGCAATTATCCATCAGGATAAGACTCAGAATATTTCAGAGTCTGGACCATCAATTTAATTAGCAAGAGGTCGGTGCCTTCTATTATCTGAAGCACCCATTGGGACAAGAATTCACATTAATCTGATCTCATCACAGCCATCAAGTGAAGAATGAGTCTCATTTGGTAACAATTATAACCTTTTAATATAAATTTGAAACATCAAACCAGAAGTCTGGAGGATTTGTCATAATAATCCCGCAACCTGAAAGAGGATTACAAGAGAAACCCGCAGCTATTTTTAGAAAAATAGTTAATTAGTTTGAGAGCTAGTGTCAAACTTATATCATACTGTTAGATGCTTTAATGTATTTCCTTAGGGGAGTTTGTTTTGAGGCCATTTTAGTCATGTTTTAGTTACGTTTTACAATGGTGAATATCTTTCATGGATTTCCAATTTACTAGCTGGAAAAGTGTCTAACAATCCTTTGTCTGCCTGTACTAGATGAAAACCTATGAATTGGTGTCATGTGTTGTGTTTTATAAGCATTTTAATATGTTCCTTATTTAAAAATGTTTATGTTAGAATTAATCTCCATTATAACTTTTCTAACTATCAAGGAAACCATCAAGGTGTTTGCACATGCTCTAAGAATCATCTGGTCTTTTTTTGTGCTGATCTGTTTTTCATTGCAACTTAAGTTGTGCATTTACTGTCCAAACCATGCTCTAACTGCTATCCTCATTGATTTAAAAATACCTTTAAATGTTTGTACAGATGTCCACCATCCAGTAATCACATAGGGCAGAATTTTGCCTTTGTCAGGCGGCGGTTGGCTTCCTGGGCCCGGGCCGGACCGCGATTTCACGCTGGCGAGCCAATTAAGGCCGTGAAATGCATGCTGCAGCGCTTGGCGCTGCCTGTGCGGAGGGAGGGGGGAGGAGGGCAAGGAGGGATCTTTGCACATGTGCGAAAGTGCGCACTGGAAAAGCTCCCTGAAGCACAGAACTGCCTCGGGGAGGTGAAGAGTTTTGAAAAACAAAAATAAAGCATTTTTAAACGTTAAAAAAAATGTCCTTTCATGTGACTGTCACATGAGCAGGAACATGTTGTGAATGAGATGTAAATTTTTTTATTTATTTGCTGTTGGAAACCTCATCCTGCCTGTGGATGAGGTTTCCTAAAATGTACAAAGGCTGCTAGGCATTTTTGCCTACCCGCCAACCGTAAAGTTTATCAGGCGGTGAAAACTTTAAGTTGATTAATACTTTAATGGCCTTAGTAGGCCTTCTAATTGTCGGCAGGCACACTACCGATTCCCACGGGCGCCAGACGACTGAACTATCGCGCGACTGCACGTTGATGTCAGGACGCTTGCCCGATATTGCTCATCATTTCACGCTCGAGCAAGTCGGGCATGCGCCCGCCTGCTGAGGTGAAAATTCTGCCCATGGTAATTAATAGCAAAGAATTGCATATGCAACCCGAGTTGAGAACATGCATTTGTGAACATCAGATGAGGGCAGGATCTGGTTTGCTGTGATGGCTCTCATGATCTGTTGATACTGCATTTGCATATGAGCTACAATAATATCAGGACTTATGCAATATTCAGCTGCTTCATCAAAGACCTTCCCTCCATCATAAGGTCAGAAGTGGGGATATTGGCTGATGATTGCACAATATCCAGCACCATTTGTGATTCCTCAGCTTCTGAAGCAGTCTGTGTCGATATACAGAAGACCTTGGCTGGGATTTTCTGGTCCCATCATGGGTGGGACCCACCATGGGCGAGTCGGCGCCCAGCTAGAAGTCTATTTACTTGCGGCGGGACCGGAAGATCACAGTGGCGGGCGGGTGCGGAAAATCCTGTCCCTGGACAACATTTCCTGCTTGGGCTGATAAGTGACATTCGTGCTACACAGGTCTGAGGCAATGACCTTCTCCAACAAGAGAGAATCTAACCATTGCCTCTTGACATCAATGGCATTACTATTATTGAATCCATCACTATTTACATTGTGGGGGTTACCATTGACCAGAAACTGAACTGGACCAGCCATATAAATACTGTGTCTGCAAGAGCAGTTCAGAGGCTGGGAATTCTGCAGAGAGTAACTCACCTCCTGACTCTCCAAAGTCTGTCCAACATCTACAAGGCACAAGTCAGGATTGTGATTAATTATCTCCACTTGCCTGGATGAGTGCAGCTCCAACAACAATTAATAAGCTCCCAGACAATGCAGCCTGCTTGATCAGCACTCCATCAATCACTTATAACATTCACTCCATCCTCTACCAACACACAGTGACAGCAGTGTGTACCATCTACAAGATACACTGCAGCAGAATTGTCACGCCTCCTTCAACAGAACCTCCCAAACCCGTGACCTCTAACACCTAGAAGGACAAGGGCAGCAGACACTTGGGAACACCACCATCTGTGATTTCCCTTCAAGCCACACACCATCCTGACTTGGAACTATATCAATAAAGTAAAAGAAAATCCTGTGGATGCTGGAGGTCCGAAATGAATTCAAAAGTTCTGGAAAAACTCAACAGATTTGGCAGCCTCTGTGCAGAGTGGAACAGAGTTAACGTTCTAAGTCCAATGTGGCTCTTCATTGGAACTATATTGCTGTTCCTTCACTGTCGCTGAATCAAAATCCTGAACTTCTCAGCAGCACTATGGGTGTTCCTATACCAGTTGGACTGCATCATTTCAAGAAGGCAGCTCACCAATGGAAACTAAGGATGGACATGAAAGAATATTAAAAAATGTACATTAGGACCACTGGTACCAGTGAAACAGTTTGGGATGGATGCTCTTTAATTATCTAATACCAAACAGGGTAACAGTGGAACCAGCAGGAAAATTGGGCAGTAAAATGGAGCAATTTCCTGCTCCTCTCCCAACCTGGATTTTTCTTCCACTCTTCAGAATGGCCAAGCACCACTTCCACTCACATTGCATCTAAATGCTATTGAGAGAAGGACCCATCTTCCTATTCCACTTATTTGACCATCTTATTGCCACTTCAACAGGCCACCTGATGGAATGTGGAGCAACAGTGAGGGTTAGGGTTTAGTAGAGGCTCTTCTCCCCTCATTTGTCACCCCATTCACTTTGAAGCTGTCATCTTCTGTGGGTCCTTTCATGACTGAAGAGTGATGCGAGATCGGTATGGACACCCATAGAACTGCAGTTCATGATGTTATTGTTGTTGTTGTTATTGGTGCTTAGTGGGTGTCGTGTTTTTATAAAAATGGTATTCAGTGGTGGTCAAATAGTGTGTCATCAAGATTAAGTACAAGTACGACATGGTGAATGGCCTTAGATTGTTCTACGTGGCATGAGATGACCCTCAACATTCAGACTGCAACAAGCTTGCAGCATCAGAG
Source organism: Carcharodon carcharias (assembly GCF_017639515.1). NCBI lineage: Eukaryota > Metazoa > Chordata > Chondrichthyes > Lamniformes > Lamnidae > Carcharodon > Carcharodon carcharias. The sequence continues at coordinate 124,113,458 of NC_054472.1, read as the reverse complement.
AGTATTGTAATCACAGCGTGATGACTGCACAGTGAAGCTTTGAAGACACAGGCCAAAGTGAAACTGGGACTGGATCACATGACACACTTCCCTTCTCGTGATGGCATGCTGCTATCTCTTAAAGGCATGTTACAGCAGGGGGAACTTCTGCAGCTGTGCCACTTCTGTCCTTCCTCTGGGCACATTGAATGTTGTGAGTTTAGCAGAGATGGCCCCTGAAAGATGCTGAATTCAATTTCAATGGTTGCTCCACGTGGGCCCGCTGGCTGCAATGTTTTCCCAAAAGAAGTAGTCTGCAATGCAGAAGTTTGTAAGGCTATTTTTTTAGAGGGCCCTTGATATTGTTTGCTCTGAGACAGTTCTACAAAGAAGATCTGAATGGGGATTCTGTGGCCATCCATACTGGGGACATGGCCTGCCCATCTAAGTTGAATTTTCAGCAGGGTGGTCTTGATGCTGTGGAGCCCAGCATGATGAAGGGCCTCATTGCTTGTGGTTTTGTCCTGCTACTGAATAATCATGATAGACCTCACGTTCTGTGGTGGAAGTGTGTCAGAGCTCTGATATGGAGCCTATAGCAGACCCAGGCCTGGTAGTTTGATTTTAGTTTTTGGCTTAATACCATGCTGCTTCCAGACATGATCATGGGGCTGAACTTTACATTTTTCAATGGGCTGAGGTAGGCAGAACAGAAAGTGAGTGGTCTGCTCAGTACTGCCCTTTCATTTCAGATCATTGAGTCAAGCATTGGATGGCTAATTATTGGCTGCCCCACAGGAAGGCAGTGGTGCAAAGGGGGTCTTTGCATCTATTCTGGAGTCTAGGCTGGGACGTCATGTGAAGGGGTTATGCCGGCTACAAATCTAAAGGTCCCCTGCTCTCTCAATCTCTCTATCTTTCTTAATCAAGGCTCAAAAAAGTTAATAAATGTGGTCCAAAAATGTGCAGATGCTGCCCCACCTTTACCAGCAAAACCTGCTGCAACATGCAGCCATGGTCCCTGTGGCAGACCTTTTCTTCCGCCCTTGTGTAGCCTCATTGTACCTGGCGTAAACCACTCCCAAATTATTTCTCATCCATAGCCCGAATAATGCAGCAGACAACAAAATATTCCATACAATTAGCTCCTTAGCTTGTTAATTGGTGCATTAAAAATGGCAGATTGGCTTTCAATATACCGCCTACTCACCTTGCATAATATCTAAGTCTGGCATGATGTCATCTTATCTTATTGCTGACACAATGTCATGACGCACCATTTTACTTTTGCATGGGTTGTGGGGGGTGGGTTTGGCCTGCCGATTTGCAGTGTAAATTCCAGCCCATGGAATCACAACTTCTTTCTGACTGTGTGCACAGATATCTTTATCAATAATGGCATCCCTGGAGGAAACGCTATCAAGGTATGAGAATGTTTCTACAACCTGTCAACCCTGCCATTACCGGTAATATCTGGTTGTTATAGTGTTTACCAGATGCCAGATAAAACATAACCTTGATCTTGAAGACACTGATTTGGCAGCACTCAAGGATTTGTTTGCCACAGTCTAGATGTCTTCCTTGTTGTGGGCAGATGGGGCACAATCATCTGCACACACAAACTCTGTGTTTACTGCCTTTGTGACTTTGGTGGAGACACAGTCTGGAGAGATTGGAGAGCTTCCCAGAACAGAACCTAATGTTGATGCCTGCAGGTATGTCTCTGGTGTCTTCCTTAAGCATTGCAATAAGGAAGAGAATGAAAGGTTGGGGGGACTATGACACATCCTTGTTTTACCCCATTGGTTACTGCAAAGGCATTGGACATCTCGCCATAGGTGCAAACACATCCTTCCATGCCATCATGCAGTAGACGCAGGATTTTGGCAAACTAGTCCAGACATCCTAGCTTAGAGAGCAAGTGCCATAGACCAGGTCAACTCACACTGTCAAAAGCTTAGTTAAGTCTATAAACAGCATATATACGTCGCGATGTTATTCTCTGCGCTTTTCCTGCAGCTTTCTTGCTGCAAACACTGTATTGGCTGTCCCACAGTTTGCTCTAAAACCACACTGTGATTCCAGAAGGACAGAATCTATGAAACTATCTAGTAGATGGTTTAACAGAATCCTTGTAAGGATCTTTCCTGCAATTGAGAGAAGATGGCCAATGATACCCGACCCTGGAAAATGACTCTGCATTGCTATTCCGCACCAAGCAGAAAAAATCCCGCCCTATGTATCCAAGTATGCCTTTAAGAGAAGATAGGCAAAGGTAGGCAACCAGATAGTTGAAGAAAGGGATAAAAAGACTTTCATTTATCACAATTAGAAATTTCAAAATTTATGATTGATCAGGCTGGGGCTCTTTTTCTGGAAAAGAGAATACTAAGCAGAAATATTGCAGCTGATGGAAATCTGAAATGAAAACAGAAAATGCTGCATATACTCAGCAAATTTTGTCAACATCTGTGGTTCAGGTCAATGATCTTTCATCAGAATTGAATTTCCTGATTATATTTAATTTTAAGAGGAGACCTGAAAGAGGTTTTTAAAATTATGAAGTGGTTGAATAGGGGGCACATGGAATAACTATTTCCATTTGTATGAGTCCAGACAAGGTGGCAGAAATAAAATATAGCCACTAACAGAACAAATAAGGAATAAAGAACAAATAAGGAAATAAGGAGAAATTTCTTTGTCACGTGGATTGGTTGAAACAGCATAGATTCATTTAAGGGGAGGCTTGATGCACATATGAAGGAGAAAGGAACAGAGATATATGGGGACAGGGTTGGAAGAGGTAATTAGAATGAGAGGAGGCTTGTGCGGAGTATGAGTACCAATATAGACCATTTGGTTCAAATGGCTTGTTTGGGTGCTGCAGATTCAACAATAGCATCATTTATATAACCTTTTAGGCAGTAAAGTGTCTGAAGGTGTTTCATAGGAGCATTGGCAAACAGGATTTGACATTGAGTAAACATGAAGAGATATTAGGACAAGTGACCAAACAGATAGGTTTTTATAGGATTGTCTTAAATGAGGAGAGCAAAGTGGAGAGGTTTAGGGAAGGAATTCCAGAGCTTATCTGAAAGCAGGACAATTAAAATCAAGGATTTTAATCCTGTGGTGGAACAGTTAAAATCAAGGATGCTCAAGAGTCCAGAATTGGTGAGGCACAGAAACCTCGGTAAGTTGCAGGGCTGGAGGAGGTTACAAACAGGAGATGGGTGAATGCGACTTGATATGAGCCAGGATACAGTCAACAGAATTTTGGATGTTGTCAAATTTATGGAGGGTGCAAGGTGGATGGTCAGTCAGGAGAGCATTGAAATAATCCAGTAAGTAGTTCTGATACAAAAACAGAAAATGCTGGAAAAACTCAGCAGGTCTAGCAGCATCTAATGGGAGCACAAAACATTAACTCTGTTTCTCTCTCCACAGATGCTGCTAGACCTGCTGAGTTTTTCCAGCATTTTCTCTTTTTGTTTCAGATTTCCAGTATCCACAGTATTTTGCTTTTATATAAGTAGTTCTGCTAAATTGATGATAATACTTCAGACTTGAATCTTCCCTACCAAGTGTAATGTTCATTGGTGAAGCAGGTTTTGGCAGTTTCAACCAAATTGCTAAACCCTGATTTTAGTCTAAGGTGTCCAATAAGAATGGGGCTCATTCACCCATCCTATTTCAGCTCCATTGAACTCACTGGAATGTAAAATTGGGAGGAGTGTAAGTCAGAAATCTAACTAAAGGTGTTAGAACCAGGGCTCCAGTATCTCCTCATCTTGCTTATATTGCAGTAGAATGGGACTGCTAACCATAGCACCAACATCATAATGACACCAGTCCAATTTCTTGGGCCAAAGGTAATTTTTTTTGTGCGGGGAAAGTTCTTTGCAGGATTCTCAACCTTCAAAGGGAGCCCAATGCTTCATGTCTTCAAATTCCCAGCAATGCTGTAACAGACCTCTGCTACAGCTCTGGAAGGGGTAGCTCAGCATTTAAAATGGACAAGGGAACCCTGAAGAGGAAAGATGAAGGTTTTCTTTAGGCCAAGAAAGGTCAGTCTTTTCTAGGCACATATTGAGGGAGAATGCATCATTACTAGACTCTGTCTCTCCATTCAATGACATTGAGCATACACCATTGCTGCCCCAGACTCCATTGCTACCTGCTTCCAGGCTGATCCTGGAAATGAAAGAAATTTTGGCAACAAAGAGACAAATGGACTGAAACCTGGAACCTGCTCTTCTGTTGGCATTTATATGTGGTGGGTTGGAAATGGATGTGTCGTCTTCATCCTGACAAAGGAGGAAATGTTACTCTGGACCTGACTTTTGACCCCTTTTCGGTGGAATAACAGTGTTCATCCCCATAAGTTTACAAGCCTGACTCTAATTTGACAGCAATCTTTGAGAGACAATGAGGATGTTCTTGTAGCAAAAAGGAGTACTGACATCTGTATTGATATTCCACTAATAAGCTTTCACTTTCTTCGAAGTTAAAGTTAAACTTCCAGCAATCTGCACCAACGTTATAAATGTTATAATGGAAACATTTAAGCCTTCAAATATCACTTCCACCCTCAGCACCTTCCTTTCCAGTCTGAGCAGAAGATTTTTGAAGTATTTCCAGCTGTCCATTCTCTTCCCTGGCTACTTGCCTTCCTTTCACCTTCTCACCTTCTATCCTTCTCGGGTTTGTGGGGTGATGGATATAGGGTTCGGATTTATGTACCAGCTCATAATCGGCAGCCATCTCCGCTGCCTGCAAAGCTATTGCAACCCTCTGGCCTTCAACATGGGTTTTAACTAATGCAGGAAGTGAATTTTTTAATTCTTCCAGGAAATTATTTCTGTAAGAGCCTCATGCACTGTCTATATATTTAATGCCTGTATCAAAGGTCAAAATTACTTTGCTTTACCCTCTCAAATTCAATATAGGTCTTCCCAGGCTGTTTCCTTATGTTATAAAATTTCTGCCTGTATGTCTCTGGGATCAACTCATATGCACTAATAATAGCCTTTTTCACTGCATCATAATCCACAGAAAGCCCTTCTGAAAGTGTTGCATAAACCTCATGAGCTCTACCTACCAACCTACTCTGTAGGAGCAATTTCCAGACTTCTTTTGGCCACTTCATTTGCTTAGCTACCTTCTCAGATGAAATAAAGAATGCCTCTACATCCCGTTCCTCAAATTTTGGGAGGGCTTGTACAAATTTAAACATCTCCCCACTGGGCTTTGGGTTGGAGATGGCTTTTTTTGTCATCAGAACCTTCCTCAGCATCTGAGGCCTCTTTTGTTTTAATTCCAGCCTCTTAGCTGGTATCGCCTTTCTCCTTCCTTTGCCTCTCTTTCTTTATCCTTCTCCCTTTCCTCCCCTGCTAACTTCTCTCTTTGGAAGTCAAGATTCCACATTTTCAATTCCCTTTCCCTTTCCTTTTCTTTTTCTTTTGCCTCCAGCCTTTTCAATTCCAATTCTCTTTTCTTTCTGTTTTGCTTCCAATTCAAGTTTTTTCATTTGCAATTGAATCTTAGCCAGTTCAATTGACTCACCCCCTGGAGAACATGGCTTCTCTGGTTTCCCTTCCACTTTCAAATACTGTGCTATTACCTCAAATATGTCTGCTTTCCTCGCTTTACATTTAATTTTGACTCCAACTTATCCACCAATTCTGTTAGCTGAGCGTTGGTTACTTTTTGTAAACCAGTCAGGGATAAATCTTCCATCTCTAGAGACGTCTTAGCAACTTCCAAAGCCATTTTGATATACTAATCTATAAGAAACTTGGGGCAGAATTTTCTGCCTACCGTGCGGGTGGGCCCGACCCAATCTCCAGCGGGCTGGGAGCCGATCCCTGCCGGAGAAGCGGGCCCTGCCACCATTTTACGTGGGTAAAGGCCCGCCCAGCATGATGTCTGGCGGGAAGCGCTTTGCGCTTCCTGGGCGGGGGGATTCCCCAAAAGCGAGAATGAGCTCTTTTGCGTATGCACAGGAAAGAGCGCACATCTCCCTGAGGCAAAGTGCTGCCTCAGGGAGATTGCTGACAGTTCTAAAAACATTAAAAATAGAAAAAAAAATTCCTTAACATGTCCCCCTTATGTGACAATGTCATATGAATTGGGACATGTTCATAATCTACACTAAAACTTTATTAAACTTGTTAAACCTCTACATGAAACCTCATCCCGCTGGTGGATGAGGTGTTATCTTTTTCTATTCCCCACCGGGGCTCGTGGTCTGCCCGCCGACGGCAAAATTCAGCCCTTGGCCTTTGTCCTCTTAATTTTCCAATTATTATTATTCTGTATCCAACCACCCATTGTTCACATTTCAGATCCCACACGAGCCCCCAATTTATGTTACGACCGGGATGGGAGGAGAGCTAAGTTTATCTAGCCCACTATTCAGCGGGTCACACCATTAGTTTAAAAGTTTAATTCACTCTCCAAAATGGCCAATTATTTACCTCTGCTACTGTTAGACCCAGAATAAAGGAGACTTTAACCAGGCTTCTTTCAATAAACTCAGAATGTTTAATGTATGATAAACAAAACCTCTTTTTAAAATAAAAATGCAAGAACTGGCAAACGCACAATTGTACTCGGGTAGTTATATTTCCAATCTCTTTTAAAAATACCCCAGAATGCGCACATGCCGCATGCACGCACTCACTCACACACAGATAAACAAAGGGCAAACGGATAGAGCCTCTCTGCAGCGAGGCTCTGAGGATAAGCATTATAAATATAAAGCAGAAAGTTTTCAGAGTCTCGACGTTGTCAGTCTGGAGCTCCCTTATGTGAAGGCGGGCCACTGGCCCTGGTAGTTGTCTGGAGGTTCTCCGCAACTGAGCTTCAGTGTGGAGGAGAATATGGAGCTGGACCAATTCTTCCTGTTTCAGTCTTACATGTCCAAAAGACAGGCAAGTTACACTCGGGTGAGGATTCTCTAGCCACAGGTTTATAACCACACAGAATTTCAACGAAGGCAGAGAAAGAGAGAGAGTCAGTTAGCATGACCGTCCTGCTCAGCTTAATCCCCAACAAGACTGAATTCACAAAGCAATAGGTTCAAAACTTAAAGCTTGTCGCTGCCATGTGATTTCCAGTAAATCACTTGCCTGTGCCTTTACCAGTTTTTTTTTACCCCATCAATTAAAGTGATTGCTGTTCAAAATGAAATGTACAGCTCTTCCTCAAGTACCATGCTGGTCAGGTGATTTCTTGGAAAAGGCATGCTTGTTGACAGTTCCAAGTTGAACTTAAGACCCTTTTTAAACAAATAAACTCCACTCAACATCCAACTGTCCAGATAATGCGATGTCTTTCCATATTTGAAAAGAAAAATCCAGTTCGTGAAGATATGGCCCTGAATCTTATATTCGTTGGGTGTATGCAATCGGCGGGCCCGACAGCGGCTGCAAAATGCTCTTCTGCCCGCGATCGGCCCCGAACGCAATTTCACTTTCGCTAGCCAATGAACGGTCAACCAGCATGAAACGTGTGCTCAGAAAGCCTCAGCACTGTCTGGGGGGCAGGAAGAGGGCAGGCACCGACAAAAGTGCGGGTGTGGGTGGGTGCTTCTAGCGAGCTTCCTGAAGGCAGACAGCTGCTGTGGAGCTGCCTCGCGGAGCTGCAGAGCTGGACAGATTAAATGGTAAGAAAAAAATGCACCAAACTGTGTTTATGCAGCACATTCAAGCACCTGACACAAGAACTCAAAAAATATCAGTCCCCAGATATCTTTTTTTATCACATTTCACCCCAGCCATTTCATCTTGCCCTGGATCAAAGTTTGAAAATGTAAAGGCCAATTGGCCCATCTGCCAACCATAAAAGTGGATGGGCTATGTAAAATCAATTTCAATTGCTTCCTTAATGAGCTTAATTGCCCACTCAATTGTCGGTGGGTGCGCTTCTGACCACCATGTGCACACGCCAAGTGAAATATTGCACGAGTGCGCGATGATGTTGGGACACGCACCCGACATCTTCTCGCACGATTTCACGTGCTGTCGGGTCGGGTGCGTGCCCACACAACCAGGGTAGCATTCTGGCCGTGGTTTTCCCAACAAATCAGCATGCTAATATAACAGAAAAGGAGTTCCTCCATGAGGATCATTTTTTATAGACAGTAAGCAACCGTTCCTCAGCACTAACTTCTGCTAATAGGGATGAATTTTTACATCCTGCAGCCAGTGGTAAACTGGTTATTGGCTAGAAAAAACAAGAGTGTAACTCATTCTGCTCCGTTGAATGTGCTTTTCTAATGTGAGAAAGCGATACTACCATGGGCAGGATTTTCAGGTCATCGGTTGGCCAACCAGCGTGAAGCGTACGCTAAGAAGCTCAGCGCTACCGGGGCAGGGCGGGAAGAGGGCGAGCACTGATGTCAGCGCGGGCGTAGGGGAGCACGCAATGAAAGCTCCCTGAAGGCAGAGAGCTGCCTCAAGGAGCTGAAGAACTTTAAAAACAAAAATAAATAGTATGAAATTCCGAAGAAAATGTCCACACATCGGAGTCACTCACCTAAACATATAGAAAACAAAACTTCTGCCCAAATATTTTTTTCAATTAATCTCGGAAACCTCATCCCGCCCTTGGATGATATTTCCTCAAAAATGCAAAGGTTGCCTGGCCGATTCACCCGCCTGCCAACCGTAACGTTAGACAGGCAGCTTCAGTAGAATCAGCTTCAGTTGGCTTTTTAATGGCCTTAATAGGCCTCTTAATCATTGGCGGGCATGCTGCAAACTCTCTCTCGACATCATCGTGTACTATTTTATGCCTAATCGGGTCGGCCGCGTGCCCATCCACAGGACGAAAAATTCTGCCCCATGTATCAGTATCAGGTTATAAAGTTTATTGCCTTCAGATCTTTCTAGCCACTGACTGTCTGCGTTTGAGAGGGCAAATATGCAAACGCCTGCAAAACTTCTGTTGATGCTATTGTAAGCCAGGTATCTGGAGACATAAATATAGGAGTAAGCTGGGGAATAATGTTGCCTCTGGTTTTTGAGGTGTTATTATGAATAATATGCCTTTTACTTTAGTCTGCATCCCCATCTCAGGAAATTTGTGTTAGAACAAATTGTAACCCATTGATTGTGGGACAGTATTTTCAATGACATTTTGATTATATTGCATTTTAAAATAACGCACTCCTTCCTAGCAGGTAGTTTGTTAGACTGAAGAGGGCCAATGAACATCCAAAACATTCATACAGAACATGAACAAGCTATTCAAGACAATAGCTTTAATAATCTGGTCACACTTTAATAGGTCATCATCTGTCCAATTTACATGTGTAAATTGGTCAGCGCTCCAATTGCTGGAATATTGACCACCTGTTTATTCTCTGTCTTTTCTGGCAGCTACAGGAAGCACCTGCTGGTTTTGGCTAGTTTGAAAATGAGACAAAATTTACATTATATGTCACACTTTGCATCATTTCCGCCTCATTTACATTCTTTGCTGTTGCCATCCACATAGACTGGGCATCCAAGGTTGACTGAACACAGCAAAGGTAGAAGAGAACTTAATGAGCCTAAAGTCTGTATTTATAGCACTGGATTTAATTTCTGATTCTTTTTATGTTTGTCGCATTGATTTGACATTTGGCTCTGTGTAAGTTGCAGTGGGACTGCTGTTCCATTTCCACCCACACTTCATACAGGGTTCAGCTGTTGTCCCATTGGGAATTCCCTACATCACCGATTTTTGGAAGCAGAAGAGAAACACCAGAGAAAAACTAGGTTGGTCAGACAATGGCGAGTGTGCATGGGCAGAGGCACACATTACCTGCATTTGTAAGAGGAGAATTTTGCATAAGCTTCACTTTATAAAGAAAGATGGCACTGAATTATCCTACATGCCATATGCAAGCCTTCAGCCCACCTACGCCAGATCAAAATAAGGAAATCAGCGATCCTCGAGGTCCATCATGGAATGTGTGACACCTGTTCCCTTATCTAGCCAGATGGGATGTCTCATTTATGATGCTGGGATATTTTTAATCTTGACAATTTTATGTGAAAGCATATAAGCAGGTGAATAAAGAAGGCTACGGTTGTTAATGTGACGCTACTTTATAGGTTAAGCAATCATTGTAAATGGCAGACAACAACAACATCTTAATAGTGCCTTTAACATAGCAAAACTCCCCAAGGCACTTCATAGGTGTGTGATCAAACAAGATTTGACACACCACCGGACATAGGGCTGAACATTACCTATGTCGGGTGAACTGGGCTGGAGCAGGCGGAGGCAGGCGCGGAGCTGATCACTGCCATTTTACTAGGGTGGGCCAATTAAGGCCCACCCAGCGTAATACACACAGAGTTGCCTCAGGGAGATTAAGTTCATAACTTACTTTATTCAAAAGTTTTATTAAAAATTATTTAAGCATGTCCCATCTCATGTGACAGTGTCACATGGGCTGGGACATGTTTGTGAAATGTGCAAAATTTAATTAATTATTTTATAAAACCTTCAGGAAACCTCATCATGCCCGTGGATGAGGTTTCCTGAAAAACGCGAAGGCTGCTTGGGCTCTTCGCCTGCTTCCAACTTTAAGGTGGGACAGGCAGTGTGGTTAACTACTTTAATTGCTTTTTTAATGGCCTTAATAGTCCATTGACACACGCCCAACGTCATTGTGCACCATTTTATGCATCGGTGTGTCGGGCCCGCCCCCACATGCCGAAGGCAATATTCTGGCCATAATGTTTTGAAAATGCATTCTGGCTCCTGCGGATTTGTGTCACGAAAGTAGAATTTTCATAATATTTTTCTGATTTGTAAAGTAGGTTAATGGGTGTGAGTGTAGATGGTTCTATGTGATTTAATTACATTTGGAGTCAGGTAGCCTGCAAGCTTGAAATTATCAAAAGAAGCTAGGTGTAGAAATGTACTTGAAATGCTAATGAGTAAACATGAATGCTGTCTTAGCATGTAACGTGTGAAGGGAATTTGCATTTTTAGATAAGTGAAGGGATTGCTTGGATTTCAAAGAGATGTTAGTCTGTTTACAACTAGTCAGATAAGCAAAGCTAAGCAATGTATTTATTTTTCCTAAAGGTTACTGACAATATTGGCAACATGAAAGTTTTTTATATTATAGGAAAGATGCAGTTCCAAAGATATATGGAAGAATGGAATTTATATATGAAAGAGAGAGAAACATATATAAGGGAGAATGAAAGGCTACATTGGGGGCCATGTAAGATCTAACTGGAGTGTGTGAAACAGCCTTGAAGAAGCCTCCAGCCATTTGTGCATAAGTCTGTTGTGGCCAGTAACTAAATTTGGAGAAAGCCATTTGGAAATCCACTGTCAAGTGGGTACTGTGTTGGCTTGCTGTTTTTTTTAAATCTAAAATCTATTTTGGACTAAGATAAAAGCAAAATACTGTGGATGCTGGAAATCTGAAATAAAAACAGAAATTGCTGGAAAAGCTCAGCAGGCCTGACAGCACCCGCAGAGAGAAACAAAGTCAATATCTTGAGTCTGCACGACCCCTCTTCGGAGCTGTGTTTACTATTACCTATTTTGGACTGTTGCCTTAAAAGGGATGTGTAACTAGGAGTCAGGTTAGTTAGGAATTTTAGGATTTGTTATAGTATGAAGTAATTTTAGTCGTATGTATGTGCTTGACATCTTTTGTTTTGTTAATAAATGTTTTAATTTAATTTTAAAATCTCTAATGGTCTTAGTGTTACTTCTGAATTCAGTGCATACAACTTCTCGCAATAAATACAAATTACAAGACCATTGTGATAGTGTGACCAAGTTTTCCTTGTGAATTTGGTCTGCCTGGCACATATCATCTGCCACATCGTAACACTTGTTTGACTATTAAATTTCCTCCTGCACGGTATGATCCTATTTGGGGCAACTTTGTTCATATTTATTGCTCTGGCCATCTCCTTCCATTACCCGTTGCCGCCTCTTGTTTGAAGAACTGATGGCTTGGTGCCAAGTAGTGCCTCACCCTTCTGCTTGATTTCTTTAATAGCACTCGTACAGTTTAATCAGAGAATCTGATGGCTCCCTGCTTCTTGCTGATCTGACATGTTTTTTTCCCTAACAAATCAAAATTAATTGTGGTGATGCCTGTTTTTTTAAGCTGCTGCAGATTGTGGAGTCCACAGGGGCAAATTCATTCACACAGCACCGCTTCTAGTCTGCAGCTCTATGGGACACTATTAACATGGCCCGTGTGGATTTCTTCAATGATGTCGATGAAGAACACCACACTGTCCTTGTAGGTACTGCCCGCCCCTGGCAAATTGACGTTAACCTGCATAGAGCCACTAGAGGTGATGCTACTTGAACAAATTTCTCCCCACATGCCCCACAGCCTTTCAGCATAGTATTTGCCTATTGGGGATGTTGGGGTGCATGACGCAACAGCAAAACTCAATGCTAAAAGTTCAAATTGCTAATGTTGTGCAGTAAACACTTATTTATTTAAAGTCTTGAGTAAACAAAAACTATGTGATACCAGCTGGTGGTGGTGTAACATGTGGAACTATATACTAACATAAGTCAGCACTTTCAGGGCAATAGATGCTGGCCCAGCCAGTGAAGCCCACAATCCATGAATGAATAAAAAAAAGATCCAAACTTGTTGTCATGAACTTGTGAAATAAAAGGAGAAAGTGAGAATAGGAAAGCAGAAGTTAAATGTTTCTTTCAAAATGCAGAGAAGCACAGGCTCATTTTTTTTTTGAAAAACCTGGAAAACCCACTCTTTTCCAAAAACTTTCAATATTTTGTGAGTTCCATTTGCACACCATCTGCCATTTATGGCAGTACTTCTGGATAGGTACTTTGTTTTAAAGAATATTAATGTGCAAATGCTCCCTTCATTTGGGGTTTTATTCCTCATGAAACTGCACTTAAATTAGATGGATTCGATCACAGATGAACTTTGTATGCAGCTGTACTATTGGAAATCTTTGTAGAGCAAGTCTGCAGGCATGTGTTTGAATGATATACTTACCAGTTCAAAATTTCTGAGATGTTTGGAGCTCCCTAAACGATTGCAGCATTTTGTTTGCTACATGATTCTGGAATTCCAAAGGTACAAGAGCTAGAAAATTCCATCCTATAACATTCAATATAATATCCTCCATTTTTTTGTACCAGATCATAATCTACATAAAATATCATAAGGTGGTATGAAATTAGGTTTGTCAAACCAACTATTTTACAGTGAGCTGTCCATTTCCTAAGTACTTTGCACATAGCGAGCAAATGAAATATCCATAAAGAAAAGCTAGTTACCATTTATTGCACAAATTTCTTGCCCCCTCCTACATTTGAATGCCCATTCATTCAATAAAATGTATCTAATGATCCTCTGTTAAGACTTTGTTTGGTTGGTACACTGGATAGAGGATTTCATGGTGGTGATTTAAAACCAAACATACTTTATTACTACTGAATACAAAATTCTAGATGTGTGTTCAATCTGAACTTAAGCTAAATATGCCTCCGTTACTCTCATTTTTTCTAGCTCTTGACCTCTTTTAATGTCATTCTCCATATAGGCTGCCTCACATACTCATGGCTGCTGACCGATCTCACAATCACCTGAGGCCTCTACATTTCTGATTTCATGATCGCGATTTCTCCATCTCCTTCATCATATCCTCTTTCATGTCTCCAATTCTTCTATTTTCACCCTTTTCTGACAAAACTGGTCTGTAACTTTGTTCACCAGCGCCTTCAATCACTCTCCATCCTCTACCCACCTTCCCCCATGACAGCAATATCTTAGAATTATAGAGGTTTACAGTACAGGAGGAGGTCATTTGGCTCATTGCATCTGAGTCAATCCTTTGCTGAAGCAATCCAAATCTAATCCCACTGGCCCCTTCTTTCTGATTAGAATCATAGAATTATAGAATGATTACAGCACAGGAGGAGGCCACTTGGCCAATCATGTCATTGCTGGCTGTCTCCAAGAGCAACTCTGCTAGTCCCACTCTCCCCACCCTTCCCCCATAACCTGTCCTATAAAGCTGATTATAAGTAGGGGCAGGAATCGGCTATGGGAACTGAAGTGGGTGAACCGACTAGTCCCGTGGAGCACAAAGCTCAGGAGCTTTTAACTCTCGGGCTTCATTTGCATTCCCCAACTATAATATCCACCCAAAGCTGCTGGGGATGATGTCATCACTTGGCCGGGGGGCAGGATTCAAAATTGGTGTGGGGGCTCGGGCGCCTCAAGGGACCCACTGATACTCCTGCTGCTTTTTCCCATTGCATTATTGGAATTTGACAGTGACATTTAATTGGGCCCCTGCTCCTCTGGAACTGGTAGCCATGCCAAGCTTGAATTTAAACAGGTAAAAATGGTAGACAGCAGGAACATGTTGAGAGGCTGAAAGGTGGAAAAGTCAGCAAAAGACGGGCATACCCAGTGACCACTGGGGACAGTCCTTATCAATCACCAAAGATCAGCTTATAGTGGAGGTCTCAGAACATGGCAGAGAGGAGGGATGGAGAGAATGTGGGATGGGGAAATTGGGAGGAAAAGGTTAATCATGGGGAGGGAGAAGTGGAGAGATTGTGCCCTATGGAATTTTAGAATCCCAGCAACAGTTTCCAAAATACTTCCTTTAATCATTTCTATTCTGTAATTTTAGCTATCATTTTTTTATAATTGCAGTTCCATTAAAAAGTAATGCCAGACTTAATTTGATTTATGAGAAAACATGGTTTTGAATGGTATCCAACATAATTAACAAAAAATATGGCATCCATCCACATGAAAGAGTTGATTTTCTATATTTAGGCAATGTACATGAATGGAAAATAGAATTCAGTTTTTTGAATATAATCCGGCTGAACTTCTATGGACAAGTTAGTTCCTGATGGTGGGTCTGAAAGCCAGAGAATTCCAAGGCGTCGGGAAGGCAATAGGCACTCCACCCCCGCCTTCCATCCCGTTCCTCTGCACCCCTACTCAGCTTTCCGACCCATTCCTGAGGGCCACAATAAATTGCACCTTGTGCCTTATTCTATATAATTATTCATAATGATATTAATGATTTAGCCTTTGGAAACAAACACACACATCGGAATTTTATTGGGCAAAATAACATTCAACATTGGGACAAATTACGTATCTTGAGCCCACATCAGGCAGCAGGACCACGGAGGCTATTTTACCAGTGGCAGCCAATTAAGAGACTACAATTGGGCCTGCCACCCATTTAAGAATAAGAGCCTGCCACCGATAGGGGTGGCCGCTGCTGAGGCTGCAAGGGGAAAGAGGCACCCTTACAGGTAAGGACAAACCTTTTCTTCTGTGCTGGGCCAGAGAGACAGGCCCTCCAGGGTAATGCCCCTAGCGGCAGTGACAGTGACCATTAGCAGCGGTGGGCCATTCTGTGGGCTATGGAGTGACCAGAAAACAAGGCCCGCCCCCTCCAAGAAACTGCTGGGACGCCACCTTGATGTATTTGGCAATATCGTCATAGCACCGGGATGAATATGAAATATGAGTTGTGGGGTTTACACTTTTCCAGAGAATGCCTACAGTTTACAGAGCTCTTTGGAGAGGTAGGATATCCTTTTGGATAGGTCCAGGGACCCCTTTGGATACTTTTTTGTTTATTCATTCACGGGATGTGGGCTTTGCTGGCTGGGCCAGCATTTATTGCCCAACCCTAATCGCCCTTGATAAGGTGGAGGTGAGCTGCCGTCTTGACCCACTGCAGTCCATATGGTGTAGGTGCTGTTAGCAAGGGAGTTCCAAGATTTTGACCCAGCAAAAGTGAAGGAATGGCGATATATTCCCAAGTCAGGATGCTGAGTGGCTTGGAGGGGAGCTTCCAGGTGGCGGTGTTCCCATCTGTTTGCTGCCCTTATCCTTTTAGGTGGTAGCAGTCGTGAGTTTGGAAGGTGCTGTCGAAGGAGCCTTGGTGAATTCCTAAAATGCGTTTTGTAGATAGTACACACTGCTGCTACTGTGAAGGGAGTGAATATTTGTGGATGTGGTGCCAATCAAGCGGGCTGCTTTGTCCTGGATGGTGTCCAACCTTTTCAGTGATGTAGGAGCATTCATCCAGGCAAGTGGGGAGTATTCCACCACATTCCTGACTTGTGCCTTGTGGATGGTGGACAAGCTTTGAGGATTCAGGAGGTGAGTTATTTATCGCATGATTCATAGCCTCTGACCTGCTCTTGTAGCTAGTCCAGTTCAGTTTTTGGTCAATGGTAATCCCCAGGATGTTGATAGTGGGGGATTCAGTGATGGTAATGTCATTTAACATCAAGGGGCAATGGTTGGATTCTCTGTTGTTGGAGCTGATCAGTGCCTGACACTTTAGTGGTGTGAATGTTGCTTGCCATTTGTCAGCCCAAGCCTGGATATTGGACATTTGGACATGGATCGCTTCAGTATCTGAGGAGTCACGAATGGTGCTGAACATTGTGCAATCATCAGTGAACATCCCCACTTCTGACCTTATGATGGAAGGAAGGTCATTGATGAAGCAGCTGAAGATGGTTGGGCCTAGGACACTACCCTGAGGAACTCCTGCAGTGATGCCCTGGAGCTGTGATGGCTGATCTCCAACAAGCACAACCATCTTCCTTTGTGCTAGGTATGACTGCAACCAGCGGAGTGTTTTCCTCCTGATTCCCATTGACTCCAGTTTTGCTAGAGCTCCTTGTTGCCACACTCGGTCAAATGCTGCCTTGATGTCAAGGGCAGTCACTCTCACCTCACCTCGAGAGTTCAGCTCTTTTGTCCATGTTTGAACGAAGGCTGTAATGAGGTCAGGAGCTGAGTGGCCCTGGCAGAACCCAAACTGGGCATCAGTGAGCAGGTTATTGCTAAGCAAGTGCCGCATGATAGCACTGTTGATGACCCCTTCCATTACTTTACTAATGATTGAGAGATAGGGTGGTAATTGGCCAGGTTGGATTTGTCCTACTTTTCGTGTACAGGACATACCTGGGCAATTTTCCACATTGCCGGGTAGAGGCCAGTGTTGTAGCTGTACTGGAACAGCTTGGCTAGGGGCGCAGCAAGTTCTGGAGCACAAGTCTTCAGTACTGTTGCTGGAATATTGTTGAGGCCCATAGCCTTCACAGTATCCAGAGCCTTCAGCCATTTCTTGATATCACGTGGAGTGAATTGAATTGGCTGAAGACTGGCATCTGTGATGCTGGGGACTTCTGGAGGAGGTCGAGATGGCTCACCCCAGTTGGCACTTCTGGCTGAAGATTGTTGTGAATGCTACAGCCTTATTTTTTCAATGATGTGCTGGGATCCTCAATCATTAAGGATGGGGGTATTTGTGGAGCCTCCTCCTCCAATGAGTTGTTTAATTGTTCACCACCATTCACGCCTGGATGTGGCAGGACTGCAGGGCTTAGATCTGATCCATTGGTTGTGAGATTGCTTAGCTCTGTCTATCACTTGCTGCTTATGCTGTTTGGCACATAAGTAGTCCTGTTTTCTTGCTTCACCAGGTTGACACCTCATTTTTAGGTATGCCTGGTGCTGCTCCTGGCATGCCCCCTGCACTCTTCATTGAACCAGGGTTGATGCCCTGGCTTGATGATAGTGGTAGTTTGGGGAATATGCCAGGCCATGAGGTTACAGATTGTGTTCGAGTACAATTCTGCTGTTTCTGATGGCCCACAGCGCTTCGTGGATGCCCAGTCTTGAGTTGCTAGATCTGTTCGAAATCTATCCCATTTAAAATAGTGGCAGTGCCACACAACACGATGGAGAGTATTCTCAATGTGAAGGCGGGACTTTGTCTCCACAACGACTGTGCAGTGGTTACTCCTACCGATACTGTCATGGACAGATGCCTCTGCAGCTGGCAGGTTGATGAAGATGAGGTCAGGTATGTTTTTCCCTCTTTTTGGTTCCCTCACCACCTGCCGCAGACCCAGTCTAGCAGCTATGTCATTTAGGGCTCAGCCAGCTCAGTCCGTAGTGGTGCTACTGAGCCACTCTTGGTAATAGACATTGAAGTCCACCACCCAGCATACATTCTCCGCCTTTGCCACCCTCAGTGCTTCCTCCAAGTGATGTTCAACATGGGGGAGCACTGATTCACCAGCTGAGGGAGGGCGGTACATGGTAATCAGCAGGAGGTTTCCTCGCCCATGTTTGACCTGATACCATGAAACTTTATGTGGTCCAGAGTTGATGTTGAGGACTTCCAGGGCAACTCCCTCCCGACTGTATACCACTGTGCTGCCACCTCTGTTGGGTCTGTCCAGCCGGTGGGACAGGACATATCCAAGGATGATGATGGTGTCTGGGACATTATCTGTAAAATTTGATTCCGTGAGGATGACTATGTCAGTGCTGTTGCTTAACTAGTCTGTGAGACAGCTCTCCCAATTTTGGCACTAGCTCCCAGATATTAGTAAGGAGTTCTTTGCAGGGTTGACAGGGCTGCAGTTGCCGTTGTCATTTCCGGTACCTAGGTCGATGCCGGGTGTTCCGTCCGATTTCATTCCTTTTTTGAGACTTTGTAGCCGTTTGTTACAACTGAGTGACTTGCTAGGCCATTTCAGAGGGCACTTAAGAGTCAACCACATTGCTGTGAGTCTGGAGTCACATGTAGGCCAGATGTATGACAGATTTCCTTCCCTAAAGGATATTAGCAAACCAGATGGGTTTTTATAACAATCAACAGTTGTTTCATGGTCGTCATTGGACTTTTAATTCCAGATTTTTTTATTGAATTCAAATTCCGCCATCTGCCGTGTCGGGATTCAAACCCAAATCCCCAAAGCATTACCCTTGATCTCTGGATTACTAGTACAGTGACAATACCATTACGTCATCGTAGCAGCAACTACCACAGAATAATCAATCATAGGTGTGTGCTTTGGAGGCTCAGTAGGGGCCTTGGAAGTGCATAAGCATATACCCCTAGTGACTCAGGCACCCAGCTGACAGGTAGGAGAGTATGCCAGAGAAGGGAGCAATGTGCTTTTTGCAAAAGAAGAACCAATGTGCGGATGGCACCTTCACACATTTGTGGCATAGAGGAAACTGAACATGACCAACATGAAGGCAGAGGGAAGGCACCAGGCCAGGAAGTAGAGGCATATGTGGCATGGTACAACATCATGAATCACTGTTTTTTTTTCTGGGAATCTCCGTCTGTGATACAACTCTTAAAGGGACAGATGATTTTTGTGTATTTTTTATGAATTTCTCCCACTGCTTTTTTAGTGTTGGATTTTTGCTCTTTCTCAAAATTGTCTCATTTCGATTCTTTTTATTGATTCTATTTACTTTTGCATTGTTTTCCTTTTGAAAACATGGAGGAAATGTTCATATTGAAATTAATATCTCCAAAATTATCAGAAACCCAATTGTAATTGAAGCATTCACAAGACTTCATCTGATTAGAGCTTATAAAAAGTAAACAAAGAAAGGGGCTTTTAAAAACAATTTTTAAGGGATTTCTAAGAGCAACCTCGGTCCCTGATAAATTAATGATGGGCTTTGATTTTAAAGCATGGACAAAATGGCACAAGGCGAGAAAAGGCTTGCCAGGAAGATTAACAGACATCCGAGCTGGACTATCACACCTGTAGGACCCAGCAATGACCAATGGCAACAGGTTTAAGGTCAGCAGAGATCACAACTGCCAGCATAGAATAGGAAGTACTAAGGCATCAACCAATCTGCTCCTCACAAATATATGTATCAGGTAACTGATGCACTGGTAAGGAAGGGCAGCATTGTCATTTCCCTTTCCACTGAATAGAAACTGGAACATAGCAATGCAGCAGTATTTCGTAAAGTACAAAGGATAATTGATGCTGGTGCCATGTGGCCAAATGGCTTCTACCATTTGCTCCTCGCCTGTTCACTGTGACTCATCCTGCAATGTCTCCTCAACCTCACTTAACTGTATTCTGTGGGATGTATATACTGGTGTTTCTAAATGTCAGTGAGAGAAGTGAGATGCTGTCTTGTTCCAGCCACTGTCAATGCTGGCAAGCTACAATTCTTGGCTTACAAAGACAGACAAGAAGCAAATGTTAGAATGCTAACTTCAAGATAAACCTGCTGAGTAATGCTTGTGGGTTATTTGTGAAAAGTAGGAAAAGTACATAAGACCTGGATGGTATGAGCCCAGAGCTTGAAAGAGAACTTCACCTTTCCCTATTGCCTCCATTGTAGTTTGCCCCAACAAACCACCAGGAGACTCAGGTTTAGGTTTCAATCATTTATTATTCGTGTATGCAGGGAGAGACAGCCTTAGGCAGTCCAAGACTGAACTCTAAAAGGTTACAAGTCTCCACTCCTTATATATGCCTTTGGTCACGTATGCATATTCTAATCTTGCCAATTTACAATCGCATGCTTCTTCAACCTCAGCTACTTGTTTCCCATGTGTACGTAAATCAAGCATTGTTCTCATCCATGCAAGACCACCATATCTTGCTGATTGTGCAGGAGTCTGGGATCCTTGATTTCAACACCCACTCCCTGGCCTTGTCCCTTGTTCTAGTAGCTTGTTTGGCTCATTCCTTTTCCTGTCTAAAGCACATCTGCTACTCCCCAGTTCTGCTTTTCTGCTTATATTTTATTCTTACTAAAAGAGACTTATAACTAAAATCGTTTAACCATTTCACCTCCAGATGCCTAAGGTGATCAGCTTTACAGGTATCAAAGTCTTCTCATTTCTGGTTGCCTCTATTAAGTGCCACCTTGTTTTGCAAGCAAAAAGATAGTCTTGACATACAGAAGTAGATCTTGACTTTGTGAAATTGTGTAAATTACTGATAGTGAGTAAATTCTTACCTGAAAATCGGGAGATGTAAAACAGGCTGCTGACTCACTATCACTTACTCACTTACACTATCGAGCAAAATCAAAATCTACCCAGATACGCGTGAGTGTGACTGTAGCCTATCCTGTGGGCTTGTCCTACAGTGATGGGTTTGGAGGTGGGGCCAGGAACAAAAAGATAGAATCTCACTTTGGGCGGCTCCCCGACACGATCTTGCCTCAGAGCAATCTTGCTGGATACAGGCCTCCAGACCACAGACCCCAGAGGGCTCCCCTTCCACACTCATGACCTGGAAGCTGTGCAAACACTTATTTTATACACTTTTATAACTCTTCAAAGGGCACCTCCATCTTGAGTCACCCTTGTATTTCCAACCTACATCGGTAGTGCCCACCTCTCCGGTTGAGACTGGCAGCTGGACATTACTGAAAATCTTCCTATTGGGCCTGACATTTGCCTTGTCTGCCCACCATCCTTAATTGGACAGGTCTCCTGTAGATAAAAACAAAAAAACTGCGGATGCTGGAAATCCAAAACAAAAACAGAATTACCTGGAAAAACTCAGCAGGTCTGGCAGCATCGGCGGAGAAGAAAAGAGTTGACGTTTCGAGTCCTCATGACCCAGTTCTGTCGAAGGGTCATGAGGACTCGAAACGTCAACTCTTAGGTCTCCTGTAGGCAGCTTCTTAATTTATTGCCCCTGAGAAGCTCACAACTGATGTCACCACAGCTATTTCTGAGTTTCTGTCCCATGAGGATGCCTACATCGGGGTTCTACAATTTCAGCAAAATCTAGCTATGTGTGGCAGCAATCGGACTTGCACCTAGGTTGTGTTGCAATCATTTTGTGTATCAAGAGTTTTAAATGCATCAACATGTCAAGGCTTTCAATTGTAAATAACTGCTTGAATGTATGCGTGCTGGAGAACTGTAAGGTTGTGTGAGTTTGCAACGGTGAATGTGAAATAGGTTCAAGTGCAATACATTTTGATGTGCTGTAATGTTTCTGGTCTTTTAAGCTAAATATTTCCTTTAGTTCAGTATCACCAGCCCTAAGTGCTGGCCTACTTAGCAGACAGGTCCTGAAACAAGAATCAGACACTCTGTTAACATATAAGAGGTGGATAATGCT
This sequence comes from Carcharodon carcharias, assembly GCF_017639515.1. Taxonomy (NCBI): domain Eukaryota; kingdom Metazoa; phylum Chordata; class Chondrichthyes; order Lamniformes; family Lamnidae; genus Carcharodon; species Carcharodon carcharias. Next base: position 124,091,534 of record NC_054472.1, on the reverse strand, counting down.
CATTTTAGATGGCTGCCATAGACAGACAAATGAACGATATCCTGTACAAAGGGTAAATTTGCAATAATTACAACCTTTACTAAAAAAGCAAATGCAATAAGGATGCTTCTCTTGTAAAAACACTTAATATTAAACTGTCATTTGAAATATAGTCACTGATTTTACTACCACAGTGTGTTCTGGCTACCTCATGTCCTGGATAGCTCCAGAGTAATTGCTGTCCTTGTGCATTACCATCCAAGCTATAGCTCCAAATTCTTTTAAAGATATCATAGGATAAAGGGATATTAGAAACTCTATGCTGAATTACATGGTCAGCTATGTAATGGATTCACAATGCCATTTCCCACACAAATGCACATGCACATGATTTATATTTATTATTTTCTTGTATTCTAATTGGAAATGGTTTGAACCATTAATCTGTTCCAGATACTTTGAATACCCGTTTAATCAGATTTCCATCTTCGGATAATGACTGTGATCAAGTTTTCCCAAAGGAGCCCAGGATAAATATTTCGCCTTCATTGTCTTCATCCATAAACTTAACATGTCACAAAGCCTGTGAACCATTTACAGCTGCAAGCTGTCTGACAACCTTACAGTTTTTTTTTTTCATTTTTACCAAACACACACATACTCCAGTAGGGCACATATCCAAGCAACGACTTAAAAGTTAGTTCGATGGATCATCCACCCAATTGGGTTCTTTAAAGGACAAGTGATCTGCTCTACCAATTACCACCTCAGTGATGGGGACAAAATTTACCCTAGATCTCTGTCTTGTTCATAGGTTTGTTATTCTGGATGTGTCACAGCAAACCTGTGATGTCTGTTAATTGATGACTGCAAATACGGCTTGTTAAAACCAATTTCATTTTCATGTGAGCTGTGATTAGCAAGTAAAAAATCCAGTAAATGATTCACCATAGACAAAGATACTTCATTCCTATCAAGGCTGTGTGAGAGGTTTACATGAACTAGCAGTAAATGTGAAACATATTGACAAGCAATAATATGTGGTATGGTTGGTTGGGCTTGATAAATGACACTGTTCAGTAGCCTGAAGATATGCCAGCTTCATGTACAGTTTTTAGGTCTTGGGGAACTGTGTACACAGCATTAAACCTGGCCACCATTTCCTATCAGGGAGCTTGCACTGCTGCTCTCTCAAGAAGATACCATGAAATGTGAAACAGGTGCTCCCTTCGCATGCATCTCGTACAACAGGACTTCTACATCACCAGCTGAAGAATAGGGCTGTGGCACTTTATGATCTGCCCAAAAGACTCACTTCCTATCTTAGTATTTGTTTTTCCATTTACTGGTTATTGTTACTCACTTCTTTAGCCCATCAAAAAATTAAAATAGCTGAAAATTAAGCTCTTGTAGCCTTAAAAAAACTTAGCCATAATTTATGACCCCACTTAAAATAAATGGCCATGTTCATTTTAATTCTCATGCACTGTCCTTTAAGAGCTGGTATACTCTATTTTCAATACCATTTTGCTTTTTAGTGAGCTTCCATTTGCAGATCCAAGCCTGGCTGAGGCCTTACCTTGAGGCCCAGAAGATACAGTAGGATTGGCTTTTCCTCAATCATCAGAGAACTGCGAAATAGATCCCCATTAAATTAAGGCAGTATTACACACTCTTTTTGTCAAAGACCATGGATGGAGTCAGCCCAGATTTGCACAAAGTGTGGTTGGGTGGGTAAAATGACGATTTACCCGCCGCTTGCAATGGCGTGTTTTCATGCCTTATCGTCCCAAACCCATTGCATTAATCATGCATTCCCGGGAAACACGCCGTTTCGATGGCGGGCAGGCTCTTAGTCACCCGCCACGACATCACCTCGCTGCTTCATCATGCTGGGCGCCATATTTAAATTTCAGACGCAGGCACACATCTCAGTGCTTCCAGCCCAGGGCTACTACAGAGGGGGACAGGGGGGTGGGTCTCTGGCCTAATAATGATATGTAGATGTATTACAGTGCAGTTCCTGACATCTGATGGCGCAAACTAATTTCACACCGTTGTGTAACCAATCATGCCATGTTGTCCGCTCATGCCACCGAACACGTCTGATGCTAGTGGGCACAGAAAATCCCAGTCCATAACTAAACAGTGATCTGTTCAGTGATCTTCTAACAAGTTTCATCTCTTGCTGGAGACATTCCCTTAAGTATAAGGCTTCTGGTCATTCCTGTGAGTGGTCTGACCATTTCACATTTAGGGATATCCTCTTACTATCCAATATCTAATTATATAAGATAACCCAAGGTTGTTACAATTGGAACCTTCATATGCAAACGAGATATTTGTGGCTTTTGCATGTGCTTCCAAAGACGCGTGTCCAATTACTTGAAAGCAGTTCACGTAAACAATTAACAGGCTAGATATGAAATGTTAGATTTAGTTGAGAAAAGATGAGAGAAAGCTCGTGGAGCATAAACACCAGTATGGACTGGTTAAGCCAAATGGCTTGGTACTGTGCTGTGCGTCCAATGTAATTCTTTGTAAAGAATGGTGGATGGTATTTAATGCCAACTAAAGTAAACAGCTACACGTAGAAATAAAACACAGATGGTACGCAAATTCCATGCTGAATGCAGTGTCAGGGACCTGAGTTACAAGGAAATACTCAAGAAACTTGGAGCTGAATCTTAACCCTCAAAAAGGATAGGTTTGGTTGAGGTGAGATGTGAAAACTCTTAAAAAAAAAATCTCAAATCAGATCCGAACACACTCACTTCTTGGTTTAATAGCGTCTAGACAAAGGTATGGGAGACCAACCACCAGCATCAGGAGAGCACTTAAATATTTTGAGGCTGGCCACTTCTGATCTACTTGGCTTTTCAGTGGCTGGCTGCATTTCCCAGGCCATGGGAAACCCAATAGCTGAAGAAAAGTGAGCACAGCTTCAGGGAGAAGGTAAATATCCTTAAACCACTGCTTGTGCACCAGGAGGAACAGGAATGTTTGTCCCCAGATGCCCAAGCTCTCCAAACCGCCTCCCATCCTCCCAGCAGCATTTACCCTTCCCATACAAAGATCTGCTGGGGCTGAGGACCAGCCAGCCCTCCAGGATGGAGGATGATCAGACTCCCGACCCGCCAAGTTCAGGTATGGACACCCTCCTCCCTTACTCCCAAAAGTAGCTACAGCTGGTTAACTGTGCCCTGTTCTGGGCATAACTATTAATCAGACTGACCTCTGAGCTGGGAACCCACATAAAAATAAACTACATGCATTGTGGAGGCAAATGCCCCACCTATGCAACCCACCTTTGGGGCTTTGATGGCCTTAGAAATGAGAAGATAATTTTTAAACAGTTATGTCATAACATGGAAATCATGCTAATGAAGTTATTTGACCCTGGGTTGCAAAACCTATTCAAATTCAAGTGAAAATAATTCAAGTGAAAACAGTTCCAAAACCGATACAGTTTTGATACAGGTGCCAAATCTGCTACAGTTTCATCTAATTCCACCAAACCTCCCCAAAGTGATGAAACAGTTTTAACAGCACAGAAGATTACAGTGCGCACAACAGATGCTGGGCAGAACTCCCAACTTTAGCGGAGATGGGCAACAACAGATCAGCCACTCTTTATACACACTGCCTTTCGTCCTTTCCATAACTTCAATGTAAATGAAGGCCGGGTGGAGTGTACAACATGCAGCCGATTCAACTTCCTAATCTCAAAAGTGTCCAAGATTAGACAGTAACCTGAGATATCAGGTGATTGACTAAGGTGAGATTTATTTTGAATAACTGAATGCATCTGAAAGAGTTTTTTATGTTTTTGGTTATCAAGTTCGCTTTGTCCTGCGAATTCCAGTTGCCCCCTTGATATTGACACATTAGTTGGTGCTTGGTACAATATAGGCAGAGAGGCCAATTGACTGAACAAACACTGGTGGTTTATTAGAACTAAGATCAGAACTCTAACCAAAATGTGCACTTCTTCAATCACCTCCAACTCTAGAGTTACAGTTAGCAAAGTAGCCCGTGCTGTATAGTGATTGGTCAGTACAGGTGGTCAATCAATTACATTCTCTTAAAGGCACATAGCAATCCGCTTTACCACAGAGTTCTATTGATAAGACTTTTTCCATTGCTCTTCCTCCATCCTGACCTCTCTACATGATCAACATCAAGCCCACATGTCCCAAGCTAAATAGGCAAGTTTTAATCCTAGGCAAAAAATTAAAATTACTGCTGCCCATAAAATAACATATTCCATACACATATTGTTCTCAGAAATTAATGAACTATTTTTTGCGTGGTTCATTCATTATTAACTCAAAAGGAACAGCTGGTGCCAGTAAGGCCAGATTGTAATATCTTCCTCCTCATGTCTTCATTAATTGCTGAACACCTGCCACCTGCTTCAGTATCTAGATTGTGAAAAATCGTCACCTATATCTATGGAGTAGCGAATGATTTTTGACACAAATAACGATGAATATAACTGGCACTGTCTAAAGTAATGTTCATTATTTCTACCAGTGAAATTTTGTAATGAACTTCTTAATTTTTCTCTAAGTTCTCATCTTCTCCACATATATTATGCCCAAGTAGAAAGGAGAATAATTTAGACACCAAAACAAAAAAATCTAGAGTTATATCAGAAGGACATGAAATGTAGTGAGGAAAACTTTCGGCCTGTCTGCAATATAAATGTCTCCTTCTGTGAATTTACCACTTATGTTTTGCGTATATATACTTGTAAAGATATTGAATAATAATTCAAAAATCCTGAAATTCTCATGGAGCACTATTGATCTCTTGCAATAACTCCAGTGGAAGACTGGCAGAACCCTGAAGCAAATGTTGTAAGTGCCCATTCATCCTCTTTCTCAGGGAGTTTTATCCATCTCCCACCAGTTACAATGACCATAAAAACATAAGAACATAAGAAATAGGAGCAGGAGTAGGACATTCAGCCCCTCAAGCTTGCCTCACCATTTAAAAAGATCATGGCTGACCTGCCCCAAACCTCAACTCCTCTTGGGAGATGTATAGTAGCCGCATGGAAATTTAAGGCTAAAATGCCTGGTCTGAAGGCTGGCCACCCCATGGAAACAGCAGATTAAAACAGCAGTAGAGGACTTATTGCTTTATTGCCGATGCACATTCGCCTGCTGCCATTTTAACTGTGCACTTTTAAGATTTGCCCGATAATACTTTGAGTAAGGAAAGCAGTTTTCATTTTATGACTTAATGAAGTCCTCATCTCTGTCCTGCTCAGCAAAGCTAAGAAAGGACTTCACACACTCCAGAAAGGTGAGTCCTGCACTGTCCCATGCCAGCAGTACCCAATGCTTTTCACTCGTGCTGAGTATTTCATCACTTGGAAACCCCTCATGATCTAGCCCTGTGCAGTGCCAATGGTAATGCTGATGCTTGGGAGAGATGAAGTACATGATAAGGTGTCCTCTGCAGGAGATTCATGCTGCTGTAAAGGACTCAGGAGATATAGAAAAGAGACAAGAGTTAGGATAGCCCTGAGAGGTTGAACATCACCAGGTGTCAGTCTTGAGAATGCAGTCAAAAGTTGCAGCAATTGCTGAATATTTGCTGAGTTGAATGAAGGGTTACATTGTAATATGCAGAAAGCCTGCTCAGATGTGTGCACATGGCTCTTCCCAAGTTATTAATGTCTGGGACTGTTTGCTCTGCTTGGGTGTGGGTTAGGATTAGATGCTTCTCCTTTGATTGCCTTCCTTGCATTATGTACTGAATTGTCCTTTAGAAAGAGAGGGTGAGAGTTAGTTAGTGGTTGTTGAAAAGTGAGTGGAGTTATGCAGAGCTCACACATATAGCACATATGCTTAGAGTTGGAGATGTTAAATGAATGAGGGTGGGAAGGTAATGAACGTATGAATATGAAATAGTACTGGGAGGAAAACCTGGTTGTGCAAGTGTTGGGATGTGTCAAGAAAGCCAGACTTACTTTCTCGTCCAGGGCAGAGGTTGGGAACTCCAAGTCCCGGCAAACATCTTTTTTGAGTTCTTTGGGCTGAAGATGGGCACTGCGAGCTTGTGCAGAAAGAGAAAATAGCGCAAAAACCCTGGTCATGTAATTGGGTGAAGAGCACCATTGAACATAAATGACCCAGGCATGGGGACAGGGAAAGAAAGAGGTCCCAGTTAAGTTAAAAGCAGTTAAAGGGCCGCAGTTAGCAGATTTTAAGTGAAGAGGGCTTAGGGGGAGCCCTGAAAATCCAAGAAGGTTGGCAACTTTGTGCTGCAGGAAGTTGGGTTGATCAGAATAGTAGTGTTCTGAACCGCGCAGCTGAAGAGCTGAAGTTATGCTTGTGAGCTAATGCTGGAGTTTATACTCGGGAATCCAGGGGAACAGAATCTCAGGAGACGAGATTGAAACCCTGCATGGTGGGCCCTTTTTGATGCCGTCCGAGTTGGAGAGAATGGTAGAGGTCGTGGGTTTAGAATGTGCTGTTGAAGGAGCCTTGGTGAGTTCCTGCAGTGCATCTTGTAGATAGCACACACAGCTGCCACTGTGCATCGGTGGTGGAGGGAATGAATGTTTGTGGATGGATTGCCAATAAAGCGGTCTGCTTTGTCCTGGATGGTGTCAAGCTTCTTGATTGTTGTGGGAGCTGCACTCATCCACACAAGTGGAGAGTATTCCATCACACTCCTGACATGTGCCTTGCAGATGGCGGACAAGCTTTGGGGAATCAGGAGGTGAGTTACTCCCTGCAGGATTCCTAGCCTCTTATGGTGAAAGATGTGATGAAGTGGAGGGGTTTGTTGAGAGTTGTGGGGGGGGAAAATATAAGGAATATTGACAGATGTTGTAGAGAGAACTGAAGTGGTGAAGCAGATATTGGCAAATGAGCTTTAATTTAGATAGTGTGAGATATATTTTGAGAGGAAGAATAAGGAGGCAACATACTCCTTGCAAAGTAAGTCCCTAAATGAGACAGAGAAACAAAGAGATCTGAGAAGTAACCAGGTTACTCAAAGAAGCAACACAGATTAATAAGCCATGCAAAACAACAAAGCAGTGGGTTCCATTTCTAAAGGTACAGAACTGTAAGGCAGAGAAGTTATGTTAAATAAGAATAGAAAGTGCTGGACAAACTCAGCAGGTCTGGCAGCATCTGTGGAGAGACAAACAGAGTAAAAGTTTTGAGTCCATATAATTTTGTCATGACTCACTGCGGATAGTGCGCTGCCAAATCAAGCCCCACTGCTCTCCGAACTGCAACAAATGTGAAAAAAGAGTGATCAGCCCACCTGATTGTTTAATTCTATTTAACAGAATATGAGCACCAGGTTTGTAAGCTTAGTAAGTAAATAACTGTTTATTGAACACATTTTCTTTAACCAGTGGCAAAAGAAAGAAATATGAATTGCTAATTTCTAACTCTATAACCTAAACTCTACCCTTGCTTAAATCCCTATACACACACATACAAGACACATAATATATACAAAAGCGTGGATTTTACGGGTGGGATAAAACAGTTCAATAGCACCAATTCCGGAGTACAGGATTCGATGGGTTGATTTTGATCAATGTCTTTCCAATTCCATTCAGTTCTTTGTTGATGACACGAGGTGATCTTCCAGCACTTTCAGTCTCCTGTTCACTGCTTGAGCACTTGCCTTTCAATGTCTCTAATGGTGATTTTCCCCTTTTCTTCTTGCAGGGGTTTTCAGAGAGAGAGCATATTATAGAGATGTAAGGAGAAAAAGCCAACTAGCTATTATTGTAGAATTACTGGAATCTTACACACATAGGAGAAAGAAATTTTAGGTCTTTTCTCTTTTCAGGCTAGGAGCTTCTTTGCTGTACTGTTTTCACACAAACCCTGGTCACCTGGTCATGAGCCAATTAAAATGCTGTTGCCAGGCAGTTCCCCATTAGACCAGACTCCTCCTCAGCACCATCCTGTCTTTCATGGCACACTCTGTTCCAGGACAGCAACATTGTATATATCCCTCACACTTTTCCAGTAGACATGTCCTTCAAACTGCAGCCATTGTAATATTAATCCACAGTCCAACAGAAAAAAAATATGTTCTTCACTGACTCTTCTTTAGAATTCAACATAACTTAATAACTTTTGAACTTAATATAACTTCAGAAGTTATATTAAACTTGATTTATATTAACCTTAGGCCTCATTTGCAGTTCTGTGAACAGTTCTCATCTCCATATTATAAAAAGGATATGAAGAAACTGGAAAAGGAATAAAAAAGATTTATTACAATGATATCAAAATTTGTACCTATAGGAGAGAGTGAACAGGCTGGGGCTCTTTTCTTTAGAAAAAATAAGACTGAGGTGATCTGAGGTCTTGAGTATAGTGAAAGTATTTGATAGATATGGAGAAAATGTTTCCATTTGTGGGCAAGACCAAAACTCGGTGCCACAAATATAAGATGAGTCACCAAAAAATGCAATAGGACATTTAGGAGAAATTTCTTACCAAGAGAGTGGTTAGAATGTGTAACTCGCTATCACATCTTTGCTGCTGTTGGGAGGTCATTTCCTGCATTGAAGCCAGGTCCTGGGGGTAATGCAGTTGGAATTCCCTTTTTCACCCCACCACCTGTGATGCACTCAGAGTTAAAATCAGGGCTAAAATGTCAAGGGTGTTGTCATTCTTAATGTTAATAACTAAGCTTTAAATATTAATGAAATTAATTTGACATGTGTAGCAGCATGCATGAATTCAATCCTTTATATCTTTCAGAGAAAAATTAACAATTAAAAAATTAAATTAAAATTTTGTTTGAATGATAGAACAGAATAAAACTCATTAGATCTGAAAGTCCTGTCAGGGATATTAAGTGAATGAGCTTGTTTGGAACTGTTGTCTCCACGATTTGACTGGAAATTTTAAAACATTGTAAAGGTAAAGGTTAATATCTCTACAAAAGGAGCAGAGTGACGAATTTCAAAGGAATGTATTTGTATAGTAGCATTCCACAACATAATTTTAGTGCCAGTCTCAAGAATTCAATTCATATCATACACTCTGAGACATTTAGGACAGATGAATATTTTTTTTGGTGAAATACTGAGTAAAACTACAAAATATGAAAATGATTTCATTTATTTTCGTTCATTGAAAAATGTTATTGTGCCTTATCTGCCTACAGCTGCTTTATGTTCTAATACATTAAAATGCATAAAAGTGCAAATAAGTTTATTTTCCTAATATAAAAATTATGATTAGCTGGCAACTATAGAAAACAAATAATTGCAAAGTGGTTACAGATGTAATGGAACTCTTTACATCGCAGTACATTTCTGAGGTAAAACTCCCAGAGGGAAGATTAGAAATTCATATAAAAATGTAACAACATATGGAATAATGAAATGTCTTTTATCTATCAAGCAGAGGCCTTTGTTTGTCCAATTGTTGAAACAGGATTGAAGGTTCCAGTGATAGGATTTTAGAGAGATGACCAAGATCATTGCACTAATGGAATATCAATGATGGAATATCCAAGTCACTCACATCCTGACTTGGAAATATATCGCTGGAAATATATCCATTGTTGCTGGGTTAAAATCCTGGATCTCCCTTTCTAACAATACCATGGGTGTACAGCGGTTCAAAAAGGCAGCTCACCACCACCTTAAGGGCAACAAGGGATGAGCAATAAATGCTGGCCCAGCCAACGAAGCCCACATCCTGTGAATGAATAAAAAAAAGAAAAAGGAATTTAGCCAATCAAGCCTATTCCTTCAACTGACAATGTAGTTTGTCCCATCAATGGCTCTCCCAAAACAGCTGAATAACCATGTATAAAACTCCTGATACAGCATTGAAATTCCTCCTTTGCCTGCATGATCAAACAAAATTCCAGAATATTAATTCGATATTAACATTTGAACTGTTGCGTTTGATAATATTCAGCAGCATAGGAACTAATAATTGACAGAGTATACAACACCTGTGTACACTTGTATTATAAGTATCTTCTTAATCAGCTATTAATTAATTAACTGCTTTGTGTGAGTGTCTACTCCAAAGAAGCCAAGCTTGGCCTAAATAGCCAAGTAGTTATGGTACTGGGTTTGTAATCCCAAGATCAAGAGTTCAAATCTCACAATGGCAAAACTATGAAACAATGTAACTTCATCTGAATAGGAACAGATGGAAACGTGTTTGTAGTCGAAAGAGGTACTCCAAAGAAGCCACGATTCAGTAAAAAACAAAAATTCCTTTGCAAAACAAAAATGTTCTCATCTCTATTCTCACTGAAGGTTTGGTGACCTGAATTTTCATAACTTTGTTTTATAACTTTAATCTAGGCTTCCTTGTGGAACTGGATGAGCAAGAGTTCTTCTGCCAGCCTCATAGAGAACCCTTAGGCCATCCTTGTTACTCTATGCTCCCTCCCACAGGATGGCTAGAAACTCCTCTCTCCCAATTACTTCCATAGATCCCTTCACACCCAGCTGAGTGCCAGGGACACTTCAAATGGGTCCCTGGCTGTGGCACTCCTGCTGCCAAGTTCCTGCTCCTGCCCGCTAGCTAGGGTTGAATTTAGCCGATACAAGCAGGACACAAGGAGAATTCATGTAAATGAGGTGTGGCCATTAAGATCAACCAAGCCTCCACATTTCTGGAGTCCTTGCGTTTGCTGGCTACTTCAGTACCCCTTTTAAATTCAAAACCATTAATTATGCATGCATCTCTTTAAATTCTATGCTCCCAGTGTTCTAGAAATGCTTTCTTGAAGTTTGTCTGCTGTATAAATATAGCATTTCTATTATTGCCCCAAATTACATAACCTATTGACCTCCATTTTATTCATGCCTGTCAGAATTTTAAAGGCTTTGGATCATGTCTATGTTAGATCATTTACTTAGTAAAAAAAAGCCCTGAATCTTAATTATTTCACTTCTCCAAATTTAAACTTACACCCAAGAGACCAAAGGAGTTCCCAATATAGGGATTCACTTAGTTTAACATAAGCTATTTTAATTTACGATCCAATTCATGCATTCATCAAGGGAAATGTTGGTTTGATGTACATGAATTTGTTATCTGTCAAGTTATTTTAATGAGGGTCTTTTTGTGGTTCATAAAAACTCCATGATTCTAGTCTTTGCCAGTGCTCAGCAAAGGTCATATTATCTGCTTCTTCAGATGAGAGAAACATTTTAATCATCTCACTAAGGATCATGCAATGGCAATGTAAAAACAAGAAAAGCAGGAAAAATAAGAATGTGTGGAAGTGATCATGTGTTATTTTATGGCTATATTTGGAGAGAGAGACTTATTTTAAGAGAAAAGATCTTAGCTGGAATTTTCCGGCCACGTTGGTATCAGGTGTCATGGTGGACAGAGAGTGATATTACAGCGAGGTGGCCAAAAATCTGTTTCACACTGTCATGAAGCCAGTTTGCAATCGCCCGCTCAACCTGTCAATGGGGTGTTTGCCCCCACTGCATGTCAGGAACCTAAATTCAATACCTTAGCATCTCATTTTAAACCCTGCTCACTGGAATCATCTCCCCACACTTGTTCACCTGGGCACATTGGCGTGATTGCACGCAGACATGTTTCACAACTGAATGTAAGCAATGTGCACCTAGTGAGCTGCACTTCGCTTGCGACTTTGCCTACTTCGCTTTGGGCAGCACTCAAGGTCATCAGTACCAGGCTTTACAGGCAGCACCACATCACTTTTAGGGGGGCTCACAGGCAGGTCTTTACCTACCAGACCAACTGTAAGATGGAGGTGGCTTTTCAATGGCTGCAGGGCTAGGGCTTGCTTGTGGAAGGGGGAGAAGTAGCCTCAGGCAAGGGAAGAGGCTGCAGGGCGAGGGATGTACAGGGGAAGTGGGTATCCCAGGGTGTGTGTGGGGACACACGTTGATCTGTGCAAGTGGCCTCAAGATGGTGAGGGCTGAGGAGGCTGTCTCCAGAGGAAATGAGGCCAGATGGAGATGTGAGGGTGTGTGTGAGAGAATGAGCGGTGATGTCCCTTGAGTTGGCGGTGAATGTGTAATGGCTTTGTGAGTGTGAGAGTTTGGAGTGATAAAACGGTTGCCTTACCCTGGCGACATGGATGAGATCATTCATCTGTTTCTGCACTTGACGGCTGACCTCGTGTACAGTATTGGCACTGTCTACCTCTGCCACTGCCTCCCAAGCTGGAGCAATGAGACTGATGGGCCTCCTTTAGGTAGAGTGGGGGTTGAGGACATTGTGGTGGGCCTCCACAGCATCCAGAAAGCGTCCCAGAGATGCATCACTGAATCGGGGGGCTGCACACTTATTGGCTTTTGGGGCCATGTCTTCACCAGACCATTCCTAGGGCAGAATTTTTCCCTGGTCGGGGGGTGGGGGGGGGGGGGAGTTGATGGGCAGGCGTGTGCGGGCGCACTTCCGATCAGCGCCCCCGATCGGAGGCATGACGCCATTTTACGTGAGTGGGCCGATTATGGCCCGCCCAATGTGACGTCCACAGGGAAAGGCTATGCGTTCCCTATGCAGACGGGGGGATGTCTAAAATTGAGAGTGCGCTCTTTCGTGCATGCACATGAAAGAGCGCACTCATCTCCCTGAGGCTAAGTGCAGCCTCAGGGATTTCACCTCTACATGTAAAAAAGATAAAAGTAGAAAAATAACATTTCCCTTACATGTCCCCTCACGTGACCATGTCACATGAGTTGGGACATGTCCATAATTTTTACACAATCTTTATTAAAAATTTTTAAAAACTACATGAAACCTCATCCCGCCCGTGGATGAGGTTTCATGATTTTTTTATTCACGGCCGGGGCTCCTGGCCTGCCCGCCAAGCTCAAGGTTGGATGGGCAGGTCCTTTAATTGCTTAATTGACCCTGTCAATGGCCTCAAGTAGCCATTGACAGGTCGGCAGACCCGCAGCTGATTTTGCTCACTCTCGCCTTGCTGAAAATTTAAATCGGGCGCAGTGACGTCAAGAGTTCCCCCCGACATCACCGCACGTTATTTTGCACATTGACAAGTGGGCCCTGCCCCCGCTCGCTGATGGTAAATACCGCCCCTGGGCTGCAAGCATTGAGAAGTGTGTGCATGGCCGCATGCGGAAGCAGTGAGTAATAGCATGGCATGCAACTCGGAGGCTGCCTGCCAGCAAGACAGTGTGTTTCCTGTGGTTGCATAATTTATGAGATGGGATTGGGAAGATACAGCATGAAAACCCACCATTGCAGCCGGCTGGTGAAACAAATTTTTTCTTGCCCGCTATCACACTTTGTGCAAATCTGGGATGATTCCACCACTTATCAAACAATAGCAATTTTTCTTCTCAGTTATAGTGGTCGCAGGTTTGGAAGGTGCAATCAAAGAAACCTTAGCGACTTGTTACAATGTATCTTGTAGATGGTATATGCTGGTGCACCAGTGGTGGAGGAAATTACTGTTTACAGGGTGGATGGTATGGCGACCAAACAAGCTGCTTTGTCTAGGATGGTGTTGAGCTTCTTGAGTGTTGTTGGAGCTGCACTCATCCAGGCAAGTGGAGAGTATTGTATTGCACTCCTGACTCGTGCCTTGTGTAGACGGTGGACAGACTTTGGGGAGTCAGGATGTGAGTTACTCACAGAATCACAGTGCAGAAGAGGCCCTTCTGCCCATTGAGTCTGTACCGACACATGAGAAACACCTGATCTACCTACCTAATCCCATTTACTAGCACTTGGCCCAAAGCCTTGAATGTTATGATGTGCCAAGTGCTCATCCAGGTACTTTTTAAAGGATGTTAGGCAACCCGCCTCCACCACCTCCCAGGCAGCGCATTCCAGACCGTCACCACCCTCTGGGTAAAAAGGTTTTCCCTCACATCGCCCCCAAACCTCCTGCCCCTCACCTTGAACTTATGCCCCCTTGTGACTGGCCCTTCAACTAGGGGGAACAGCTGCTCCCTATCCACCCTGTCCATGCCCCTCATAATCTTGTACACTTCGATTAGGTCACCCATTCACTGCAAAATTCCCAACCTCTAACCTGCTCTTCTATCAACACTTATATGTCTGGTCCAGTTCAGTTTCTGATCAATGGTCACCCCCACCCCCACAATATGCTGATTTTTGGGGGAGTCAGTGATGGTAATGCTGTTCAATGACAACAAAGGTGGTTAAATTCTTCTTGTTGAAGATGCTCATTACCTGGCACTTGTGTGGCATGAAGTTTACTTGCCATCAGCACAAGCCTGAATATCATCTAGATCTTGCTGCATGTGGGCACAGACTGTATCACTGACTGAGGAGTTGCAAATGGAACTGAACACTGTGAAATCATCAGTGAACATCCCCACTTCTGACCTTATGAAGGAAGAAGGGTCATTGATGAAGCAGCTGAAGATGGTTGGGCCGAGAGCATTACCCTGAGGAACACTTGCAGTGATGTCCTGAGGGTGAGAAGTTTGGTCTCCAACAACCACAGCCATCTTCTTTTGTGCTGGGTATGACTCCAACCAGTGGAGAGTTTTCCACCTGATTCCTGTTGATTTCAATTTTGATGGGGCTCCATGATGCCACACTTGGTCAATGTTGTCTGATGTCAAGAGCAATCACTCTCACCTCATTCTTCAATTCACATTTTCATCCATGTTTGAATCAAGACTGTAATGAGATCAGGAGCTGAGTGGCCTGGCAGAACCCAAACTGAGAATCAGTGAGCAAATTATTGGTGAGCAAGTACCACTTGATAGCACTGTCAATAATAGCTTCCAACACTTTGGTGATGTTTAAGAGTAGACTGATGACTTACTGAATTGGCTAAATTGGATTTGTCCTGTTTTTAGTGGACTAGGGCAATTTTCAACTTTGTCAGGTAGATGTAGGTGTTATAGCTATACTGGAACAGCTTGACTAGAGGCCTGGCTCATTCTGGAGCACATGTTTCAGCACGACAATTGGAATGCTGTTGGCACCTATAGCCTTTGCTCCATCCAGTTTCTTGACATCCCATGGAGTGAATCAAATGAACAAAAGACTGGCTTTTTTTTTTAATTCATTTACGGAATATGGGCTTCACTGGTTGGGCCAGAACTTATTGCCCTTGAGAAGGTGGTGGTGAAAACTGAGTGGCTTGCTAGGCCATTTCAGAGGGCATTTTTATGAGTCAACCACATTGCTGTGGGTCTGGACTCACATGTAGGCTAGACTGGTAAGGAACCTAAAGAACATTAGAGAACCAGATGGGTTTTTACAACAATCGACAATGGTTTCATGGTCATCATTAGACTTCTAACTCCAGATTTTTATTGAATTCAAATTTCACTATCTATACTATGGCGGGATTTGAACCCAAGTCCCCAGTCTGTGATGCTTGGAGCCTCAGCTGGACACCTAGATGAATCATCCTTTTGGCAGTTCAGCCTAATGATGGTTTTGAACATTTCAGCCCTGTCGTTTGCGTTAACATGCTGAAATCTGCCATCATTGAGCATGGGGATGTTCATGGAGCCTCCTCCTCCCATTAGTCGTATAATTATCCACTACCATGCATAACTGGATGTGGTAGGACTGCAAAGTTTTGATCTGATTTGTTGGTTGTGGGATTGCTGATCACTATTTAGTGGGATATAATCCTTTCTTGTAGCTTTACCCTTACTTTTACTTGTAGCTTTTTCTGGCCATGTTGTTGAGGTTGATTCCCTGGTTTCATGGGAATATTAGGTTGAGGGATACAACGCACCATGAGGTTACAGCTTGTGGCATGCTGCTGGTGGCCCCACAGTGCCTCACGGAAGCCCGATTTTGAGCTACCATATCTGCTTTGAATCTATTCCATTTCAGCTGCTTCATCAATGACCTTCCTTCCATCATAAGGTCAGAAGTGGGGATGTTCACTGATGATTGCACAGTGTTCAGCACCATTCATGATACCTCAAATACTGAAGCAGTCCATGTCCAAATGCAACAAGACCCAGACAATATCGAGGCTTGGGCTGACAAATGACAAGTAACATTCACGCTACACAAGTGCCAGGCAATGACCATTTCCAACAAGAGAGAATCTAACCATCATCCCTTGACATTCAGTAGTATTACCATCGCTGAATCCCCACTATTGATATTCTGGGGTCATCGTTGACCAGAAACTGAATTGGACTAGCCATATAAATACTGTGGCTACAAGAGCAGGTCAGAGGTTAGGTATCCTGCGGCGAGTAACTCACCTCCTGACTCTCCAAAGCCTGTCCACCACCTACAAGGCACAAGTCAGGAGTGCCATGGAATACTCTCCACTTGTCTGGATGAGTGCAGCTCCAACAACACTGATGAAGCTTGACACCATCCAGGTCAAAGCAGCCCGCTTGATTGGGACCCCATCCACAAACATGCATTCCTTCCACCACTGATGCACAGTGGCAGCAGTGTGTACCATCTACAAGGTGCACTGCAGGAACTCACCAAGGCTCCTTAGACCACATCTTCCAGTCCTATGACTGCTACCACTTGGAAGGACAAGGGCAGTAGACACATGGGAACACCACCGCCTGGAAGTTCCCCTCCAAGCCACTCACTATCCTGACTTGGAAATATACCGACGTTCCTTCACTGTCGCTGGGTCAAAATCCTGGAACTCCCTTCCTAACAGTACTATGTATCTACCCACACCACATGGACTGCAGTGGTTCAAGAAGGCAACTCACTACCACCTTTTCAAGGGCAATTAGGGATGGGCAATAAATGCTGGCCTAGCCAGCGATGCCCACATCCCATAAATTAATTTAAATAAAGCATAGTGGTAGTGCCACACAGCATGATGAAGAGACACCTCAGCATGACAACAGGAGTTTGTCTCTACAAGAGACACTCCTGCCAGTGCTGTCATGGACAGATGCATCTGAGACAGGTAGTTTTGTGAAAATGCAGTCAAGTAGGTCTTTCCCTTAACAGTTCTTAGTATCCACTGCAGACCCAGGCTGTCAGCAATTCACTTGCGGACCTGGCCAACTCATTGTGTTTTGTGTTGTGATGTTACCGAGTCAGGCTTACTGCTATGCTTCTTCCAAGTGATGTTCAACATGGAGGAATACTGATTTTTCAGCTGAGGAACAACGATAGGAGGTAATGAGCATAATTTATACAATATGCACAACTCCATCATCTGTTTGAACAATTAGAGATTAATCTCATGCTGTCCTTTTATTTGTAAGTGTGCTCATCAATTACTATTAGGCTGTGAATTAGGCTCCTACTCTGCCATCATAGCTTCACCAGAAATTGTGTTACCCATACTTGGATTATGGTGTTGAAGTGAGAGTAGATCCATGGAAATTTCCAGAGATGTAAATAAATGCTTAGTGCATTTTAAAATTAAAATCTGAAACACTGCTACTATTATATGATGTTTTAACAATAATTATTAGGAACCTATTCCCATTTAAATGTATTGAGATGAAATAAACTCTCCACTAAAAGCTACTTAGAGGGCTCTGTTTCATAAAATATTCAGGTCTTATCTCTGGAATCATTATCTGTTGTGTTCCACAGTGCAATTATAAGTTGTTTGGTGTGTGTTTTGCATCTTATTTGACATGAGTGATCTGAGTTATAACAAGCTTCTTTTCTTTGCATTTGTGAGATAAAACTGGCATGTCCAGTCACCATAACAAACTCTGGTTGGTCCACAGTCATATCGTTCAAAATATTGGGCAGAATTTTACATCTTGCAGGTGGACACACGCCCAGCCCAATTGGGCGCAAAATTGTGCAAGAAGATGTCGGGCGAGTGTCCTGCACTCACGCGATATTTCAGTCGCGCAAAAGTCGGAAGCACACCCACCGACAATTAAGCCCATTAATGGAGCAATTGTCTGATTTTTCGTGCTCTGTTCAACCTTACAGTTGGCGGACGGATGAATCGGCTAGGTGGGCTTTGCATTTTTCATGAAAACTCATCCAAGCGCGAGATGAGGTTTCCGTTATCAGATAAAGTAAAAATAAAAATCTATGGGCAGCGTTTTTACCATCTATCCGTTCAGGTGCCTGATTGTGATGCTTGGACAATTTTTTTCCTGATTTTCAAAACTTTATTTCATGGTTTTCAGGTCTGCAGCTCCCTGAGGCAGCTCTCTGCCTTCAGGGAGCTTTCTCTCAGTGCTCGCCTCCCTCCCACCCCCCACCCTGAGCTTTTCAGCTTGCATTTCATGCTCACTGGCCGTTAATTAGCCAGCGTGAGTTCAACAACTTCAGATCATAAACTTTCTCCTCCATCCCCATCCCTTTTTGATCCCTTTTTTCTATATTAATTTTTTTTAAATTTTAATTTATTTATTTTATCCTCCACTTATTTTCATCCTTATTTTTTAAAATTTATTTCCATTTTTATTCATTGTTTTATCCCCAGCTTTTAGCCTTTTCAATCTATTTTTCCCCCATCACCGTCCCCTCCCCCACCCCACCCCCACTAGGGCCATCTGTCACTTTCCAGAGTGCTTACCCTGGTCCAGCCGTTATCACATTCTGCTTTCTACTCTTAATGTTACCATTAGCACCTCCTTTAGCCAGTACCACCACCATTAACAACCCTTTGACCTTTTGTTTATGACATCTTTCGCAATCTCTCCTTTACCTCCACCTATCTCTGGCCTTCTATCCAGCTTCACCTGTTCCGCTCCCCCCACCCCCCTGCCTTAAACACTATATATTTCACCACATTTCTACTTCCCTTTAGCTCTGAAGAGTCATACGGACTCGAAACGTTAATTTTGTTTTTCTCTCCACAGATGCTGTCAGACTTGCTGAGTTTTTCCAACATTTTTTGTTTTTGTTTCAGATTTCCAGAATCTACAGTATGTTGCCTTTATCTTAGTGCCAAGTTTAAAGACCTTGCCCAGTGAGTGGAGGTATGCTGAAGGACTGGAGAGTGGCCAATGTAATTTGCAGTTTTAAAAAAAGGGTGCCAACCTAACCCAGGTAGCTACATCTAACCTGGCAAAAATTTACAGTCTCTATTAAGGATGAAATTACTATGAATCTAGATAAAAATAAGATAATTAGAAATAGCCAACCTGTATTTCAAAAGAGATCATTATACTTAACAAACTTCGGAAATTTTTCAGGAGGTGAGTAGCTATGGAAAATATGATGGATATGGTGCACATGGGCATCAGGAAAGTCTCTGACAATATTGTATGAGAGATTACAAGAGAGAATTTAGTTGTGTGGAATTAGCAGGGGGATATCAAACTATTAAAAACTGGTTAGAAGAAAGAAAATAGTAGGAGCTAAGGACAATTATTTTAAAAGAGAGTTTTGCAAGTGAGTAGTGGCATCCCATATGGCTCATTTCTGGGGACACCTGTGTATCTCAATAACTTGGAATTTGTCTAGAGAGAATGGTGTTAACATTTTCAGGTGATGCTATAGGTAACTCTTCAGAAGACAACCTGAATGGGATACGAGCAGCAGTGGTGGCGAATAGAAGAGAGGGCACGGGGGAAGATCCCAGCCCTGCCACAGTGTATTCCAAAAAGAAGCGAGGAGTGACAGCACAGGACAGCAAAGCATTTGTTTAAACCAGGAGCCGGGAAAGTACAGATTTCATACAGAGGAAGTATAACAGTAACTGAATTAATAATGAGTATTATTACAGAGCAGGTCCAGAGGTATTAAGTAAAGTTAATAGTTTAGGCAATGTACTAATTAGATTATAAAAGGGGAATAGAGTTTTTTGTTAGATCAAGAATGGGTAGCTGAGACCTGTGCCATATGGAAACCTCAGGACATTTCATGTATCTTGGCATTTGTAGCTCAAGCTCAAGATTTTCGAGTCAATGCAGAACATCAGGAAGAATGAGAGTTTCTTGGAACATACATTGCAGGATGTGGCTACCCCGAAAGCAGTAAGAGTTCAGAATAGTAGATGAGTGACCAGCAGGAAAAGGCAGGAAGTACAGGAGTGTTCAGGTTGTGTGCCAATCTCAAACAGGCACTGAGCATTGGAGACTGCTGGGAATGTCGACACCTTGAAGGAGTGCAGTTCAGGCCATGGGCAATGGACTGCAAGGGAGGGAACAGCAAAGAGTAGAAATACAGACATTATAGGAGATACCACAGAAAGGCATTTCTGTAACTGTCATTATGAGTCCTGCATAATCTGTTGCCTCCCTGGTGGCCAGGGTAAAAGACATCACAGAGAGTAAGCCAGAAGTTTTTAGTACACATTGGTACCATCCTCATAAAGAGGTCAGGTGTTGAGGTCCTTTGGTCAGATTTTCATAAGCTAGGAAGTGAGTTAAAAAGTCGGACCTTGAAGATAGTGACCTCTGGTTTACTCCCAGTGCAACACACCAGCAAGAACAGAATTAGAAAGGCAGGGAGGATCAATGCATGACTTGAGGCAAGGTGTAGGACGGAGGGCTTCAGATTCCTGGGCCATTGACATCCTTTCTGGGACATTCGGAAAGGACTGTTGCACCACCACGACTTTGACCAATGTTCTTGTCAGGGAGATTAGCTAGTGTAGTTGGAAAGGGTTTAATTTAAATTGTCAGAGGGATGGACACTAGCATAAAGAAGTAGAAAAGAGGAATAAGATGCATAAAGGACTATGAGGAATACAAAGACAGGTTTAGAATGCATGTATTTTTTTAAACCTTTCACAGGATGTGGATGTCACTGGCTAGGCCAACATTTATTGCCCATCCCAAATTGCCCTCGAGAGGATGGTGGTGAACTGCCATCTTGAACCCTGCGGTCCATATGGCGTAGGTACACCCACAGTGCTGTTAAGAAGGGAGTTTCAGGATTTTGGTCCAGTGGCCGTGAAGGAATGACGATATATTTCCAAGTTAGAGTGGTGTGTGGCTTGAAGCGAAATTTGCAGGTGGTGGTGGTGTTCCCATGTAAAAGCACAAGTGTGGTAAATATGGTTGGTAAGCTAGAAGCACAAATTCCACAAAATAGAAATGTGAATGTCGTGGCAAGAAGGGAATGTAGCTTAAAAACAGTGAGGATTGGCCACTTAATATTCAAGGGCGAAAAGTGTTCAGAAAAAGGAAGAAAGGGAGGTGGTTTGACAGTACTCATTGGGGAAGACATTGAAGTGTTGCAAAGAGCAGATGTCCATCAAGAGCAGAGCAGAATCCATTTGATTAGAGTTGAGAAGCAAGAAAAGTTTAGTCACTGACATTTAGACTCTAAGCCACCAAATATCAATTGAGATAATGTTAGAGTAAAGAGAAAGGAAGAGGAGGAATTTAAGAAATGTGTTTAGGAGAACTTCCTTGATTAGTATGTTCAGTCCAACTAGGAAGGAGGCTTTGCTGGATCTGATACTGGGGAATGAAGTGGGCCAGGATTCTCTGGGAAACACCTGGGTAAGAGTGATCATCATATCATAAAGTTTAGATTATTAATGGAGGAAGAACAAGGAGCAATCTAAATTCAAACTTCTAAATTAGAAGAAGGATAACTTCAGTGGGATGAGGAAGGGTCTAGCCAGGGTAATATGGAACCAAAGACTGACAGGAAATGCTGTAAGAGATCAATGGGTGATCTTTGAGAGATGTTTCAGGCACAGGCTAGGTACATTTCCAACAAGAGCAAAATGTAAGGGAATCAAAGCCAGGACTCCTTGGATGATGAGGGAGGTGGTGAATATAACGAAGCAAAAAAATAAACAGGGTGAATGATGCCTTTCAGGTGATTTCATCAGTTGAGAACCTGGCCAAATACAATAAGTTAAGAGGGGAAGTGACAATGGAAATAACAGTGGTAAAGAGAGAATTTGAGAAAAGAATGGCAGTTAACGTAAAAGGTAACCCAAAAACCTCCTATCAGCATGTATGCAGTAAGTGAATAGCAAGAGGTGAGCTGGGGTTTATAGGGACAAAGGAGGTGATACATGCTTAGTGGCATGGGGCAAGACTAGAATACTTAATGAGTACTTTGTATCAGTGTTTATTAAGGAAGAGGATGCTGACGAAATATCAGTAGAAGAGGAGATCCTCGAGGTAGTGGCTGGGGTGAAGTTTGATAGATAGGATGCACTGGGAAAGCTGGCTATGCATAGGATCAATAAGGAGCCTGTTTTGGATGGTTTACGTCCCAGGTTGCTAAAGGAAGTTGGGGTGGAGATAACAGGAGGGCTTGCACTAATCTTCTCATTTTCTCTAGATACAGGGGAGGTGCCAGAGAATTGAGAATGGCAAATATGATACCTTTATTCAAGAAAAGGCACAGTCCTACAAACTTGTCAATTTAATAGAAGTGATGGGTAAGGTTTTAGAAAAAAATAATCAAGGAAAAATTAACAGACACTTGGAGAAGGGAGGCTTATGGCAGGTACCGAGGGCTCAAAACAACAGAAGACCTAGAGGAATATAGAATGTGTAGGGGGGAACTTAAGAAGGAAATTAGCAGATCAAAAAGGGGGCATGAAAAGACATTGACAGGTAAAATAAAGGAAAATCCAAAGTTATTTTACAAGGACATTAAGAGTAAGAGGGGAACTAGGGAAAGAGTAAGGCCCATTAAGGACCATAGTGGTAATTTGTGTGTGGAGCTGGAAGACATAGGTAGGGTTCTAAATGAATACTTTGTGTCAGTGTTCACAAGTGAGAGGGACGACATGGGTGTGGAAATCAGGCAGAAGGACTGTAATATAATTAACGAAATTAGCATAGAAAGGGAGGAGGTTCTAAGTGGTCTGGCAGGTTTAAAAGTAGATAAATCTCCAGGTCCGGATGCAGTGTATCCCAGGCTGTTGAGTGAGGCAAGGGGAGAGATAGCAGAGGAACTGGCAATAATTTTCAATATCTCTCTGGCCACAGGAGAGGTGCCAGAGGACTGGAGGACAGCCAATATGGTACTGTTATTCAGGAGGGGAGGAAGGGATAAACCAGGGAACTATGGGCCAGTCAGTTTTACCTCAGTGGTGGGGGAACTATTGGAAGCAATTCTGAGGGACAGAATTAATCCACTCTTGGAGAGGCAGGTATTAATCAAGGACAGTCAGCATGATTTTGTTAAGCGGAGGTCATGTCTGACCAATTTGATTGAATTTTTTGGAGGTAACCAGGTATATAGATGAGGGCAATGCATTTGACATAGTCTACTTGGACTTCAGCAAGGCATTTTAAAAGTCCCGCATGGGAGACTGATAACGAAGGTAAGATCCCATGGGATCCAAGGCAATTTGGCTGATTGCAGGAAGCAGAGGGTGATGGTTGAGGGGTGTTTTTGTGACTGGATGCCTGTGTCCAGTGGGGTTCCAGGAATCAGTGTTGGATCCCTTGCTGTCTATGGTATATATAAACTATTTAGTCTTGAATGTAGGAAGGTTGATCAGTAAGTTTGCGGATAACACAAAAATTAGTGGGGTGGTAAATAGTGAGGAGAATAGCCTTAGATTACAGGAGGATCTGGATGGGCTGATCAGTGGCAAATGGAATTTAATCTGGATAAGTGTGAGGTGATGCACTTGGGCAGGACAAACAAGGCACAGGAATATGCGATGAATGGTAGGACCCTGGGAAGTACCGAGGATCAGAGGGACCTTGGTGTGCATGTCCACTGGTCCCTTAAGGTAGTGGGACAGGCAAGTAAGGTGGTTAAGAAGGCGTATGGGATACTTACCTTTATTAGCTGAGGCGTAGAATATAAGAGCAGGGAGGTTATGCTAGAACTGTATAAAACACTAGTTAGGCTACAGCTAGAGTATTGTGTGCAGTTCTGGAATCCGTATTATAGGAAGGATGTGATTGCATTAGGGAGAGTGTAGAGGAGATTTACCACGATGTTGCCTGGGCTGGAGAGTTTTAGTTATGAGGAGAGATTGGATAGACTGGGGTTATTTTCCCTGGAGCAGAGGAGATTGAGGGGGTACATGATTGAGGTGTATAAAATTATGAGGGGCATAGACAGGGTGGGCAGGAAGGAACTTTTCCCCTTGGTGGAGGGATCAATAACCAGGGGGCATAGATTTAAGGTAAGGGTCAGGAGGTTTAGAGGGGATGTGAGGAAGAATTTTTTCACCCAGAGGGTGGTGAGAATCTGGAACTCACTGCCTGAAAGGGTGGTAGAGGCAGAAAACCTCAAAACATTAAATAAGTATTTGGATGTGCACTTGTGATGCCATGGCATACAAGATTATGGGCCTAGTACAGGAAAATGGGATGGAATAGTTAGGTACTTGTTTGGCAAGCATAGACTCAATGGGCTGAAGGGCCTTTTTCTGTCCTGTAGACCTCTATTACTCTATACCTGTGATTCTAAATTTGACTTAATTAAAGAGGACCAGTGAGGATTTGTAAAAGGCAGATGAGTTTGATTAATTTAATTGAATTTTTTTGATAAAAATAGCAGAGAAGGTTGATGAACGAAATGCAATAAATGCTGTCTATATGTAATTTAAGAAAGCATTTGAAAAAGTACCACATAAAAGGCTGGTTAACAAAATTGAGGGTCAGTGTCCCCTTAGTTAAAAAATAATGCCTGAGGACAGAAAACAGCATGGTGTGGTAAATGGTTGTTTTCAGATTCGAGGATGGTAGTCAGTGGTGTTAGCCAAGGATGAATGCTAGAACAACTGCTTTTTTGATACATAGAGCTGACTTAGATATTGGAATACAGAGTAAAACTTCAAAATTTGCCAATGATACCAACCTTGAATATGGCAGACAGTGAGGATGATACCAATTGCATGTAGCAGAACATATATAGGCTAGCAGAATGGGCAAGCAAGTGGCAGATGAATTTAATACAGAGAAGTGTGAGGTGATGCATTTTGGAAGGAGAGATAAGAAGAGGCAACAGAGATTTTATGACACAGTTCTGAAGAATGTGCAGGGACAGAAGGACCTGCAGATGCATGTACATAGATCTTTGAAAAAGGCAGGATGTACTGAGAGAGTGGTTAGCAAAGCATATGGGATATTGTGCTTTATAAACAGAATTATTGAGTACAAAAGCAGGGAGATTATGTTGAACCTTTATAAAGCCCTGGTTAGGCCACAACTAGAGTATTTTGTCCAGCCTTGTCACCACATTTTAGGAAGGATGTGAGGGTCCCTGAGAGGGTGTAGAGGAGATTTACCAGAATGGTTCCAGAGAATGGGGATTTTAGCTACATGGTTAGTTTGAAGACGTTTGAAGAAGATTTATTCTTGTTGGAGCAAAGGAGATTGAGGAGGTATGTGGTGGAGGTGTACAAGATTATGACAAAATTGTATAAGTTAAACAAGGAAAATCTATTCCCATTAGCTGATGGTCTAAAGACCAGGGGACACAGATTTAAAGTTTTGGGCAAGAACTGAGGGTGGCTGTGAGGAAGAGTTTTAATGCAGCAAATGGTAATGGCATGGAACTCGCTCTCTGCAAGGGTGGTGGAAGTGGAACTGATCGGTAATTTTATGGGGAAATTGGATGGGCACTTGAGGGAAACAAGCTTGCAAGGCTACAGGAATAAAATGGATAAGTGGAACTGACTGGATTACTCTACAGAGAGCTGGCATGAACTCGATGGGCCAAATGCCCTCCATCTATGCCATTGTGAGACGATGATGAAAGGGAGCCGCAAAGCGATATTGATATGATCGTGGAATGGATTAAAAAATGGCACATGGAACTCAATGTCAAGAAGCATGAGGTGATACATTTTCATATAGAAATTATCGGCAGCAATTATACTCTGAATGGAAGTGAGTTTGTTGCTGTAGAAGAACAGAAGAATTTAGAGGGGGTACAGGTTCATAAATTCTGAAAAACAGCACTGCAAGTTGATAAGGCCAAAAATGAGCCTAAAGGAATTCTAGGTTTTATCGCAAAATGTAGAGAATATAAAAGCAAAGTAGTAATGATAAGCCATTAAAACCTCAGATAATATACTGTGTACAAAACAGGACTCCATAAAAAAGGTTATTGAAGCTTTAGGGAGGATATTTTTCAAATTCACCAAGATGCTGTCTAGTTTGAAGAAACACAAATATGAATTAAGACAAGAAAAATTAGGGCTTTTTTCATTAGAAAGATGCAGATTATGAGATGAAATGATGGAAGCAATTAAAATTATGATAGGGTGGTACAGAGTAGGTAGATACAGATTGTTTCCAGCTGTCAGTGATCTGAAATGAGGGGCCATTGAGAAAAGATTAAATATCTTCTTCTTAGGCAGTCCCTCAGGATCGAGCATGACTTGCTTTCGTTCCAGTTCGATGGGTTTTGAGATGACTGAGATAAGTCCAATAAGTGGTCTACTGACTCTGCCAGATGTGGGGCAGGTGATGCTTGAAGGGTTGGGTTGATGGGCTGTTTAGAAGTTTGTGTGCTCCCTCCAAAGCCTCGACTTTACGTTTGCGACGAAGTCTATCAATGTGTCCAGTGCCTTCCGATTGAGCCTTCTCTATTTTGGTCGGTCATAATCCAAGGACTCCCATGAGGCAGTGCGTCCGTTTGACATCTTTAGGGATGCTTTGAGGACACCCCTAAAGTGTTTCGATTGTCATCTTGGGAGTCTCCTGCTGCAACCAAGTTCTGAGTAGAGCAATTGCTTCAGGAGTCTGGTGTCCAGTACACGAACTGCATGTCCCACCCGGCAGAGCTGGTTTTGAGTGATTAGAGCCTCAAAGCTGGGCTCATTGGCTCTGGAGAGGACACTGCTGTTGGACCGCCTTTCTTGCCACTGGATTTGGAGGATCGTGCAAAGACACCACTGTTGGTACCTCTCCAGTGCTTTGAGATGCCTGCTGTAGGTTATCCCAGTCTGCAAAGCATATAAGAGCATAGGATTGCCCGGTAAGCCATGACTTAGTTTTGGGTTTGAGATCCTGGTCCTCAAATAGTCTTTTCCTCAGAAATTTAGATAAAAGATTTCGGACAGAGCAAGAGATGCTTCTTTACACAGTGTTATGAGGTTGTGGGATTTACTTTCAGAGCTATTGGTTGAGACATAAACTTTGTCTACATTCAACTGGATTCCTTCATGTTCTGCTTACACAATTATTGTAGCTTGTGTTTTGTGCTATATAAACTTTAAACATGGGTATTAAACTACGGAGGGTGAGAGAGCTGTCAGAGTGAGGGATTTGAGACAAACTGGGGAAAAAGGAGATGTGAAATACAGAGGGATGCATTTTGCCCTCGGCGAACAGGAGGCGGAGCCCGCTCGTCGATGTGTAAAATGACGCGGGATGATGGGGGGAACCCCCGACATCATCCCGCCCCATTTAAATCTTCAGGAAGGCGGGGGCGCAGCAAAATCAGCTGTGCGCCCACCGACCTGTCAATGGCCAATTGAGGCCATTAACAGGATCATTAAAACAATTAAAAAGGACCTGCCCGTCCAACCTTAAGGTTGGTGGGCAGGCCAGGAGCCCCGGCGGCAAATAGAGAAAACATGAACCCTCATCCACTGGCGGGATGAGGTCTCATGTAAGGATTTAAAAAGTTTAATAAGGATTTAGTGTAAATTATGAACATGTTCCATCTCATGTGACATTGTCACATGAGCGGGACATGTTAAGGATTTTTTTTCTATTTTTAATGTTCTTAGAGCTGTCAGCGATCTCCCTGAGGCAGCACTTAACCTCAGAGAGATGTGCGCTCTTTCATGTGTGAAAGAGCACACTCTTGCTTTTGGGGAATCCCCTCCCACCCCCCAACCCCCGACCCCCCGCACAGGAAGCGCATAGCGCTTCCCAGCGGACATGATGCTGGGTAGGCCTTAATTGGTCCGCCCACGTAAAATGGCGGCGGGGATCGGCTCCCCGCCCACCGGAGTTTGGTTCGGGCCCCCCCCCACCCCAGAAGGCAGAAAATTCTGCCCAGAGAGTGCTTCTTCATTTAATGTTACTTTAATTTATAAAAATAATAAAAAAAAGTTGAATTTTGTTGCCAAATGATTATTTATAGTGTTCTTTGGGAGATCAGGTCATGGGTATATAGAAATATTAAATGATATCATGGGTGATCTGTGATCTAACTCCAAATATTTTACCTTTATTTCATATATCTGGATACTTTTAACTAAAAAAAATACTAATCTCAGTTTTAAAATTAAGAATTAATCTTGGATCAATTGCTACATCGGGAAGAGAGAGTTCCAAACTCCAAACTATTCTTTGCGTGAAGAAATGTTTCCAAATTACACTTCCGAAAGATTTGGCTTTAATTTTTTAACTATGTTCCTTAATTCTCCATACCATAACTTGCAAAAATTGTTTCTAATAATAAACCCTATCTGTTTCCCTTAATAATTTGAAAATGTTGATCAATTTACCCTTAACCTTCTAAATTTCAGAGAATGCACCCCTAGTTTGTCAAATTGTTCCTCATAATTTAACCATTGGAGTCCAGGTATCATTCTGGTAAATCTAACCTGTATTTCCTCCAAGGTCAGTATATCTTTCCCGAGGACTAATGCCCAGAACTGCTCACATTGTGGTCAGACCATGGCTTTGGATAGCTGAAGCATGACTTCTACTTTTTTGTGTTCTGTTCCTCTGGGTATAAAGGCCAGCATTCCATTAAGTCTTTTCATTATTTTTTGTACCTGTCCATGACATTTTAGTAATCTGTGTTCCTGCACCTGAAGTAACTTTGTAGCTTCACTGTTTCTAGCTCTACACCATTTTAAAGTACCCTGTTCTGTCCTTTTCAGGTCCAATGTGGATGACCTCACATTTATCAATACTGAAATCCATTTTCCAGTTTATTCATCCACTTAACCTATCAATATCTCTTTTCAATTTTATGGGCAAAAAATTACACTTGGCGTGCGGGTGCACGCCCGATACCCCGAGCATGAAATAAAGCGCGTTGACATCGGCCAAGCGTGCCAACGTCAATACACACTCTCGCAATAGTTAGGTCGGCAGGCGTGCGCCGGAGCTGGAAGCATGCCTACCAACAATTAAAAGGCCTATTAAGGCCATTAAGTTAACAATTGTACTGAATTTTTCACTGCCTATTCAACCTAATGGTTGACAGGCAGGTGAAAAAGCCAGGCGGCCTTTACATTTTTTAGGAAACCTCATCCACAAGCGGGATGAGCTTTCCAAAATCAAATCAAAACAAAATAAAACACTTGAATTAAAAAGATGTCCCTGCTCATGTGACAGAGTCACAAGAGGGGACATGTTTTATGACATTTTTATTTCCTTTATTTTTTTTTTAAACAGCACTTCATCTCCCTAAGGCAGCTCAGGGAGATTGAAGTGCTCTTTCTCACAAATGTGTGAACTGCGTGCTAGGCCTGCTCAGCACTGCCGCTCGCATTCTACGTTGGACGGGCCTTAATTGTTCTGCCCACGTAAAATTGCAATGCGGAGCCAATCGCGGGCAGTGTTCAGCTTCCTGCCAAGGGCAAAATCCTGCCCTGCTTATAATGCTCCCTATCTTTGTGTCATTAGAAAATTTAAATATGAAGCTTTCTATCCATTATCTAAATCATTAATGAATACAGTGAATAATTGAGGCCCCAGAGCCTTGCAGGACACTACTAGGCACATTCTGCCAATTACAATGCATGCCCATTATCCCTACTCTCTGTCTCCTTCCACTCAGCCAACTTCCTAGCTATGTCCATAATTTACCTGCAATTCCATGACCTTTAACTTTAAGCAACAGTCTTATGAGGGTCTTTAGCAAATACCGTCTGGAAATCCATATAAATAAAATCCATGGACATTTGCCTGTCCACCAATTTACACATTTCTTCAAAAAATTCAATCAGATTTATCAGTAATGACCTACCCTTTACAAACCCATGTTGACTCTTGGGGTAGATGTTGGGATTCCATCCAACCTCACCCCATGGACTTCAAGAGAATGGCAAAGGAACAGGCAACTTTGTTGGCGGAATGGGTCAGTATCCAGATCGTAGTGGCTACACTAGAGCAAGTAGAAATTCAACCATAAGGGAACAGCCCAGAGTTGGACTGAGGAGGAGACACAGCAGAGTAGAATGAACTAATCAATTGTGGCGAATTTAGCAGAGAGGTTAAGAGGCTATAGTCATGCAGGCTGTGATTAGTGACTCATTAGGCCAATTGGAAACCAAATGAGAAGGTCTCAAACTTCATGGAATGCTGAATGCATAATTACTTGGTGGTTATGTATTCAAGGGTGTTGGAAAGAAAAGATAGGTTAAAGAGCAGGTGGTAATTTTTGAAAATAAAAGAATCAAGGGAGGGTTTTTTAAGAAGAGGCTTTAACTTGATAATAATGGAGAAATAGGGGGAACCTGAACATATTGATAAACATGCCAAGAGTTAGAAAGGGTTTGAAGAATCATAGAACCATAGAATAATTACACCACAGAATGAGGCCATTTGGCACACTCTGTATGTGATTGTTCTCTGCAAGCAAGTCCCACTCCCCTGCCCTTCTCTGGTAACCTTACAATTTTTTTCTCTTCACATATTTATTCAATTCCTTTTCTAAAATCACAATTGAATCTGCCTCCACCACACTCTCAGGCAGTTCATTCTGGATCATAATCACTCACTACGTTAAAAAAACATTTTCCCTCATGTTGCCTCTGATTCTTTTATCACTTTAAATTGATGTCCTCTGGTTCTTGATCCTTTCACCAATGGGAACAATTTCTTCCCTATTCTTTCTAAGCCTCTCATAATTTTAAACACGCCTGACAAATCCCCTCTCAACCCCATCTTCTCCAAACTATCCACATAACTGAAGTCCCTCATCTCTGGAATCATTCTAGTAAATCTTTTCTGCACCCTCTCTGAAGCCTTCACATCCTTACTAAAGTGGTTTATCCAGAATTGGACACAATTCTCCAGTTCAGGTCAAACCAGTCATTCATAAAGATTCGTCATAGCTTTTGTGCTCTATGCCTTTATTTGTAGAGCCCAGAAAACCAGGTGCATTTTTAACCACTTTTTCAATCTTCTCTGCCATCTTCAACGATTTGTGCATTCCCTTTAGAATTGTACCCTTGAGTTTGTATTGCCTCTCCTCATTCTTCCTATCAAAATGCATCACTTTACACTTGCCTGCACTAAAATTCATTTGCTACATTTCCACCCATTCTGTGACCTCTTGAAACCTCACAATACTGCCAAATTTTGTATCAGAGACTTCATAGACAATTGGGAAATTCGCCTGCACCTGTCCACTAAAGTTAGCTAACGGAGGAAAATACTCCAATATTCATTGAACAGCATACCTCTTTCCTTGTCGAATGGTTTTAAAAATAGTAACTTTATTTATGGACAGCTATGGATAGTCTACTTCCAGCAAGTACAAGGATAGACATTGGAGCAATTGAAGCGCTTTCAGCTTTGCCTGAGATTTAAAGTTGAATAATTTTGAAGATATCCCCAAGATGTCATATAATTTTTTTTTTTTTTTAAATAGTGACTTGGTATTAAAATTGGTTTCTCACAAGAATAGGTATTCTGTTCCAGTTGGCTCCAATCTGAATATTATGGAGAGTATGTTTTCAACTTTCTGAATATTGCATTCGTTGGACAGGCTCGTTTCTGACCTGAATGAACATAAAATGGCGCACGATGATGTCGGGAAAGTGTCCCAACGTCATTGTGCACTTGCGCGATATTTCAGTCAGCGGGCACACGCTGGAGTCGGCAGCACACCTGCTGACAATTAACAGGCCTATTAAGACCATTAAAGTAATAATTAAATGAAAAATTTCACTGCCTGTCCAACCTTACGGTTGGCAGGCAGGCAAAAATGCCAAGCGGCTTTTAGATTTTTTAGGAAACCTCATCCATGGGCAGGATTTCCAACAGCAAATAAAAATTAAATAAAAATGTTAAAATTTCATTCATAACACGCCCCTGCTCATGTGACAGAGTCCCACGAGGGGACGTGTTTTTAACATTGCTTAAGTTTGTAATTTTTGAGTTTATAAATCTTCAGCCCCTTGAGGCAGCTCTGTGCCTCAGGGAGCTTTCATTGCGCACACACACGCGAACTTCCACGCACACCCTCCTCCCGTGCAGACCCCGGCAGTGCTGAAAGCTGCAGCATGCGTTTCATGCTGGCTGGCCGTTAGTTGGGCAGCTAGCATGAAATCCATGTCGGGGCCCGATCGCGGGTGGCGGTCAGCTTCGCTCCCACTCCCGGGCCCACCTGCTGCGCCCACCCGACAAGGACAAAATTCTTCTCTCTGTGTGTAATCAGAAAAAATAGCAACTCAATTCAGGAGGTGAGTAAGGACATTATAGAAATGTAAGCATGCATCTTGTTGAGTTATGATACTAAGTAGGAAATAGGAATGAGGGGAGATTCCCTCTGCTCACTGTCTATAATTACAAGGGAATTATGAAAACTTATTTAGGATTTAATTACAAATGTGAAGCTTAGCCTCGGACCTGTTGGTGAAGGAAGCTGCACAATCCATTTGCAGTGGGTATTCAACAACTTCCTTTGTTTGTTTCTATTTATAGAAGGGAATCCAGTTTTCCACCTTGAAACATGTATGCTCCTAGGTGGCTCACTTTTTAAATAAATTGCCCAGTGTGGAACTAAACCATACAGACCTGCAATGTCTCAGGCTCAATTTCCACTCTGTCCTAGGTTAATTGATCTAAGGTGCAGTGCCATTTACGCACTGCAATTGGTAACAGCACCACTGAGGTAGAAATAAACAAATTGGCTAGGGTTTCAAATCCTGATGCATAGCCAGTGACTGCAGGTGAAAATGCACGTGTGAACATTAGCTGAATCCAAGTTCAAGCTTGGCTCCCTCCGATGCCCTGCTGTTTACAAGATTGTTTTGGTTCAGACGTGCAAATGGTCAATTGACAGAGCTACTGCAGGGCAGCTAGCACCCATGGACTTGCATCCGAAAATAAATTGATGCCTTCTTTTAAAGATGAAAGCAAAATGTTTATAAAAAACAATAGAACTTTAATTCTCGATCTTTGATACCGTGTTTCCTTCTATGGAGAAGTGTACTAGGAAGTAACATCATTGCTACATTGATAACAATACCACCAGCTACAGAGAGCCAGAGTAAGAATGTGTAATTAATAAACTGTGTTGGCTTTACAGGGTAAACTTATATTGTATGTGGTAATGGCATTAAAGTTAGATCAATGATAGTAGAACAATTTGGGGAGGTGGTGGCATGGTGGTGATGTCACCGGACTGGTAATCCAGAGACCCAGGCTAATGCTCTGGGGAATAAAAACAGAAAGTGCAGGAAAATCTCAGCAGACTGGCAGCGTCCATGGAGAAAGAAAAAGAATTAACATTTCAAGTCCATATGACTCGAAACGTTAACTCTGTTTCTCTCCACAGATGCTGCCAGACTTGCTGAGTTTCTCCTGCATTTTCTGTTTTCACTTCAGATTTCCAGCACCTGCAGTATTTTGCTTTTACCTTCATGCTCTGGGGACAAGAGCTCAAATCCCACCATGGCCTTTGGAGGAATTTTAATTCAATTAATAAATCTGGAATATAAAGCTAGCCTCAGTAATGGTGACCATGGCAACTATCATTGATTGTTATAAAAACCCATCTGATTCACTAGTGTCCTTAAGGGAAGAAATCTGCCATCCTTACCTGATCTGGCCTACATTTGACTCCAGACTCAAAGTGACATGGTTGACTCTTAATTGCCCTCTGAAATGGCCCAGCAAGCCACTCAGTTCAAGGGTAATTAAGAATGGGCAACAAATGCTGGCCTTGCCAGCTATGCCCACTTCCCATGAAAATGTTGCTGTGGTCACAATCGGTGCTGGTGCTGAGAACACAACTGTTTAAATGTTTGTAGAATACTATGAAGTTGCATTGTTTTTCCCTTAGTAACAATGCCATCAGATGCTGAGAGCCAGAGTTAAAATGCCTAATTATTAAACTGCATTGGATTCACAAGAATAAGCTCATATTTTATGTGGTACTGACACTAGAGATGGATAGTGGCAGTAGAAGGCACAAGTGATTATAGTTACAGTCGATACTGGCACTGAGAACACAACTATTTGAATGTTTTTCCGGACTGCCAATGATTCAAGGCAAAGCAGTCTAGTTGAACTGTTAACTCATTTATCTGAGGTAAATTATATATTTCATGGATATAAGATGACTTTCAATCACAAACTCAGATTTTGTCATGGGTACATAAAAATGAGATATAGTTAAAGTGAATGTATATTTATTCTATATTAAAGATTACTTTTCGAATAACGTTATGATTTTCAATTTTTTAAAAAATTGTTTCCAGTAGTGCAGTACAGCCTGCTTAAAGAGCACTAACTTCATGAGGTGTTTGGCAAACATTTTATACCTGTTTGCAAAACCATGATGCTATCATATAAATCAGGTTGAAAGGCATTATGCGAACGTTCACAATAATTATTAATGTGATGAAAGACACACAGCTCTGTATCTTCTCCCTTTACCAATACAAAAAAAGTAAAATATTTTATCCACTGTGATAAGACAAGTCCTGACAAAGCTCAATTTTATTTTAAACCAGTGTTTTCCTCAAAAAATAAAAAAATCTTTGTAAAGGCTCTGTTTGTTTGCATCTTAGCAGAATGTTCACCAAATTATTTGTAAGTTAATTCAAACCTAAAGTCTAGTTGCAAAACAACATGTATCAACCTGATAAAAACAAAAACCTGCGAATGCTGGAAATCCAAAACAAAAACAGAATTACCTGGAAAAACTCAGCAGGTCTGGCAGGATTGGCGGAGAAGAAAAGAGTTGACGTTTCGAGTCCTCATGACCCTTCAGCAGAACTGGGTGCATCCAAGGAGAGGGGTGAAATATAAGCTGGCTTAAGGTTGGGGGTGGGGGTGGGGGGGGTGGTGTTGGGTGGGTTTGGGTGGGGGGAGAGAAGTGGAGGGGGTGGTGTGGTTGTAGGGACACGCAAGCAGTGATAGGAGCTGATAATCAAAAGATGTCACAGACAAAAGAACAAAAGAACACAGAGGTGTTGAAGTTGGTGATATTATTTAGACGAATGTGCTAATTACGAATGGATGGTAGGGCACTCAAGGTATAGCTCTAGTGGGGGTGGGGGGGCATAAAAGATTTAAAAATAATGGAAATAGGTGGGAAAAGAAAAATCTATATAAATTATTGGAAAAAACAAAAGGAAGGGGGACGAAACAGAAAGGGGGTGGGGATGGAGGAGGGAGTTCAAGATCTAAAGTTGTTGAATTCAATATTCAGTCCGGAAGGCTGTAAAGTGCCTAGTCGGAAGATGAGGTGCTGTTCCTCCTGTTTGTGTTGGGCTTCACTGGAACAATGCAGCAAGCCAAGGACAGACATGTGGGCAAGAGAGCAGGGTGGAGTGCTAAAATGGCAAGTGACAGGGAGGTTTGGGTCATTCTTGCGGACAGACCGCAGGTGTTCTGCAAAGCGGTCGCCCAGTTTACATTTGATCTCTCCAATGTAGAGGAGACCACATTGGGAGCAATGAATGCAGTAGACTAAGTTGGGGGAAATGCAAGTGAAATGCTGCTTCACTCGAAAGGAGTGTTTGGGCCCTTGGACAGTGAGGAGAGAGGAAGTGAAGGGGCAGGTGTTGCATCTTTTGCGTGGGCATGGAGAGGTGCCATAGATCGGGTTTGAGGAGTAGGGGGTGATGGAGGAGTGGACCAGGGTGTTCCGGAGGGAATGATCCCTACGGAATGCTGCCGGGGGGGTGAAGGGAAGATGTGTTTGGTGGTGGCATCATGCTGGAGTTGGCAGAAATGGCGAAAGATGATCCTTTGAATGCGGAGGCTGGTGGGGTGATAAGTGAGGACAAGGGGGACACTATCATGTTTCTGGGAGGGAGGAGAAGGCGTGAGGGCGGATGCACAGGAGATGGGCCGGACATAATTGAGGGCCCTTTCAATGACCGTGGGTGGAAAACCTCGGTTAAGGAAGAAGGAGGACATGTTAGAGGAATTGTTTTTGAAGTTAGCATCATCAGAACAGATGCGACGGAGGCGAAGGAACTGAGAGAATTGGATGGAGTCCTTACACATCCTCCCTTCAACCCTCGGCATTCCGTAGGGATCGTTCCCTCCGGGACACCCTGGTCCACTCCTCCATCAACCCCTACTCCTCAACCCCCACCTATGGCACCTCTCCATGCCCACGCAAAAAATGCAACACCTGCCTCTTCACTTCATCCCTCCTCACCGTCCAAGGGCCCAAACACTCCTTTCAAGTGAAGCAGCATTTCACTTGCATTTCCCCCAACTTACTCTACTGCATTCGTTGCTCCCAGTGCGGTCTCCTCTACATTGGAGAGACCAAACGTAAACTGGGCGACCGCTTTGCAGAACACCTGTGTCCTGTCCACAAGAATGACCCAAACCTCCCTGTTGCTTATCATTTTAACACTCCACCCTGCTCTCTTGCCCACATGTCTGTCCTTGGCTTGCTGCATTGTTCCAGTGAAGCCCAACGCAAACTGGAAGAACAGCACCTCATCTTCCGACTAGGCACTTTACAGCCTTCCGGACTGAATATTGAATTCAACAACTTTAGATCTTGAACTCCCTCCTCCATCCCCACCCCCTTTCTGTTTCTTCCCCCTTCCTTTTGTTTTTTCCAATAATTTATATAGATTTTTCTTTTCCCACCTATTTCCGTTATTTTTAAATCTTTTATGCCCCCCCACCCCCACTAGAGCTGTATCTTGAGTGCCCTACCATCCATTCTTAATTAGCACATTCGTTTAGATAATATCACCAACTTCAACACCTCTGTGTTCTTTTGTTCTTTTGTCTGTGACATCTTTTGATTATCTGCTCCTATCACTGCTTGCTTGTCCCTACAACCACACTACCCCCTCCACTTCTCTCCCCCCACCCAACACACACTCCTCACCGCCCCCCCCCCCACCCCCAACTTTAAGCCAGATTATATTTCACCCTTCTCCTTGGATGCACCCAGTTCTGCTGAAGGGTCATGAGGATTCGAAACGTCAACTCTTTTCTTTTCCGCCGATCCTGCCAGACCTGCTGAGTTTTTCCAGGTAATTCTGTTTTTGTTATGTATCAACCTGACTTTCATATCTCTTCACTTCTGTAGTGTTCAACATCAAATGATGAATGGACAATGTGAAAACTGATGCCATCATTTTCACCATCCACCATAAGCCCCACTCATATGCCACTGATGCCAACCCCCTCCTGGTCATTCAGTCAGGCAAAACAAAATCACGTGAAACATCAGCTTTCTGTTTGACTTTGAGTTGCACTTCAAACCTGACAACCTTTCCAGTATCAATATTACTTATTTACAGCTCCACGTTACCCACCACTGTTAATATGTAAGTTCCTTCATCCCTACTGATGCAACTTCCTGTCCCACAGGGTCACGTATTTTGATACTCCTCCATGATCTATTCTATGCAAAATCCAGTTTGTGCTTAGCACAGATGTCCACATCCTGCCCTACACTAGTGGTGGCATCCTTCTGTCTCATGAGACAGCAGTTTGAACCATGGTGGTCAACTCTGTGATGAACATCAACTGGTGTGGTTCAGAAGCCCCACTCTGGCATGGCAGTCTCTGCCACATTTGATGCAGAGGAAGACAGTGGGCTGAGAACTGCACAATTCACTGGCCTCTGTTCTCTTTGGGCCCTTTTCCCAGCCAGCTGAACATTTCATTTCTTCTCACCTCTTACAATGCCCTTCCAAAAAGTCAGCCTCCAGGGGTCATGACCGTCAGCGACTGTCTCCTAGTTATCAGTATTAATATCTGCCATCTTCATATCTCACTTGCAGGAGTCCTCGTAGCCGAGGTATGAATGCCCAGGAGGTCATGACTTAGTGGTCCGTTATCGTGCAGAAGGTCTTTGGGTATACGCCCTTCATCCATCCGATGAATGTGGCTGAGCTAGCGCAGACATCATTGACTTAGCAATGAGTGTATGCTGATAGAGCTAGTGCATTCCACAAACTCTGAGTTAGTTACCTCGTCCTGCAAAGAGATGTCAAGGATATGTCTGAAATGGTGAAGGTAGAAACTGTTCAGCCTTTTCCCCTGCAGAGCATGCTTTGTTCAGGTCTCACCTCTGTAGAGGAGTGCATTGAGGATGCAGATTTTGAGATTTGCAGTTTGGTGTTCTCAGTCAGGTTGTTGTTCCATACTCTTACTCAGCTTGGACATAGTGACTGCAGCTTTTGCATCAAGTGACAGATTGCTGGTGATTGTGGAGCCTAGATATGTGAAGCTATCAACAACCTCCAGCATTACAACATTGATAGATGGCACTATGGCAACATCCTGGACTGTAACATTTGTCTTCCTAATGCTGATGGTCAAACCAAACTCATTACAGGTATGAGAATATCTGTCCATTTGCCACTGAAGGTGTTCCTAGGTATGGGATGCTAGTGTGACATCATTGGCATAGATCAATAGTCTGATGAGGATTTGGCGTATCTTTGTCTTGCATCTCAGGCAAGCAAGGCTGAACAGCTTTCCAAAAGCTCTGGTATGTAAGTAGGAAATATGTCGCCGTTTCTTCACTATCACTGAGTCAAAATCTTGGAAGTCCCTCCCTAACAGCACTATGGGCGTACTTACACCACAGGGGCTGCAGCAGTTCAAGAAGGCAGCTCACCAGCACCTTCTCAAGGGTAACTAGGGATGGGCAATAAATGCTTGCCCAGCCAATGAAGCCCACATCCCATGAATGAATTTTAAAAACCCTCTGTAGCTGACCTAAAGGCATATGGAAGCAGCATTAAGAAGAATGTGCCAGAGTGTCTGTGTCAAAACAACCCTGTTTGACCCCACTGTAGATCTCAGATGGTTCCGATGTTGCCCCATCACAGCTGACCTTACCCTTTGTATTATCGTGAAAAGAAGAGATCACATTGAGCAGCATCAGCGGACAGCCAGTTTCTCCAGCAGCTTAAATATACCGTCTCTGCTCACATGGTCAAATGCCTTGGTGAGATTGATGAAGGCAATATACAGTGTCTTCACTAAATCCCATTTATCCCGTCCTCACTGACCTATAGAAATTCCCTGCCCCCCAGTATATTCAACTTAAAGTCCTTGTCCTTGCCTGCAAATCCCTCCATTCATCACTACCTCCTACTTCTGCAATCTCAACAACCATTACATTCCTTTGCATACCCAAATTTAGATTCCAGCCTCCTGCGTGTCCCCTACATTTTCAACCACCATCAGTAGCAGAACTTACATTTGCAACAGTGCTGTTGTCTAGAATTACCCCTGCACCTCACTACTTCTATGTCTTCCTTTAAGACGCTTCTCAAGACCATCTTTGTGACCTAGCTTTAAGTCATCTTCCCTAAAATCTGCCCATAAATTGACTTTTATTTTTTTTTTTCAGCGTATTAAAGTCACTATATAAAAACAAGTTATTGGTTTTGTGGTTGCATGCATTGATGTGAAGAAACAGTTGGTAAAAGTTTGAGCAAAACTAACATAGCCTGGCTTCTAAACATTTCCTCATTTCATCAGAAATCCCAGGATCATGCTACTTTAAATATCTTGGGTTGATAGTAGTGCTTTGTTCCATTGCAACTGTGGTGCCTATCTACTAGTAAGAAAGGAAAAATTTCACTGTGGTTCTGAGATCAAGTGCAAGCGTTCTTCCCATTCCTCCTCTCCTCCATTTTATAACACTAGTAAGCCAGAAACTCACTCGCCTCTCCAGGAATCCATGCAGGGTATGAGCCCTGAGTTGACGCTTAGCTCTGAATGCAGAGCATTCTCTATAAAGAGAATGGCAACTCTCATGGAGTGCCAGCTCCAGGAGCTCAATCAAGGGTTTCTGGGGTTGCGTTTAGACCTGCAAACCCACACATTGGCAGTGACCTCAACAGGGCACTGCCAGTGTGAGAGATGGATGAGGTACCTAGTGACTCTGCTAGCTGCTCAGGCGAGCAGGGAGCAGTGAAGGTGAAGTAGGGGTGTGAGTGGGGGAGGTGGCCGTGGAAGTAGGCAGATGCTTTACTTTGCCACAGGTCTGCCCCACAAAGCTTCCCAAGGAAGTGCAGAGCCTATGGGCAGAATCATCCCAGATTTCCACAAAGTGCAGAAATGGGCGAGAAAAAATGTTGTTTTAGCTGCCGGGCCGCAATGGCGGGTTTTCGCACCGTATTGCCCCAGGAAACATTCCGTCTCGCCGGCGGGAAACCTCATGTCAGTGGATGACCCTCAGTTCCATGCATCGGGGAGCTCCTCTCAGGACACTCCTGATGCTGACAGCACCTCCTCCGCTCCTCTGCCAGTGACCGTTGCATCTAAGGAAACTGCGATGAATGAGGATTGTCCAGCCATTGTGCAGGACTCTCCCGGCCAATCAGGGCCCACACAGGCACCAGCGACCAGAGGACAGCTACCAAAGTCATTCAAACCAAAGGGGCATCATAGTCAGCATCCTGCCTCCAATGCAGCTGCCAGCGACAGGGGATTACCAAGACGTGGCACTCGTAAGCGGTTTGTTAAATCATTATAATCACACAAGGGCTATCACAGGTGAAGACTTTATCATTGTTACTTGTCTCATGTTGTATCTTGCTGTCACACGTCACAGTATAAAAATGTAACCTCATGTCACATGCCCTTATTGTGTTTTCTGTGCCAGTAAGAAAGGAGGCCTGCAACTCAGAGCAAGACAATGATTTGGCATGCTAGTTTATTTCAGAAGGAGGCACAAGAGAAAGAGGGTGCCAAGAGGGCTTCATGAGCCCTGAGCAATAAAATGACTGCTTCTTTCCACTGATTTGGAGTGTTAACTTTGGAAGCCTACAGGAAACTTATTTGAATTAAAGCACCCCTGGTCTCCCTGGCTCCCAAAAGCTGCCTCATTGTTGGGTCAGGTTCTTCCTCAGAGTCAGTGCCGGAATCTTCCCCAGCGGATTGTGGAAGCACATCACAGTCTTCACCCTCCATCTGATCTCCCTGTGAGAGAGCCAAGTTCTGCAGGGCACAGCGCACAACCACGATGAATGACATGTATTCCGGAGGATATTGAGGAGATCCTGCAGACCAGTCCAGGCAACAAAACCTCATTTTCAGGAGGCCTACTGTTCTTTCAATTATGGCCCTCATCGAGGCATGGCTTCTGTTGTTACTCTCCTCCTCCTGGATGTCATTAGCCACATTTTCAGAGGATATCCTTTTCTCCCCACCAGCCAGCCATCCAAACATGCAGGAGCTATGAACAGCCTTGGAACTTGGGAGAATATAAGAATCATGATAACTCCCAGGATATTGTGCACAAACTTGCTGTTGGTGATCGCACACTAGCTGGATGTAGAGTGAATGGAAGCCCTCATGATTCACAAGGTGCCTGGCTGTCCCATAGGTGTCTTGATGGGCACATATGTGCAATCAATGGCTCCCTGAATCTTTGGGAAGCCTGCAATAGCCACGAATTCTCTGGAAAGCTCTGGCTGGCTGTCCTCATCTGTCTTGAAATATATGAAGGTGTTGACCCTTCTGAACAGTGCATCCATCACAAGCTTGATGCAGCCGTGTGCTGTGGATTGTAATGCTCTGCACAGATCACCAACAGAGCAGTGAAGGAAACCCAAAGCATAAAAATTGAGGGCAACAGTAACTTTTAGCACCATTGGCATTAGGTGCCCACCTACACAGTTGGAAGCTATCTCAGGGCCTTTAATCTATGTATTGAGGTTACTGTCTCCCTCGAGAAGCGGATCCTTCTTTGGCACTGCATCTTGGTCATCTCAAGATAGCTGGATCTAACCATATAGACTCATTCAGTGGGGTATTGGCACCTCCTCCTGCCCCTTCTCTCTTGCAAGGCTTGCTGGGCTTCAGCCTTTCAGGTTGTGCTACTTGGTTTTGTGTGTCTGCAGCCAGCTGGCCTCCTCTCTCTTCTTGCCCTCTCCTCCTTATCTGAGCAAATCCCTCCAAATGAATAAACAATACCCATTTTTCACCTTCTGCTTTGCAGAGGTTTAACCTTTATTATGATGAGGCATGTCTGTAAAAGCCTGTATAAGGATTTATAAATACTGAACAAAAACAGAATTACCGGGAAAAACTCAGCAGGTGTGGCAGCATCGGCGGAGAAGAAGAGTTGATGTTTCGAGTCCTCATGACCCTTCAACAGAACTAGGCAGTATAAATACTGCCCAGTCTTTCCAGTCACTTTTGAACCCCTACCTCTTCATTTCTCCATTCCTCCTGAACCTTATATCCCTCCTTTGCATAAAGCTTTGAACAAAGGGGGCAGGAAATCCATGCATTAGGAGCATATATTGCCATTTTGCCCCACTTGTCTCAAGTCTTCAGTCATTAAATCCATCCAGTAACTTATCTTACATTTCCAAATTACCCTGATAACCTGACTTGGCATGTATACAATTCAACTTGTGGCTAGATTCAATGAAATAATATCCAAAAGAGTCATAATTGAGAACAAATAATCAAAATCTAATTCTGATTTGCCATTGTGTTTATATGAGGGACTATACCAATGCCTTCCTTAATCGATTGATTCATGATTTTTCTGAGCCACAATTTGGTTTAGACGTTTTTTAAGTTCATTTAAGGGATGTGGGCATCGCTGGCTAGCCGAGCATTTATTGCCCATCCCTAATTGCCCTTGAGAAGGTGGTGGTGAGCTGCCTTCTTGAACTCCTGCAGTCCAGGTGGTGTAGGTAACCCACAGTGCTGTTAGGGAGGGAGTTTCAGGATTTTGACTCAGCGACAGTGATGAAGGCGATATATTTCTAAGTCAGGATGCTGAGTGACTTGGAGGGGAACTTCCAGATGGTGGTGTTCCCATGTATCTGCTGCCATGGCCTTTCAAGATGGTGGTGGTCATGGGTTTGGAAGGTGCTGCCCAAGGAGCCTTGGTGAGTTTCTACAGTGCATCTTGTAGGTGGTACACACTGCTGCCACTGTTCGCCAGTGGTGGGGTGAGTAAATGTTTGTGGAAGGGGTGCCAATCAAGCAGGCTGCATTGTCCTGCATGGTGTAAAGCTTCTTGAGTGTTGTTGGAGCTGTACTCCTCCAGGCATGTGAAGAGTATTCAGTCATACTCCTGACTTGTGCCTTGTAGATGATGGACATGCTTTGGGGAGTCAGGAGGTGAGTTACTTGCCACAGGATTTCCAGCCTCTGACCTGCTCTTGTAGCCACAGTATTTATATTGCTAGTCCAGTTAAGTTTCTGGTCAATGGTAACCCCTTAGATGTTGATAGTGTGATATTCAGTGATGGTAATGCCATTGAGCATCAAGGAATGATGGTAGATCCTCCCTTGCTGGAGATGTTCATTGTGGCGACAATATTCCTTGTCAGCCCAAGCCTGGATTTTCTTCAGGTCTTGCTGCATTTGGACATGGACTGCTTCAATATCTGAGGAGTCACGAACGGTGCTGAACATTGTGCAATCATCAGCAAACATCCCCACTTCTGAACTTATGATGGAAGGAAGGTCATTGATGAATCAGCTGAAGATGGTTGGTTGGGCTGAGGACACTACCCTGAGGAGCTCCTGCAGCGATGTCTTGGAGCTGAAATGACTGACCTCCAACAACCACAATTATCTTCCTTTATGCTAGGTATGACTCCAACCAGCGTAGAGTTTTCCCCAACTTCCATTGACTCCAGTTTTGCAAGGGCTCCTTGATGCCACACTCAGTCAAATGCGGCCTTGATGTCAAGGGCAGTCATTCTCACCTCACCTCTGGGGTTCAATCGTTTTGTCCATGTTTGAACCAAGGCTGTAATGAGGTCAGGAGCTGAATGGCCCTGGCAGAACCCAAACTGGGTGTCAGTGAGCAGGTTATTGCTAAGCAAGTGGCGCTTGATAGCATTGTTGATGACCCATTCCATTGTTAATATGGCAATCATCTTGTTAAAACCAATTGCTAGTTAAACAGGTAATGAGCATTAATTATTGCAACTGAATAGAATAAAAAGATACATCTGGAACACTTTGTGTTGAAGCTACTAGGAAGTTAGTTGCACTGAGAAGTTGTCTTGGAAATAAACCAGCTTTAACCAAAAGACCAACCTGGATTAATTCTTCCATCACAACCTCTTATTGTGAGTAACATCCATCACTTTACTGATGATTAAGAGTAGACTGATGGGGTGATAATTGGCTGGATTGGATTTGTCCTGCTTTCTGTGTACAAGACATACCTGGGCAATTTTCCTCATAGCTGGGTAGATGCCAGTGTTATAGCTGTACTGAAATAGCTTGGCTAGGGGTGTGGCAAGTTCTCGAGCAAAGTCTTCAGTATTATTGCTGGAATATTGTCAGGGCCCATAGCCTTTGCAATATTCTGTGCCTTTAGCTGTTTCTTGGTATCACATGGAGTGAATCAAATTGGCTGAAGGCTGGCATCTATGATGCAGGGGACCTCTGGAGGAGGCTGAGATGGATCGTCTACTTGGCAGCTCTGGCTGAAGATTGTTGCGAATATTTCAGCCTTATATTTTGCACTGATGTGCTGGGCTCCTCCATCATTGAGAATGGGGATATTTGTGGAGCCTCCTCCTCCAGTGAGTTGTTTAATTGCCACCACCATTCATGACTGGATGTGGCAGGACTGCAGAGCTTAGATCTGATCTGTTGGTTGTGGGATCTTTCAGTCCTGTCCATCACTTGCTGCTTATGCTATTT
Organism: Carcharodon carcharias; assembly: GCF_017639515.1. NCBI lineage: Eukaryota > Metazoa > Chordata > Chondrichthyes > Lamniformes > Lamnidae > Carcharodon > Carcharodon carcharias. Next base: position 124,046,983 of record NC_054472.1, on the reverse strand, counting down.
GGCATTTAAGTAGTCCTGTGTTATAGCTTCACCAGCTAGACACCTCATTTTAAGGTCTGTCTATTGCTGCTCCTGGTATGCCCTCCTGCGCTCTTCTTTGAATCAGGCCTGATTTCCTGGCTTGATGGTAATGGTAAAGTGGGGGATATGCCGGGCCATGAGGTTACAGATTGTGTTTGAGTACAATACTGCTGCTGCTGATGGTCCACAGCGCCTCATGGATGCCCAGTCTTGAGTTGCTAGATATGTTTGAGATCTATCCCATTTAGCACCATGTTAGTGCCACACAACACGATGGAGGGTATTCTCAATGTGAAGCCAGGACTTCATCTCCATGATGTCTCAGCAGTGGTCACTCTTACCGATACTGTCATGGACAGATGTATCTGCAGCAGGCAAGTTGGTGAAGATGAGGTCAAGTATGTTTTTCCCTCTTGTTGGTTCTCTCACCACCTGCCGCAGACCCAGTCTAGCAGCCATGTCATTTAGGGCTCGGTCAGTAGTGGTGCTGCCGAGCCACCCTTGGTGATGGACATTGAAGTCCCCCACCCAGAGTACATTCTGCACCCTTACCACCCTCTGTGCTTCCTCCAAATGATGTTCACCATGAAGAAGCACTGATTCATCAGCTGAGGGAGGGTGGTACGTGGTAATCAGTAGCAGGTTTCCTTGCCCATTTTTGACTTGATGCCATGAGACTTCATAGGGTCCAGAGTTAATGCTGAGGACTCCCAGGGCAACTCCCTCCTGACTGTATACCATTGTGCCACCACCTCTGCTGGGCCTGTCCTGCTGATGGAACAGTTCATGATGGTGGTGTCTGGGGCATTATCTGCCAGGTATGATTCCGTGAGGATGACTGTGTCAAGCTATTGCTTGACTAGTCTGTGAGATAGCTCTCCCAATTTTGGCACTAGCCCCCAGATGTTAGTAAGGAGGACTTTGGAGGGTCAACAGGGCTGAGATTGCAGTTGTCATTTCTGGTGCCTGGATCGATGTGATCCATCCAGTTTCATTCTTTTTTTGTGACTTTGTAGTGGCTTGTCAACTGCGTGGCTTGCTAGGCCATTTGAGATGGCATGTAAGAATCTACCACATTGCTGTGGGTCTGGAGTGTCACATGTAGGCCAGACCAGATAAGGACGACAGATTTCCTTCCCTAAAGGACTTTAGTGAACCAGATGGGTTTTTACCACAATTGACAATGGTTCCATGGCCATCGTTAGACTTTTAATTCAGATTTTTATTGAATTCAAATTCCACCATCTGGTGGGATTCAAACCCAGATCTACAGAGCATTACTCTAGGTGTCTGGATTACTAGTCCAGTGACAATACCACTACACAATCGCCTCCCCGTATTTGAGGTATCATTGGTTTCTGTCAAGAAACTAAATTGTTTCAAATGGTGCAAAAACAGTGGACAGTTTTAGTAGATAATATTGTAGATATTATTTAAGAAAATTACATTGCTAAAGATACTTTTGAAAGCGATTTTCAATTTTGCTTTCAAAAGTATCTTCAGCAGTGGTATGTTCCTTAAATAATATCTATAGTGTTATCCACTAAAAGTGTTCACTGCAATTGCTCCATCTAATCTAATGGTTATCAATGTTACTCAGTATCTGTATCTGGCACTCTTCCCAATACTGACCTGTATTTATGCTAATTTTTCTTTTGCCTGTTCATGCGATATAAGTGTTGCTGACAAAGTCAGCACTTACTGCCCATTCCAAGTTACTCTTGAGGGGGTGGTAGTGAGTTGCTTTCTTAAGCCGTTGCAGACCACGGGGTGTAGTTAAGTAGGGAATTCCACAATTTTGATTCAGTGACGATGAAAGAGCAGTGATATCGTTCCAAGTCGATATGGAGCGTGACTTGGACAGGAGCTTCCAAGTGGTGGTGTTCCTAAGCGCCTGCCACCCTTCAAAAAGCAGAATAGAGCAGGTGTTGGAAATCTGAAATATAAACAGAAAATGCTGGAAATACTCAGCAGGTCAGACAGCATCTGTGGCGAGAGAAACAAAGTTAATTCAAGTTGATGACCTTTCATTAGAACTGGAAAAAGTTAGAGCCGTAATAGGTTTTGAGCAAGGGGTGAGTGGGACAAGGTGAAAAGAAAGGAGAGATTGAATGGTGGTTAGTCTTAGAACCAAAGAGAAGACTAATACTTCTATCATGATATCATGAGACTTAATGGGGTCCAGAATCAATGCTGAAGACCCCCAAGCTACTCCCTCCCAATTGCAAACAATGTGCCACCTTTTCTAGTTAGTTTGCCCTGTCGATGATGCTAATGGAAGCGTCTGGGACATTGGCTGAAAGATATGATTCTGTAAGTATGGTTACATCAGCCAGTTGCTTAACTTGTCTGTGGGACTGCACTCACAGTTTGGGCACAAATTCCCAAATGTTAGCAAGGAGGACGTTGCAGTATCAACTGAAGAGAGTGTGCCTTGTCAGATTGGACAAGTAGGCCAATGTTTTGTGATCCATCCAGTTTTATTCTTCTTCTAGTTTTGCATAGCAGTTTGATTTGACTGCGTGGCTTGCTGACCTGTTTCAGAGTGCAGATAAGAGTCAACCATATTACTGTCAGTCTGGAGTCGCAAATAGGCCAGAGCAGGTAAAGATGCCAGATTATCTTCCCTTAATTAACCAGATGGGTTTATTAATGACAGTCTGTTAGTTACATGCTCACCATTACTGGTACAAATTATTTATCCCAGATTTATTTAATTAACAGAATTTAAATTCCTCATGTGCAGTAGTGTCTCTGGATCATTCATCCAGGCCTCTGAACCAGTCTGGTAATACAACCACTACACTATCATGCCCATAATAGAATAAAATCAGTATAAACCATTAAATCTACTCATTAGTAATAACTCTATTAAGGTTATAGGCTTTGTCAAGGAACTGTCAAAGCTGTCGAGGAACTGTAAAGGAGCTGTCAAAGGATATGAGGTGACATGGAAGGGGTAAGAGCAAAGGGTAGTGGGGGGGTGCCATGGGTTGGCACTAAGCTGACATTGGGGTTAAAATGGGCTGTGCGGATGCAGGGGATATCAGGGCCATGGAGGTGGTTGGGGGGCATAGGTTAGCATTGATGGGGAGTGTGTTACTGAAGAGTTGCGTTGTCTTATTTTTTCCCAGATTTTCACTCCTGGGATGGGTGCATTGAGGCAGGAGAATCCCTGGCTCTGCAAACCCAATCATTAAAAATGGCCACTTACAATTGGGATTTTTGCCCTGGGACAGGCTGGATTATAAGATAGACCCACTGTCCCTAGAATGTGTTGAGGAGGTTGCTGGGTGGGGAGGCAGGTTTGGTGGAAGGCCTGCTTCTGTGCTCCAGCACTATGTTTAATTGAATAAGGAAAAAACATTTTTTTAAAAACAGACCTCCAGTCCTCACCCCTCACCTCCCCACAACACCGCATGCCCCATCAATGCTAACTTATGCCAATCCATGCCGCCACTCATCCCCTCATATGCCCTACAGACCCTTATACCCCCTATGCCAACTTTGTGCCAGCTCTTGCCAACCCATGGCCTCCACCTACCACTCTTTACTCTTACCCCCTCCATGTCACCTCATATCCTTTGCAGCTCTGACAATTCAAATGAGCATCCGCACTTTTTACACACAATGATGTTTAATTTTAACAATTCCAAAGGATGCTTTATCTCTCCTAAATGGTGCCTTAAGTCTCCCACATGTGTCCCCAGCCCATATCCAAAGAGGTATCTCAACTCTCCAAAGTGGCACCCTGACTATCCAAACAAATCCACCAAGTCAGACCTGCTCTTTCCTGGTCTAATCTGCACAGTCTGGGTTTCACATTTCTGGCTGACCAAAGTTCCACTTAACTGGCCACCTGGTGATGTAAATAGCTAGTAAATCATGCATGCGCAAACCCTGGCCTGACACTGGTACCACCCCTGTGACAATAGGAAGTGCTATGTTCGGTGGTGGGACTTTGAATTTCTGGGTTCATCTGCCATCTTCACCATGACGGAGAGCCTCTCTGCCATGGCAAAAATCTGGGTCTTGGTCTCAATTTTCTATTTACTTGTAATTAATCCAAGTTCCACATGCTTTCTTTCTTCAAAATAACCTGATAAATTAATGGATAAATTACAGGCAGCTGCCTTGCTCACATTAGCATATGGCCAGACTGGAAAGCAAGTAAGTTGCTAAAAGCTTTGAACCAAATTCATTTTTGTCAACAGAATTCATTTTGAAATGCTAAATACATGCTGCAGTGGATGCGTCACTTCCAATACCGGACAGAGATTAATTACGTTCATTTTACATAATCCATCTCTTGAGGTTTTTGTTGTGCTGTTTATTTTAAATTTCTAATCCTACTTGCATTGGTGGTTATTTTTGAATTCATAATTTAAATTATTAATTTTAATTATTGGGAAAATGACATTTGCATTGACTCTTCGAACTGAAAGTGACGACATTCTCTGGAACAAGATGCTCAAAATAGAAAATATTCAATTGAATGGAAACTAATTAAATGCAATTTGTCTTGCATCAATAGTTGCAAAAAAGGAGTGAGAAAGATCATTAAAATTATTGTCCTTCTTAAAAATCCTCCATCACATTTGATGTTCACCCAATCAGACCTTATTCAATTAATGATGACTTGCGTTATATTTTAAAATAAGACCCAACTGTACTGGAGGCTGATTTTCTTGCTCCTTGTGGTGATGGATAATGGGTGAACAGTAAGTCAAAATTTAAGGTAGCTCCTTCCCTCATTTATATATTATTTTGCTCACCTCACTAAGCTCTTTATTGAGAATCATAGCACATGACTCACTCAGTGAGAACAGGCCCATGGTTAAGAATGCAACATATGGGGCTGAATTTCCCCCCCCGCCGTTAGTTTTGGGGGGGGGGGGGTTGCTGTGCAGGACCCAGCGCAAACCCGATCAGTGACACATGCCCAGAATTACTGTGCACTCCCTGCAGGCAGGGGTTGATTCCCTGAATCGGGGCCTGCACTCTTTGTGCATGCGTGCGAAAGAGCATAGAAATCTCCGAGGCAATTAGTTTAAGTTCTGGAAAATTGAATAAAGAACAATTTTAAGGACATGTCCCCTCATGTGAAACTGTCACATGAGCTGGGACATGTCCATTAATTTTTTTTCAACAATTTTTATTTAATTAATAAACCCTTCATGAAACCTCATCCCGCCTGTAGATGAGGTTTCATGAAAAACGCGAAGGCCGCCTGGCTCTTCGCCTGCCTGTCAACCTTAAGGTTGGACGGGCAGCATTCTTAACTTTAATTACCTTCTTAATGGCCTTAATAGGCCTTTAACAATTAGGCGGGCACGCAGCTGATGAGGCTGCACGCCTGCCGAACTGACAATCTAAATGACATGTGGTGACGTCAGGACACCCACCTGATATCACCACGTGTCATTTTACACGTCGGCGAGCGGGCCTCGCCCCTGCCCGGCGAGCAGGTCCCACCCCTGCTCGCCGACGGGAAAATTCTTCCCATGGATTTTCCTTCTGTTTATTCTTTCCCTCTTCTCTAGAAAAACCTATTGCCTCCCCACTAGCCACCCGCCCTCCCTTAGCCTGGCCAAAATTAGGAGCTCATTGTGTGAGAGATATCGAGTCTAGAGAGAAATGTGAAGAGCAGTGCTCAAGCAGGAGCTTATGCATCAGCAGTCTACTTCATCATCAAGTTATTGCAAGTCACATTTGTATGATAGAACTGTGACTCTATAATGGCCTTGACAATTGATAAAGTTTACATTGGTTGGAAAATTTCCCTGATGGCAACAAAGTGCATAGTTGCTTCATAGATATAAACTGCAGTGTTCTTTTCTACTACTGAGCCTTCCTCAACAGCTGTGGAAGGTTCACATGGTCCGGGAAAGAAAAATCCAAATGCAACTAGTAATAAGGATTGTTGCTATAGCCACCAAGAGTGGCCAATCACTCTGTTTTCCAGTATACTGTAGTCACTCTGGTGTGAATCCCTTCGGTTTAACCTCAGCTCCTCGAAAGGAAGTAGCACTGCCTCATTTACTTTATGTCACTGCCACCAAACTAGGGATTGCTAAAAAAGGTAAATGCAAAATTAATGTGAAAAATCCTTTTTGTATACTGAAATAAGTAGATAACTGAACTCAGATAAGAAAGACATATTTGTGGATAAGCTGATTTAACTATTAGACTTTAAACAAGCAAGTTTTATTTTTAAGTAGTTCCAGGAGGGATGTGGATAAGTAAAACAAAACTTCAGTGCTGCACTCCAATGAAGTTCCTTTAATAAGAAACAAAAACAGAAAATGCTGGAAATACTCAGCAGGTCAGGCAGCATCTGTAGAGAGAGAAACAGAGTTAACATATTAGGTTGATGACCTTTCATCAGAACAGGGAAAGGTTAGAGATGTAATGCTGTTTGAATGAATCAGCCAATTGCTGGGATGTACAGCCCAAGTACCTATGTCCCAAACAATTGAGCAATATCAGGTATGAATTTCAGTGCCAGTGTGATGCCAGCTTGTCCCTTCAGTTATACATAATAGGCAGAGTATGGACTGTAATTCAACCAGCAGGAGCCAGGGAGAAAAATCATGGGCCTTGGTGCTTCTCCTGTTTCCAGGCCCCTTATTCTCCACCCTCCCTCTCTGCCCCATACTCCCCACCATCTTTAACCATCCACCTCACATGCTTTGGATGCTGAGAATTTGGAACCATAGTCACAGCTTGGTTGAACTGTTTAATATATGTTTAGCAAAAGTTCTTGGCTTTTATACTCTCTGCCTCTGTTTATAAAGCCCATTGAAAGCTTACGTTTCGTATGATACACTTTACAACCATGGCTTTTTCAGACAGTTACACACAACTTGACATTCATATTATGCAACCAGCCAGTTATCCATTATGCATTATCCAGGCTGCAACATCCAAAAGATTTGAACCTTAGAAGCACAGTAACAAACAATTCTATGTACAAATGAGAATACCTTGAACTAACAGTGACATATTCTATTGATTCATGACTCCTGGTTTCACTTCAAGTTTAAAAATGGCAAAACCTTCCAGTAAATTTGCATAGCCAATTCACCTGCAATAACCTGCTATTTGTATCCACGCTGGTGAGGTTCATTGACAGAAAAATTACATTTTGCATTGAGTGATAAATATTTCCTCATTTTATATTAAGTTTAGCTACACTTATAAATGCCAAGCATGGAGCACATAATAGGAGATCAAAATACTGCAGATGCTGGAAATCTGAAATATAAACAGAAAATGTTGGAAAAACTCAGCAGACCAGGCAGCATCTGTGGAGAGAGAGAAACGGAGTCAATGCTTCAGATCCATAATATACACTAGTTCTGACAAACAGTCACTAACCTTACTGTACAGATGCCACCAGACATGCTGAGCATTTCCAACACTTCCTGTTTCTATGGGATCAAAAATAACCCCTTTTGCCAGCCTTTCAAAAAGAAATCAGACTTCTTGTGAGCCTCGCAGCTGCCTGAGGTTTGGCACAACATTAAACATGAATTTCAAAAACATAGTTATTTAAAGTATGAAGAAAACATATACATCTTGCTGAGCCAAAAAAAAGTCAAAGTAATAAATTGATCATTTTAAAAATGAGTAATTAATAAAAATGACCATTGAGAAGTGCCAAACAGCAGAGCTAACTAATAAAACATTTTTTGCCTTTTCACTTAAGAAGCAGAACTAGAAGGAGACAGACTAAGCACCAAAACTTGGTCACCAAGGAAAGGGGAAAGGGACCAGAATGGAGCTACGGATTTTACTAACACTGACCTTGCGCAATGATTCTCCCATGATAAGGTTGCTTTATCGGCAACCTCGTAAATAGGGCTCAAACCTTGCAATCTTGATGCTGAAATGGGGCGCATCAAAGCATCTGCAGGATAATAAAAAAACAAAAACAGAATTACCTGGAAAAACTCAGCGGGTCTGGCAGCATCGGCGGAGAAGAAAAGAGTTGACGTTTCGAGTCCTCATGACCCTTCGACAGAACTTGAGTTCGAGTCCAGGAAAGAGCTGAAATATAAGCTGGTTTAAGGTGTGTGTGTGGGGGGCGGAGAGATAGAGAGACAGAGAGGTGGAGGGGGGGGGTTGTAGTTGTAGGGACAAACAAGCAGTGATAGAAGCAGATCATCAAAAGATGTCAACGACAATAGTACAATAGAACACATAGGTGTTAAAGTTAAAGTTGGTGATATTATCTAAACGAATGTGGTAATTAAGAATGGATGGTGGGGCACTCAAGGTATAGCTCTAGTGGGGTTTTTCTTATATTTTTTTTTATATAATGGAAATAGGTGGGAAAAGGAAAATCTTTATAATTTATTGGAAAAAAAAAAGGAAGGGGGAAACAGAAAGGGGGTGGGGATGGGGGAGGGAGCTCACGACCTAAAGTTGTTGAATTCAATATTCAGTCCGGAAGGCTGTAAAGTCCCTAGTCGGAAGATGAGGTGTTGTTCCTCCAGTTTGCGTTGGGTTTCACTGGAACAATGCAGCAAGCCAAGGACAGACATGTGGGCAAGAGAGCAGGGTGGAGTGTTAAAATGGCAAGCAACAGGGAGGTTTGGGTCTGACCATCCCCCCCCCCGGTTTCATCTGCAGGATAATGGCTACCCTGATCAGATCATTTTGTGCTGTATATCACGCAGACCCATGAATGGGCCCAAGGCTGTCAGTTTTGCCCCTGAAAAATGCCCAGTCCAGCTAAGATTACCCTAGAAGGGCAAAGTATCTCAAAAAATTGAGCAACAGGTGAAGTTAGCTGTTTCATGTGCTACAATGCAATAATAACACGAGTGGTATTTGCTAACAGGATGCTGCTATCAAGCCAAAAACATGTCCTGCGAATCTCTCAAATGAGTAATGTGTGAGAAATTTCATGCCAGTGTGATAATCGGTATCTAGGCCATACATCCCAAAGACTGGTGGATCACATCAGCATGTCCCTTCTGCTGCTCACAATGGGCAAAGGACAGACCTTACCCAACCAGCTTGTGCTTGCAAAACTTAAAACAGTGTCCAACGTTCAATGCATTTCTACGATTGGACAACATTTGCTAAATAATCATCAGTGTGCTAAGAATTAAGCTGACAACCAATTTATCATTGCCATTTGGGCTCGCAGTGTGGAAGCTACATATATTAATACACAGGGCCTTGTTCTTTGCAGACAGAGAGAACATGTACACACATTGCGTCTATTTCAGCTGAACTAAGTGACAGCCATTGGCTGGTTCATTCACCACAGCAATATCTTGACAAATCACAGTCAAGCTGCCTGGTTTAAATTTCAAACAGTGCTTGTCAGTCACCATCAACTGGCACATTCTCCATGGCAATGCTTCTGTCAATCAGAGCACACTTGCTAACCAATCAGCAATCTCTCTTATACAGTATAAATTTGTCGTTCCCGACATTGGCATTTTCTTGAGAATTGTCCTGATGAGTGCAAGACAAATTTTCGACAAAAAATGTCTTTTTTTTTCAGCAACACTCAAGTTCTGTATTACTAAAGAACATTTGCAAATGTACATTTTTCCAAGATCCTGCTATATAGTCCTGTATTCAAATTCTACTCAGTTTCTCCGTGGATATGTCCACAGTCTCAGACTTCCCGGTCTTTCTCTCTCATGTAAAATACCTGCAATAGATTTTGAAAAATTAAATTGTCATTAAACACCTGGTAGAAAGACTTACTGACACAGCCTGCACACAACAAGAATGATACATTTAAATGGGAAAAGATTTTCAATAGAACTTCTCATGATAAGCTCTCAATGGTGATCAGACTTCCAGATCTCAATTTGCCACATTTTGCTCCATCTAACTGGAACACCTTGAAGGCAGACACTCTAATTCCATTTATTTCCAAAACTAGCAGCCTCGAGCTGCTCAGGCTGGCTGACTCGCGCTGCTGCCGCTCTCTTACCCAGCACCACCCAACCGCTACCTGCTGCCATTGAAACTGGACAGATGCACGGAACTGGGAGAAGGAAAGGTGGAGGGAGCCAGGTTAAAACCACAAAATGGCATGGGCCCAGGAGTTGGTTCCAGTGAGTTGAGAATGTTAAATAGGGAAGTCATGCCCGAGGAGAAGCACACCTGGCACGCTTTACAGGGGAAATAGGTGGGGTGGGAGTTGAGGGTCACCTGCTTCAAAACAACTGTCACCAACCTGTTTGTGCTCCAGCCATCTCCAGCCAGGTCTGAAGATAGAAGAGTGCAGATTAAGGAAGCAGCACTTCACAATGACAAGACCCAAACAGAAGTCCATGAGGTTGATTATTTTCATGTTGGCTTAATGTTGCTCCAAGGAATAAAATGGCAAAGTCTGCCTCTCAGCATTTTTGACCATAGACCATCATAATTAATAGAAACTCAAAAAAAATAGAATCTGCAACACTTGAAAACTGTAGCAAGTTTTATTGCTTTGCAAAGAGAAAGATGTCAGTGTTAGAAATAATTTCTGTCATCTTTAGTTTGTAATACCACAGTTGACATCTGGGTAAATTCAGCCTTCCTAAACTTCCAGCATTAAGTTGCTTGCAAAGATAGTGTGGGTTAGAGGTTAGTGAGTGTTGTCTCATCTAGAGAGTGAGAATGGGGAGTTAATAGTAGTTAATAAGGAAATGGCAAATATTTTGTTTCTGTCTTCACTATAGAGGATACAAAAAACATTCTAGTAATAACTGTAAGTCAAGTGGTGGAAGGGAGAGAGGAACTTGATGAAATTACAATCACTAGGGAAGCAGTACTGGGCAAATTGATGGAGCTGTGGGCTGAAGTCTCTGGGTCCAGATAGACTTCATCCTAGGGTCTTAAAAGAGGTGGCTAATGAAGTAATGGATGCGTTGGTGTTAACTTTCCAAAATCCCCTAGATTCTGGAAAGGTTCCATCATACTGGAAAGTAACAAATATAACCCCTCTATTCAACAAGGGAGGGAGGCAGAAAATAGGAAGCTATAGGCCAGTTAGCTTGACATTGGGAAGGTGTTACAATTGATGATTAAGAGACTATGGATGGAATTTCTGTGCCTGCTGGCAGCAGACGTGATAGGTGGTGTGCGTGGAAAATATGGCGCGACCTGCTTCACGATGGCATGAAGGCAGATCATGATCGTTCGCTCAGCATTTCCAGCCATTGGTCGGCGGGGAGCTAATTGGAATACACCAGCATATAATTAAAAGGCCATCCCGCCAGGCTCTTGGAACCCCACCATATAGTCTGTCCACGTCGGCGGGAAAGCACGCCGACATGTTTCACAGCAGCATGCAGCGAAGTACACGGTGGCCTCCACTCTGAAATGAGCGAGCAGCAATGTTCACTACAGCTCACCTGTGCTTTACAGGCCTCGGGGCGCCGCGGTGGGAGGAGTGGCTCCACATTAGGGACACCTGTATATACTGACCATGCCTCTATAACTGAGACAAATCAAGCGCGGCCACAGTGATGTGATTGGGGTCAGGCTCCTAGTCCACCTGCTCATGCAAGCAATGTGGAGGCACCAATGGCGAATGAGAGCCCGCTTGCCATGGAAACGGACTGTTTTGCGGGGGCGAATAAATAATGAGGCGGGCTTGGGACGGTACCGCGTCAAAACCCGCCATTTTCATCAGCGGATAGGACTCCATTTTACTTGCCTGCTACCGCTCTTAGTGCAATTCTGGGAAAATTCCACACCCTAGCTGGGCACTTAGAAAAACTCAACTTCCCTTTCACAAAACCATGCTGACTCTTCCCAATTATGTTATGTTTAACCAATTTATTAGAGTTCTTTGAAGGAGTAACATGTGCGGTGGATAAGGGATAGCCTGTAGATGTCCTGTACTTAGGTTTCCAGAAGGCATTTGATAAGATGTTGCATCAAAGGTTATTATGGAAAATTACAGCTCATGGTTTTGGAGGTAACATATTGGCATGTATATAAGATGGTTGACTGGCAGAAAACCAAGTTACATGGGTCTTTGTCTGATTGGCAGGATGTGATGAGTGGAGCCCCACAGAGGTCTGTGCTGGGGCCTCAGCATTTTATAATTTACATCAATGACTTAGATGAGGGGAACATTGCAGGGAACCATAAGATGCCGACACCTTACAATAAAGCCAGCCACCCTGGGAGTACATGGTGTGGGCTTGCTACCTGTACCTTTAGCCCATGCCAGCAATCGTTACCGGTGCTAGGAATGGGGGCAGGAGTCCTGGAAAACAGTTCACCTCCCATATTTAAATGGCTCCATTGTTGGCTGGACTCCGCAAAAATCCAGCCCTCTGTCGTTACTCTAAACTACACTTAAGGTACTTGTTTGGTTATCACTTTTAAACTATGATTCTGTAACAGTGTACAAATTCTAGCTCCTAATCTCTCTAGTTACATAGATCACCCAGTCTTGTGATAATTTTTATTATAATTAGCATTTCCTCAGCAATTTTATAGCTTTATTTGTGCCAACAATGATGAAACAGCCAAGTTATAAAGAGAAGTTATCTTATCAAGACCTGAAATAAAACCAGCTGTCAAAATTCCGAATAGTTTATTTTTGATATCTTAGATGAGATTTTTGTAGTTGCTTTATTTTGCTTAATTGACTACTTGGATTCCTATCATATCACAGTTCTGTCAGCAATTCTTCTGATGTCATTAGTTACATTTGAGAGGGTATGCAAGATAAAAGTGTGAAGGGTAAGTATTATCCTTTGTTCAACAAAGAGAGAAGACTCCAGGGGTCGCATCTTCCGTGTGGGGCCCACTCGCCAAATTGTAAAATGAAGTGGGGTGATGTCAGGCAGGTGCCCCGACAGCACCCTGTGTCATTTACATTTTCAGGTCGGCAGGCACGCAGCCAACTTGGCTGCGTGCCCGCAGACCTGTCAATGACCACTTAAGGCCATTAACAAAGTAATTCAATCAATAAATGGATCTGCCTGTCCAAACTGGCGGCAGGCCGGGAGCCCAGGCGGGCTTCCAAAAAATCATCAAACCTCATTCACAGGCGGGAAGAGATTTGATGAGGGTATTAAAATTTGTATTAAATGTCTAGATAAAAGAAATTGACATGTCCCAACTCATGTGACAGTGGCACATGAGGGGATATGTCAGTAATTTGTTTTCTAATCTTTATTCAATGTTTCAAACCTGAGCTGATCTCCCTGAGGCAGCACTTTGCCTCAGGGAGATCAGTGTGCTCTTTCATGTGCGAAAGAGCACACTCCCAGCTCAGGAAACCCCTCCACCCACCCCTCCCCCCAACCCACCAGAAGCGCGTAGCAGTTCCTGGCGGATGTCACGCTGGGTAGGCCTTAATTGGCGACACGCCCCCAACCAGGGGTACCAATCAGGAACCCACTCGCTCCCACACAAGCCCCCCCCGACGGGGGGGAGGGATGTTCCTGCCCCAGGTCTATCCTGTGTTAAACACATTTCAAAGCTGGTGACCAAATTAATCAGTGAGGACCAGAGATGTAGCTGTCTCTAGTCTATAATATTATAATTCTTTAGTAGTTAGCTGCAAATCAGACAGTTGACTACATTAAAGCTGGTGGAAATCATTGCCATGAACAATATGAATTTATGACAATTCTGGAATGCACACTTCTGAACTAAAATAATCACCCTTCTCCTGGAATCTACTTAAGTATAGAATTATTCATTTTGTAGCAAAACAGTGAACTAAATAATGTTCTTTTATTGAGTGAAGTCTGCCTTGTTCATCCTTTGCTATTGTATGAGCTTTACTTTTTAAATAAAGCTGAATTTTCCCCCCTGTTGGGGGGGGGAAGTTGATGGGCGGGTGTGTACAGTCGCGCTCCCGATAGGTGCCCCCGATTGGAGGCATGCTGCAATTTTACATGGGTGGGCCAATTAAGGCCCGTCCAGCGTGATGTCCTCACGGAAGCGCTATGCGCTCCCTGTGCAGAGGGGGGAGGGGAATCCCAAAATCGAGTGTGCGCTCTTTCGCGAATGCGCACGAAAGAGCGCATTCATCACCCTGTTGCTAAGTGCAGCCTCATGGAGATTGGCTGTAAATGTAAAAAAGATAAAAATAGAAAAATAAAATTTCCCTAACATGTCCCCTCATGTGACAATGTCACGAGCTGGGACATGTCCATAATTTTTACAAAATATTTATTAAAATTTTTTAAAGCCTACATGAAACCTCATCCTGCCTGGGGATGAGGTTTCATGTTTTTTCTCTTTCCCGCCGGGGCTCCTGGCCTGCCCGCCAACCTTAAGGTTGGACGGGCAGGTCCTTTAATTACTTAATTGATCCTATCAATGGCCTAAATTGGCCGTTGACAGGTCGACGGATGCGCAGCTGATTTCGCTGCGCCCCCGCCTTCCTGAAAATTTAAATGAAGCGCGGTGACATCGGGAGTTCCCCCCAACGTCATCACGCATCATTTTACACGTTGGGGTGCGGGCCCCGCCCCTGCACACCAACGTGTAAAATCCTGCTCATAGTCTGATGGAGTAGCTGTCTTTCAGCTTTACAAAACCTAAGAAATGGGCATGTGACATTTCGGTTTGGATTTTCACCTACAACACGGGCAGAGGGAGTTGGGAAAATTCCCAGCTCAGCCCACCCGCCGCATGAAAAAGTGCCCACAAAGGAGGAATCTTCATTGGAGGAGGGGAGGGGGTGAGCTGCAGCCAGGCAAGCTGAACCGGGCTAAAGTTTGTAGGCAGCTACAGGAGCTGCCGGGTGCAGAGGTGGCTGGGCTGTTTAAAAGGCCTGCCTCGGTGCCATGGGACTTTGTCATAGTTGAAATGAAAACACACAGCCCCTCCAGCCTCACATTACTTCACCCTCCCAACATTCCCATGCCCCATTTATGCCACCTCATGACCCTACCCACCCCATGACCTCTCATGCCACCTATGCCAGGCTCTGCCCTTCCACCCAACCGCTATGACCCCTCATGTCTCCTATGACAAGCTCTGCCATTCCACCCACCCCCTATGGCTCCTCATGCTCCCTATGCCTAACTATGGCACTTCCATGCCCATTGACCCACTATACACTATCTAGAACCAATGAACCTTGTAGTGTTAAAAAAAGCTTTTTAAAAAAGTAATTCATTCATAACTTTCTCCTTAGTTGAAAAAAAACTCATTTCACTGCTAGCTAATGAAAGTGCCAATCACCCAGACCCATTAACAAAAGCCACAAGTGCTTGAAACCACTTAACTTGTGTAAACAAACATTGTGAAATTGACAGCAGAGATCAGAGGGCCTGAGCTGTAACTCACCTCATGACTCCCCAAAACCTGCCCACCATCTACAAGGCTCAAGTTAGGAGTGTGATGGAATACACCCCACTTTGCTGAATGAGTGCAGCTCCAACAACACTGAATAAGCTGGACACCATCCAGGACAAGGCAGCCCACTTGATTGGCTCCCCTTCCACATATATTCACCTTCACCACCACCGATGCTCAGTGGCAGCAGTGTGCACCATCTACAAGGTGCACTGCAGCAACTCACCAAGTCCTTCGACTGCACCTTCCAAACCCACGAGCTCTATCACCTAGAAGGACAAGGGCAGCAGACGCATGAATCATTGAAAGCTTATGGCGCAGAAAGAGGCTACTTGGCTGCACCAGCCAAGAACCAAGCCATCCAGCCGAATCCCACTTTCCAGCATTTGGTCCGCAGCCCTGCAGGTTACAGAACTTGAGGTGCCTATCAAAACACGTTTTAAATGAGTTGAAGGTTTCTACTATCCTTTCAGGCAGCGGGTTCCAAACTCCCACAAACTCCTGGTGAAAAAAATGTTTCTTCACCTTCCCTTTAATCTTTCTACCAATCACTTTAAATCTATGCCCCCTCATCACTGTTGAGGTAAATAGGCCCTTCTAATCCACTCTATCCAGGCCTGTCTCAATTTTGTACATCGCAATCAGCCTCCCCTGGTCCAAGGAGAACAACCCCAGCCTGTCCAACCTTTCCTCATAGCTGCAATTTTCCAATCCTGGCAACATCCTCACAAATCTCTCTACCCTCTCTAATGCAATTACATCCTCCCTGTATTGAGGTAACCAGAACTGCACACATGAACAACACCAGCTAAAAATTCCCCTCCAAGGCACACACCATCCTGACTTGAAACTACATGACCTTTCCTTCACTGTTGCTGGATCAAGATCCTGAAACTCCCTCCCTAAGAGCACTATGGGATACCTACACCACCTGGACTGCAGCAGTTCAAGAAGGCAGCTCACCACCACTTTCTCAAGGGCAATTAAGGATGGGCAATAAATGCTGGGCTAACCAGTGACGCCCACATCCCGTAAATGAATTTAAAATACCATTTCCCATGTCTAAACCAAATTGTGGCTCAGAAAAATCATGAATCAATCGATTAAGGCAGGCATTGGTATAGTCTCTCATATAAACACAATGGCAAATCAGAATTAGATTTTGATTATTTGTTCTCAATTATGACTCTTTTGGATATTATTTAATTGAATCTAGCCACAAGTTGAATTGTATGCATGCCAAGTCAGGATAATTTGGAAATGTAAGAGAAATTACTGGACAGATTTAATGGCTGAAAGATCAGGAGTGTGACAAGTGGGGCAAAATGGCAATATATGCTTCTAACATATAGATTTCATGCCCCCATTGTGCAAGAGGGCAATTAATGCAATGCGGTTACATCCTTCCTGTATTGAGGTAACCAGAACTGCACACATGAACACCACCAGCTGGAAGTTCCCTTCCAAGCCACACACCATCCTGACTTGAAACTATATGACTGTTCCTTCACTGTCACTGGGTGAAAATCCTGGAACTCCCTTCCTAACAGCACTGTGGGTGTAACTACATCACATAAACGCCAGCGGTTCAAGAAGGCAACTCACCACCACCTTCTCAAGGGGTTGGCAATAAATGCTCGCCCAGCCAACCACGCGCACATCCCATGAAAGGATTTAAAAAGGAGGGCAGCGGAGATGACAATATAACAAGATGCTCAGATCTTACCATATATTACACTTTTGCTGTTGATGGATTGCACTGCAGTTCTTCTACTCTACTCATTGCTCTATCTCAACTTTTTTTAGCTGCAAGTTTGATCATCAGTTTCATCAGAGGAGCACATGGGAAGTAAACATCCACAAAGAAGCAGAAAAGAACAAGGAGTTGGGGAACCCGGGCAAAGGTAATTAACTTCTCATTGCTAGAGTGGGATGATCAAAAATTGTAAGATGTGTTTGGAAATTGAAATAGCTGTTATATTACTAAAACTTCAATCTCTGTGTGAAAGGCAAAATGCCAGTAAGAATCTGAATTAAACAGTAAAAGTACTTTGCTACTTCACTGCCTAAAGCATCCTTTTACGTAGATCTAGTTCAACTAATGGCCTTTCAGAAATTTGATTATTTAAGATTAGAGCACAGTACTGGACCTTAATATAACCATAGCATCATAACATCTGAGCATGTAATAAACGCAGCACATTTCCTTTTAGTGTTTATTAGATTACTGTGTAATATGTACCAGATAATGGGCACCGTACACATGGGTACAGCTTTGGAAAGGAAATATTTGCTCAGAAAATGAAGCGGTCTTTTTTCCTGCTGGAAAATAGGACGGTACACAGACTTATTGCTTTTTAAACCTACCACCCACTGGTCCCCTGAGGTCAATGCAACTAGGTTTTTGAACAGAACATTGAACAGGCAAATCAATGATCCTTAAAGGGACCACAATCCTTAAAATAACAAAGAAGCCATTGATGTTGATTTTTGTGGAATGTGATCTGCGTGAATGTCCTGCTGGCCCCAAAAAGTAGTTTTGGTCCACTACCAGTTTCTCTCTCTGCTTCTTGTCTTAATTTCCACTGGGATGACTTACCCCACTTTATAAACTGACTTCTCTTTTACCAGAAGTACTGCTGGATTTCCTGTTCTCCACTTCTCTGAGTACTGGCAGTTCACTGAAATTCTAAACATGAGATCTGCACATTAATATGGTCAAGGCCACCTCCTAGTGTCGTTGGATAGGCCTGGCAGACTCCTGTTCACCAGATACCTGAGTAGTACCGGCCGGGATTTTCCAGTCGTGCCTGCGGCGGGATTTGTCCCTTTACTTCCCCCCTCCTCACCGTCAAAGGGTCCAAACACTCCTTTCAAATGAAGCAGTGCTTCACTTGCACTTCCCTCAATTTAGCCTATTGCATTCACTGCTCCCAATGCAGTCTCCTATACATTGGAGAGACCAAATGCAGACTGGTTGACCGCTTTGCGGAACACCTTTGGCCTGTCTGCAAGCATGACCCAGATCTCCCTGTCGCTTGCCATTTTAACACACCACCCTGTTCTAATGCCCACATATCCACCCTTGGCCTGCTGCATTGTTCCAGTGAAGCTCAACGCAAACTGGAGGAGCAGCACTTCGTCTTCCGACTAGGCACTTTACAGCCTTCCGGACTTAATATTGAGTTCAACGATTTCAGATCATGAACTCTCTCCTCCATCCCCACCCCCTTTCCGATCCCCCTTTTTCCAAGAATTTATAATTTAAAAAAATACATATATTTTTCTTTCCCCACCTATTTTTAAATTTATTTCAATCTATTATTTCATCTCCGCCTTTTAGCCCATTTCGATCCCTTCCCCACCGCCCCCCACCCCACCCCCACAAGGACCATCTGCCACTAGCTTGTCCTACCTGCTACCCTTAATGTCCCCATTAGCACATTCCTTAGATAATATCACCACCATCAACACCCCTTTGTCCTTTTGTCTATGACATCTTTGGCAATCCCTTCTTTGCCTCCACCAATCACTGGCCCCCTACCCAGCTCTACCTGTCCCACCCCCCTCTACCAACTTATATTTCACCTCATTTTTCTATTTCCTTAGTTCTGATGAAGGGTCATACGGACTCGAAATGTCAATTGTATTCCTCTCAGTAGATGCTGTCAGACCTGCTGAATTTTTCTAGGTATTTTTGTTTTTGTTTTGGAAAATTTAACAGACCAGTCAAAGGTCCATTGACCTCAGTTGGGAATTTCTGGTCCCATGGTGGGCGGGACCGGAAAACCCCATAGATTAAAATCGCCCCCACTTATTTGATTTCCAATTTATTGAATAGAAAAACAGTTGGTTTTCATGAACAGTAAAGCTTGTGCAATGAAGCAATTCACCAGCAAATCTATTTGAGTACTTTAGGTTAAATCAATAGTCAGAGTCTCATTTGAATGCAGTAGGTCAAGCACAAACATTTTTTTCTGATGGGTTTTAATTAGTACTTTCATAAACAGAAAAAGATTACGCAAGCATCCCTGAGAATACCTTGAGGTAAATGTTGCAAGGTCCATGCTATTGTGAGGGTCTCATAGCCAATGTGTACTGTTCACCATTTCCCAATGTGTTATCTGTGTCAGGACATGTTTTTAGCATGGGCTGAACAAAATGTATCTGACTGTCATGTTCAGGTTTGTTCAAGTGACTAGCTTAAATGCAAAAGCCAACTGTAAACTTGTTAATCGTATTTCTTTTAAAATTGAGAAAGCTGGTGAAAGGACATAGTCTATAATGTACAATATTTGGAATGTTAAGGTAAATTCACTATTCCTATGATTCCAGCAGGGAGCTCACCACAATTAAAGGACACTGGACCAAAGATAGGAGTATGAGCTATGTTAGTAAAAGAAGAGATCAGTGCTATAGTGAGGAATGATATAGGCACTGGAGAGCAAGATATAGAGCCAGTTTGGATAGAAATAAGAAATAGCAAGGGAAAGAAGTCCCTGGTGGGAGTAATCTATAGGTCCCCAAACAGTAATTCGGCAGTAGTGCACAGTATAAACCAGGAAATACTGGGAGCATGTAAGAAAGGCACAGCAATAATCATGGGTGATTTTAATATGCATATAGACTGGACTAATCAAACTGGCAAGGGTAGCCTTGAGGGAAGAGTTCATAGAGTGTGTTAGAGATTGTTTCTTGGAGCAATATGTTGTGGAACCAACCAGGTACAAGCTATTTTGGATTTGGTTTTGTGTAAAGAGATGGGATTAATTAATGATCTCATAGCAAAGGATCCTCCAGGGAAGAGTGATCATAGCATGCTAGAATTTCAAGATCAGTTTGAGACTGAGAAACTTGAGTCCCACACTAGTCTCCTGGAGTTAAACAAAGGTAACTACATAGGCATGAGGGCACATTTGGCCCTAATGGACTGGGCAGGAAGATTACGAGGTATGACAGTTGTAGAACAGTGGCAGATATTTAAGGAGATATTCAATTCCTCCCAAGTAAAATATATTCCAAAGAAGAAGAAAGATGGTAAGAGGGGGAAAAAGCAAGCATGGCTAAGCAAGGAAGTTAAAGATAACATAAAGGCAAAAACTAAGGCACACCAAATTGCAAAGGTTAGTGGCAGGCTGGAAGATTGGGAAACTTTTAAAGATCAACAAAGGGTTGCTAAAAAAATAATAAAAAGAGCAAAGGTAAATTATGAAATAAAACTATCACAAAATGTAAAACTGATAGCAAAAGCTTCTACAAATATATAAAAGGAAAGAGAGTAGCTAAAGTGAATGTTGGTCCCTTGGAGGATGAGACTGGGGGGTTAATAGTGGGAAACTCAGAAATGGCAGAGATGCTTAATCAATATTTTGCCTCAGTTTTCATGGTGGAGGACACTAGTACCACCCCAATAGTAACAGGTAGTGCAGAGGGTATAGAGAAGGAGGAACTTAGAACAATCACCATCACTAGAGAAAAACTATTGAGCAAACTGTTGGGATTAAAGGATGACAAGTCCCCAGGACCTGATGGCCTACAATCTAGGGTCTTAAAGGAAGTGGCAGTGGAGATAGTGGATGCATTGGCTAAAATATACCAAACTTCCCTGGATTTTGGAAAGGTTCCAATGGATTGGAAAAATGCTAATATAATGCCCTTATTCAAAATGTTGGGGAGGCAGAAAGTAGGAAACTATAGACCAGTTAGTTTAATGTCTGTCATTGGGAAATTGTTGGAATCTATTGTTAAGGAAGTAGTAATGGGGCATTTGGAAAGTCAAAATCCATCAGAGTCAGCATGGTTTCATGAAGAGTAAATCATGTTTGACTAATTTGCTAGAGTTCTTTGAAGATGTGGCAAGCAAAGTGGATAATGGGGATCCTGTAGATATAGTATATCTGGACTTCCAGAAAGCCTTTGATAACGTGCTGCACAAAAGATTAATACACAAGGTAAGATCACATGCAGTTAAGGGTAATATATTAGCTTGGATAGAGAATTGGCTAACCAACAGAAAGCAGAGGGCTGGGATAATTGGGTCTTTTTCTGGATGGCAAGCTGTAACTGGTGGGGTGCCACAGGGTTCGGTCCTTGGGCCCTAACTATTTACAATTTATATTAATGACTTGGATTCAGGGGTAGAAGGTGCTATAGCTAAATTTGCAGATGACACCAAAATAAGTGGGCAAAATAAGTTGCAATGAAGAAATAAGAAATTTACAAATGGATATGGACAAGGTTAGGTGAATGGGCCAAAATTTGGCAGATGGAGTTTAATGCGAATAAGTGTGAGGTTTTCCATTTTGGTCGGAAAAATAAAAAGGTGACTTATTATTTAAATGGAGAGAAACTTCAGAACGCTTCAGTGCAGAGGGATCTGGGTGTCCTCGTCCATGAATTGCTGAAAGCTTATATGCAGGTACAGCAGATAATAAGGAAGGCAAATGGAATTTTGGCATTTATTGCTCAAGGAATAGAGTATAAAAATGGGGAAGTGTTGTTGTAACTGTACAAGACATTGGTGAGACCCCACCTGGAGTACTGTGCACAGTTTTGGTCCCCTTACTTGAGGAAGGATGTAGTTGCACTGGAGACAGTTCAGAGGAAGTTCACTAGATTGATTCCAGACAAGCAGGGCTTGTCTTATGAGGAGAGATTGAGCAGTTTAGGCCTTTAGAGCTAGAGTTTAGAAGGATGAGAGGAGATCTAATTGAGGCATATAAGATGCTAAAGGGGATAGACAAAGTGGACATGGAGTGGATGTTTCCCCTTATCGGGCATTCTAGAATGAGAGGCCATAGTTTTAGGCTAAGGGGTGGTAGATTTAAATCAGAGATGAGGAGGAATTACTTTTCTCAAAGGGTCGTGAGTCTGTGGAATTCACTACCTCAGTGCAATGGATGCCAGGACACTAAATAAATTTGAGGAGGAGATAGACAGATTTTTAATCAGTAACGGGTTAAAAGGTTATGGGGAGAGGGCGGGAAATTGGAGTTGAGGCCGAAATGAGATCAGCCATGATCGTATTGAATGGTGGGTCAGGCTCGAGGGGCTGGATTGCCTACTCCTGCTCCTAGTTCTTATGTTCTCATGTTCTAACATTGTAACGTCAGTTGTGTGACCCATACTCCTCATTGCAAGCATGAGATCAGTAAATTTACCCTTAGACATGTAGTTTGGACAGTCTGTTTTGAGAGTTTAGAGAAGGGTGACAAGTGAGATTCCAGGTTTGGGGTTCTAAATTATGAATAAAAACAAATTCAGTGGGCAGAACTTGCCACACATCAGGGCGGAAGTCGAAGACCGGGTGCGCCTCCAATTGGAGGCCCACCCAGCATGACGTCTGCACGGAAGCGCTATGTGCTCCCTGTGCGGGCGGTGGGGGGGGGATTCCCTGAGCCGAGAGTGCGCTCTTTTGCTCATGTGCACGAAAGAGTGCACTCATCTCCTTGAGGCAAAGTGCTGCCTCAGGGAGATTGGCTGTACATTAAAAAATGTTAAAAACAGAAAACAAAATTCCCTGACATGTCCCCCTCATGTGACACTGCCATAGGAGTTGGGACATGTCCATAATTTTTTACAAAAACTTTGTTAAAATGTTTTAAAACCTACATGAAACCTCATCCAGCCGGTGGATGAGGTTTCATGCTTTTTCTAATTCCCACCAGGGCTCCTGGCCTGCCCGCTAACCTTAGGTTGGACGGGCAGGTCCTTTAATTGCTTAATTGACCCTGTCAATGGCCTCAATTGGCCATTGAGAGGTCAGCAGGTGCACAGCTGATTTTGCTGAGCTCCTGCCTACCTGTAAAGTTAAATGGGGCGGGGTGACGTCGGGAGTTTCGCTCGATGTCACCACGCGTCATTTTACGTGCCGGCGAGCGGGCTCCACTTGCTGACGGGAAAATCCTGGCCAGTGAAGAAAAGACTGAAAAAAGAAATGGTCCTGGTTTTTAACATGCCAAGGAAAATGGATTTAGTTGCAGACAATTTATCCAACTTAGACTGTAACCTCAATGATAAAGGATCATAGTATTAAATGAACAAATCTGCAGCAGCATTTGAGATTAGAAATAAATTGAGGAAATTTTTCCTCTGTCTAGCATGTTTCACATGGAAGCTGGCATTTTAACTTACTGTTTGCATTGTTTGCACATTCACTTCTAAATCAGCACAGAACCCACAGTCAATCATGTTTTTAAGTTCCTTTGCCCTCTCCAGAGAGGGCAACTTGCAATGTGGTTAAACTGTCACATCATGTGGTTCCCATATTCAGTAGGGCTGGAGGGGTCCTGGTGAAGAGGGACTTAATGAAGAGCTCCAAATCTGAAGATCCAGATAAAATTTAATAATGTAAACTAGTCTAATTTATATTAAATGAAGGCTATAACTTAGTTTAAACCCTCAGGAAGCATAATGGTAATTAAGTGAATCAAGAAATTATTGTTTGAGTTTTGCTAGGAAAGGACAGCATAGTTAGGACCCAAATGAAGGCCCAGGAATACTTGCTGCCTTTTGATCAGTAAGATCTTTGGCACATAATGGCAATAGGGGTTAAACGTTACATTGTGAGAAATGTAATTCCTTGAAGTATGTACATATAATTACATATTACAACCCACGTTGTTTTATCACCCACAATATGGCTCACCATATTATTTATTGCACGCATTTTGCTGTAAGAATATCTTTAGAATAATTTTAGAATTTTACTGATTCCTTGCATTAAGAATGAAGATGTAGGATGTGCGAAATCTGTCAAGATTTATGTAATGAGTTTTTCTTCAAGCTGCTGTTCCAGGAGAAATTCGTTTAAACTTAAAAGTCTGGAAATTACACTGAAGTAGATTTTTCCACAATGGAAAAAAAATCAAAAGATGTAAAACCTGCTGCCAATTCACTATCACCATTTTACACTATTACACAGTCAAAATCTACCCGAATGCATGTTATTGTCATGTAAACACTTAACATATTTGTATCTTCTCTATTCTTCAGAAAAATATTTAAACTGAGACATTAATCTGTGTGTTTTAAATGAGCTATTACTTCTGGTAATAATACACTCAAATCAAACTTATTTGTTTTTAAGGGTTCGTATGATATGGGGAGATGTTGGAATAGTGGTAATGTCACTGGACTGGCAATGCAAAGGCCCAGGCTAATGCTCTGGGTACATGGGTTCAAATCCCACCATAGCAGCTGGTAGAATTTAAATTCAAATTAATAAATCTGGAATATAACTAGTCTCATTAGTTGTGACCATGAAACTATCACTGATTGTGTAAAAAACCATCAGGTTCACTGATGTCCTTTAGGGAAGGAAATCTGCCATCCTTACCTCATCTGGCCTGCATGTGAATCAAGACCCACAGCAAGGTGGTTGACTCTTAACTGCCCTCTGAAATGGCCTAGCAAGCTACTCGGTTCAAGGGCAGTTAGGGATGGGTAACAACCAGCAATGTCCACATCTGTGAAAGAATAAAAAAATAGTGTAATATGTAGGCTAAAAGTTTTACGTAT
This sequence comes from Carcharodon carcharias, assembly GCF_017639515.1. Taxonomy (NCBI): domain Eukaryota; kingdom Metazoa; phylum Chordata; class Chondrichthyes; order Lamniformes; family Lamnidae; genus Carcharodon; species Carcharodon carcharias. The sequence continues at coordinate 124,022,149 of NC_054472.1, read as the reverse complement.
AGAAATTCATCTTGGGCAGTAATGCAAAGCAGGTGATAGTTGATCAACCGCCTGTTGTACACACAGCTTAATATCCAGTTCCATTGCAGGCAATGGAATTACATATCAGACACTGTCTAATGGGTGGCCAATCAGATGCTGCCCATTTTGTCCACTACTCGAGATGAATTTCTACCCCTTAATCCCCAAATTGGACCCACCCACTACACTGAAAGCTAACAGAATAATAATTATGCTTGTAAAATATATATTTTGCAGCAACAAATTTTATTTGTTCAGATTTGCTCATGTGCAAATGTCTAAACTGCAGCTAATGCTGAGAGCAGGATTAGCAAAATTTAGACCAGTCATCACACATGGAGAATTGGGTATCCAGATTACCGCCTCAGATTACCATTTCAGATTAGTAAATAGAAATGAGTTCCATAAACCATTATTGGGCACATGTTCTCAATACTCAAATTCGTATTGTATGTGTGTGCTTTAAACTTTTTATGCGTTTGTTGATAAAATAGATCAAAAGCAGACTGAGCAAACCTTTTTAATTGTTCTGAGGGTGTCACTTCATTGGTGATAGATGTTTGTCAAGAAAGTATACGCATGTAAAATAAATTTACATGTGAGTGTATGGAAGGCTTTCTCTGCTAAACTTAATACGTGACTAAAACAGTGTCTCACAGCCATGCCTATTTTAGCTAGCCAGCAATCTATGCAAGCAATACAGATTTGGCAATATTGGACATTTAGCATCAAGGCAACTAATTATGTATTTTCACAGGAAAACTAACAAAGTGGAATGCAATTCCCAAGCATCTGTAAAAATTCTTGAACCCAATATAACAAAAACAGAAAGTGATTTATTCATCACTATAAAGCAATGACTGATTATAGAGAGTAGCAGTTCATCATATATTATTTGCATTTGCAAGGAAAAGCAGATAGAGTAAGAGAACATTATCAAAAATGACAGGTAAAAAAATTACATAAAATAAAAATGGAATTTTGCACATTCAGCCACCATAAACCAATGCCACTGATTATCATTTTACTGATGTTCATTCAGACAATATGAATACACGGTGCACTTATTCTGTTGTCTGATTTTGTGCCTCTTCTGTTGCCTGGACTCAATTCTTTTATATTTAATTATTTGTAATTTCCTAAGTCTTAAATTTCTTAGGTTCATAAACATCTCTTATACCATCACTGAATTGCTCTGATTAATGTGGAGTGACCTTCAAACCACTGGAAGATACAACAAATGAAGCATCAAAATCAAACCAAGCCTCCTTAAGAAATAAATCTTGTGCTTTCAGTTTTCAAATTCCCTTCAGAAAGTTCTAAATGAGCCATCATTGCAGACAATACTTCCTCATATACTTCCGCTTATATAATGATAGAATGATGGATATAACGGAAGCTTAAGTTATGACAAGCTGGTGTTGTATAGCTTTTTCAGTATTGATAACATGTTTTCATAAGGCTGTATTCAGGGATCCTTTTAAGATGTTTGTTTTTTAAAGGTTGTATCATTTTTTTTGAAAGTATTGATCAACTTTTGCTTGTTTTCTAGATTGGCATGTATCTGTAAGTGGATGGAATTCATTCTTTTAAAGCCAAATGACAATAGAATATAAGATTGCATCCTGGGTACCTGAAAGACAGAGTTAGACATGAAGCAATTGCTAGTGAAGAGAAAACCAGATATGTAGGCAGGGAGAGAGAGAATTAAAAGTAAAGGAGAGATGAGAGAGAGTCAAAATGGAAGGGAAACATAAGAGAAAGTATGAAATAATGAAAGGGAAACTAAGAAGAGATCAACATTTGAACTGTTCCCAAATGGTGCTGAACCTGCCCACCTCCCATCTGTGTGAATCAGGTGAGAGGACAGCAAGGAAAGAAACCATTAAAACCAGCTGGCAGCCTGAGCAGGCTAAACTGGAAAAAACAGAATTGGCCCCGTGCACTGAGTGACTCCCTTGGAGATAGCTGTGCCGTGACAGTTAAAAGAAATGACAACTTTGGAGCAACAGGTAGGAAAGAACCATTCAGCAAAGAAGAAATAAAAATTGTTCTTGAAGTCATTGGAGATGTTTTGTGAAAAGGGAGATGTGCAAAAAGAAAGAATGAGCTATTAGTAAGCCAGAGATAGTAAACTGAAGAGGAGTAAAATGAAATATAAAGAATACAGGAAGGTCTATACCAAACAAAAATAATGCAAACTAGATTTGTATGGAAGAAAAATATAATTTTTAAAATGCGAGACTTGGAGGACAGAACATTTCACTACCATTAGGTTACCACCAAAAAATAATATTCCATGACATTTACAAAAATGTCCTGGAGATCGTACCAACTTGTATAAAGAGAAATCCATACTCCTTGGGCATGTAGCCAGAGTCTCATAGATTAGAAAATAAATTTAGTTGATTGCAAGAGGCTATGGGGCTAATTTAATGCGCAGGTGCAGCTACCATGTCCTCCTGGACTGATCAGCTTTCCAACAATTCCAGAAAATATAAATTAATTTTACACTTTCACCACACCACTACTGCTAAAAATGAACACATATTCTTGTCGCCACACTACTATGATATGCAGGTATATACCATACATTCTGAGAGTCAACTGAAAAACTGGGGTCTTTAGTTTCCAATCTGTTATGTGTCAACATAGCCCATATTTAACAATTAACCTTGATTTGTGATAACTCCCTCACTGGAAATTACAAAGGATGCCCACCACATTCATGGATTTCTTTTAATGGTGAGAAAACAGAAGTTGTAGGGAAGCAAAGGGATTTGGGTGTCTATGCATACAAATCACTAAAAACTAGTGCACAGGTACAAAAACATCTAATATAAAGTTGGCCTTGATCTCAAAAGGCTAGAATATAAAGGGAAAGAAGTGATACTTCAGTTGTACAGAGCCTTAATCTTACCTCATTAGGAGTACTGAGTTGTTTCAGACACTGCACGACAGGAAAGATATATTGGTTTTGTTATGGCACACATTCACCAGAATGATACCAGCACTTAAAGGGTTAAATTGTGAAGACACCTTTCATAAACTTGATATGTGTTCCTTGTGTTTAGAAGATTGAAGGATAATCTAATAGAGATATGTAAGATGAATCCAATAGTGTAGATATATAGAAACTATTCCCTCTGGTGGAGGAATTCAGAACAAGAGGGCATAATCGTAAAATTAACAACTATTTTAGAAGCACCCTTTCACACATAAGGTAGTGTAAATCTGGAAATGTCTCCCTAAATGGCTGTGGATGGAGGTCCATTGAAATTTTCAAGACCGAGCAATAGATTTTTGTTACTTAGGGACATCAGTGGATATGGATCAAAAATGGGAAATTCAGAAGAGATACAGATCACCCATCGTCTTAACTGAATGGCTGAACAGGATCAGCAAGCTGAATGGCTGGCTCCTGTTCTGAGATTCATATTTTCCCATCAGTTCAGAAAGTGATAAAGAACACGCCATTAGATCATCACTTCTTTATTCATTCATGGGATGTGGGCATTGCTGGCAAAGCCAGCATTTATTCCCATCCCTAATTGCCCTTAAGAAGGCACTAGTGAGCTGCCTTTTTGAACCACTGCATTCCATATGGTGTAGGTACACCCACAGTGCTGTTAGGAAGGGAGTTCCAGGATTTTGACAGTGAAGAAACGGCGATATATTTCCAGGTCAGGACGGTGTGTGGCTTGAAGGGGAACTTCCAGGTGGTGGCGTTCCCATCTATCTGCCGCCCTTGTCTTTCTAGATGGTAACGGTTATGGTTTTGGAAGGTGCTGTCTAAGGAGCGTTGGTGAGTTCTCGCTGTGCGTCTTGTATATGGTGCACACTGCTGCCACTGTGCGTTGGTGGTGGAGGGAGTAAATGTTTGTGGGTGGGCTGCTTTATCCTCGATCGTGTCAACCTACTTGAATGTTGTTTGAGCTGCAGTCATCGAGATAAGTGGGGAGTATTTCATCACACTGCTTACTTGTGCCTTGTAGATGGTAGACAGGCTTTAGGGAGTCAGGAGGTAAGTTACTCAATGCAGAATTCCAAGCCTCTGACCTGCTATTGTAGTCACAACATTTATATGGCTAGTCCAGTTCAGTTTCTGGTCAATGGTAACCCCAGGATGCTGATGGTGGGAGATTCAGTGATGATAATGCCATTAAGGGGTGATGATTAGATTCTCTCTTGTTGGAGATGGTCACTGCCTGGCACTTGTGTGGCATAAATGTTGCTTGCCACTTGTCAGCCCAAGCCTCGATATTGTCCGGGTCTTGCTGCATTTGGACTTGGAATGGTTCAGTATCTGAGGAGTTGTGAATGGTGCTGAGCATCATGCAATCATCAGCAAACATCTCCCCTTTGGACCTTATGATGGAAGGAAGGTCATTGATGAAGCAGCTAAAGATGGTTGGGCTGAGGACACTACCCTAAAAAACTCCTGGAGTGCTGTTCTGGAACTGAGATGATTGACCTCCAACAACCACAACCATCTTCCTTTGTGCTAGGTATGACTTTAACCAGCAAAGTTTTCCCCTGATTCCCATTGACTCCAGTTTTGCTAGGGCTCACTGATGTCACACTTGCTCAAATGCTGCCTTGATATCAAGAACAATCACTCTCACCTTTGGAGTTCAGCTCTTTTGTCCATGTTTGAACTAAGGCTGTAATGAAGTCAGGAGCTAAGTGGTACTGGCAGAACCCAAATTGAGCAGGGGAGAGCAGATTATTGCTGAGCAAGTGCTGCTTGACAGCACTGTTGATGACCCCTTCCACACTTTACTGATGATTGAGAGTAGACTGATGGAGGCGATAATTGGCTGGGTTGGATTTGTCCTGCTTTTTGTGTACAGGACATACCTGGGCAATTTTCCACATGGCCAGGTAGATGCCACTGTTGTAGCTGTACTGGAGCAATTTGGCTAGGGGCACAGTAAGTTCTGCACAAGTCTTCAGTACTATTGCTGGAATATTGTCAGGGCCCATAGCCTTTGCGTTTCTTGATATCATGTGGAGTGAATCAAATTGGCTGAAGCTGAGAACCTCCAGAGGAGAGCAAATGCTCCTTTATCTTTTGCATTGATGTGCTAGGCTCCCCCATCAGGGCATCTCCCTCCTGAGTGTGCCACCACCTCTGCCGGTGAGACTGGGATGATGAAGGTGGTGTCTGTCATATGGTTCTGTGAGTATGACTACAGAGATAACGTAAGAGTCAACCACATTCTGTGTATCTGGAGTCACATGTAGGCCAGACCAGGTAAGAACATGAGTGAACCAGATGGGTTTTTACAACAATCAACAATGGTTTCATCATTAGACTTTTAATTCCAGATTGTTATTGAATTCAAATTCCACCTTCTACCATGGTGGGATTTGAACCCAGGTCCTTGGAGTAATAGCTTGGGTCATTGGATTACTAGTCCAGTGATAATACCACTACATCACTGCCTCCCCCTCCTTGGTTACAGTCATTTATTATTAACCTAGGCTATCCCTCACTGGTGAGGATGATTGTCTTTCATGAGCCGAAGATGGCTAATGAGGCTAATTCAAGATCCACAGACTTTATGGCACATAGGACCTTTGTTGTCATGTGGGATGCCTGGTCATCCATTATCAGTTTGGGTCATGGCATGTTCTTTTTGCCACTTTGACTTTTCCTCTTCATTTTGTTGTCATTGGGTCTCAGAACTCTGGGACACTGCCACCATCTGATTCGGTCCTAGGCGATGGTCTCCCAGGAGTTGACGTCAATGTTGCATTTTTTCATGTTGGCTTTCAGCACATCCTTTTAAGCGCTTCAGCTATCCTCCTCTGGTGTGTCTTCCCTGACTGAGCTGGGAGAAGAAGAACTGCTTTGAGAGCCTGTTACCTGACATCCAAACGATATATTCAATTCAGTGATCTGATGTCGGATGACCATAGCCTCAATGCTTATAGTGCCTGCTGTGAGAAGACGCTGATGTTGGTGCGTCTGTCCTCCCACTTAAAATTTAAGATCTTCCGCAGGCAGCATTAATGGTTTGGCTCCAGTGCCTTGAGCAATCATCTATAGATAAACATTATAACTGCACTAATACAGTAGAATTTCCAAACTTGAATAGAAAATATGTTTGTCAGTTGTTTAAAACTAAAAAATGACAGAACCTGGAATGCTTGCTGTTTTTATCAGCATGTTCTTGGAAACAGTCTCTAATAATAGTTAATAGAATGATTCCTCACGGACTGTCTACTGGCATGTATTATTGCCTAGGGCAGTAGGAAACTGCAAGAGGGATAAGATTTATCAAAATGTCCTATCTTTGAAGCAAAAGCAAATATTTTGAAGAATTACTCCGAACAAACTCACATGATGGACCATTGGGTAGAAATTGCTCCTCGTTGCAAAGATTTTGGGAAGCTATAGCCAATAATAACCTGAAGAAGATCTGGCCTCAAATTGGATCAGGTGTGACTGTTGGTCACTTAAGATAGGCATTTTTTTTTGTATTCATTCAATGGATGTGGGCATCAGTGGCTAGGCCAGCACTTATTGCCCATTCCTAATTGCCTTTGAGAGGGTGGTGGTAAGCTGCCTTTTTGAACTGTTGCAGTTCATGTAGTGTAGGTACACCCACTGTGCTGTTAGATCTCTTAAATGTATAAATAATGCCTGAGTTGGGTCTGCCCCATTCAGGATTCTTAAGCAGTGTTTGCCAACTAAAAATCAGGTTTTTTTTTTATTAAACCTTTCTATGGAGCGAGAAGGGGCAGAAAGCTCCCCTAACTCCTTAGTTGTCACAATTTTCCCCTGGCCCTTTTCTGTTCAAACCTGTCACCTGACAGTTAAGTCCAGGCTGCTCCAGCAAGGCAAGCAGCACGATGTTCATTCTCAAATTTGAGAGCTGCTGAGGGAGATGCAATAGACATTGAAACCTTGTGCATAAAATGTTAATGAGCTCATTTTAGCTGTGCAGGTTTTTTAGTTGGCTGAGGTGCCCACCAGAGCCTCATGATTACATGCAAGTCAGGATGCTGTGGTGCAATTAGGACCTTAGTGTCACTTTGTTGCAAAATCACAGCTGTCTAGCCCAGTAACTAACCCGCCAAATGTCTATTAAAATTAGTCTGAACTACAGAAGCTCTTTTTAAAGGGGCACTCACCAGGCAGTTTTGAATGCCAGGAGAGTTTTTAAATTCCAGATTGCTTCTTTCTCATAGTTTGTGTCTTACCCCAGTAATCTTTATATGCTTGTCATGGGTGATATTTAGTACAGTTTCATTTGGATGGAGGAACATTTTGAGGGCGAGAAGTAGCCACAGCAGTAGCAGCTGGTCATCTTGCATGACAGCAGCTGAGAGTTGGGCACTTGTAGGAGATCAAACCCAACATAGACTGTGTGCAGACCAAGAAGCAGCCTCCTGCCACAGGACCTGCTACCCACTGGATCCATAGTTATAGTCTCTAGCAGTCAGGCCCAGAGGCAATTATTAATTGCAGCTAGGGAGTTGGAGGTATAGTTTCAGTGCAGTTGTGGAGTGAGGCCAAGGCTAAAGAGGTCCAAAGTCTTATTGTGCGATATCCTGAACTCTAAGGTATTCAAACATAACAACATTTCTCAAGTAAACCTTGGCTTCTCCTGGCCAGTTGAGTCCTCCCGCCATGGGTCTGCTGTAGGCAACAGCTGGTGTGGGACTCCTCTGGTTTGACCTTAAAATTACACTCTGATTGCAATGCCAGGGGCTGAATTTTTCTGTCGGTGAGCTGGGGCTGGGGCCTGCTCGCCGATGCGGGATGACGTTGGGGTGAACCCCTGATATCATCCCGCCCCATTTAAATCTTCAGGAAGGTGGGGGCACAGCGCGATCAGTTGTCCGCCCGCCGACCTGTCAATGGCCAATTGAGGCCATTGACAGGATAATTAAAACTATTAAAGGACCTGCCCGTCCAACTTTAATGCTAGCAGGCCGGCCAGGAGCCCTGGCGGGCTTCTGATAATACATGAAACCTCATCCACCAGCGGGATGAGGTTTCATGTTGGTTTTTAAAAAGTTTATTAAAGTTTTTGTGAAATTTATTAACGTGTCCCATCTCATGTGTCATTGTCACATGAGGCGGACATGTTAATGTTTTTTTATTTTTTGAGTTTGAAAAACTTTCAGCGATCTCCCTGAGGCTGCACTTAGCCTCATGGAGACGTGTGCTCTTTCGTGTGCATGTGCGAAAGAGCGCACTCTCACATTTGGGGAATCCCTCCGCCCCCACCGCCCTCTGCACAGGAAGCGCATAGCGCTTCTCGGCAGACATCATGCTGGGCGGGCCTTAATTGGCCCGCCCACTTAAAATGGCGGCGGGGCCTGCTTCTCTGGCAGGGATCGGCTCCCCGCCTGCCAGAGATTAGGTTGGGCCCACCCACCCGACAGGCAAAGAATTCAGCCCCAGGTCGCAGCCTTCACATGTTAAGTCGGCCTACACAGGAACCACATGATAACCTAAATCATAGCCGTTAATTTTACAGCGGCTAGGAAGACAGCAGGCTTGAGGAGAGTTTCAAGATTTTAATCCATCCTGCGATCCTTCTCTGCCCATTGGAAGCGGGAATTAAAATCAAGAACTCTGACTAGATTGAGGCAAGATCCTGGGTGCTGCTGGTACTGATCCTATCCATTACCTACAAATGTGTGGTTCTGGTGATGTTCTTGCAGGTACTAGGGACTAATACTTCCTCCCTTGCCCTAACCTTCTCCATGCAGACTACCAAGAAGACATCCAAAAACCTGGGGGCAACTTTGTGACACATCAAATTTGCGCCTGCAAAGGTAATTCTCTTCACACTATTAAAAAGAAATCTGGCATCAAGAATTAAAACCTTGCTTTAAGAGGTTCGTACCCATTTAAATAGGGCTTTACAAAGTCTGCTAAAAATTGCGCCATAAAAATGGGTTGGATTCCTATTTCCTGGCATAAGTGAGAGGACAGCTCATCAATCCCATTAAAATAAGACCCAGGTGTTAAAATTGCCCAGTCCTCATGCTGGCGATGTCATGGGAGCTTCTGTTTCCATTGCAGTGGTAGCACTCTGAACTGCGTCAGTTTTAGGGCTTTTCACACAAACCTCAAACTCAGATCCCAGTGTTGCTTTACAGTCCTCCATCATGACTAGATTGTGTGCACATCTATAACATATTCCTGATGATCATGAACAACTTTAAACATGTCAATATTCTTCAAAGGAACATTTAAATTAACAGAAAGGTAAGCTCGTGATAGAGATGTTCCCATCGAAGGACTTTGAGCTTAGGTAAAATATAAATTCCTAATCACAAAAATGCAAAGAATTTGCAATCACCATTAATAAAACAAATGGAGTAACTTTATTTTATAGGAAGGTTTGCATTGAATACCTAAAGAACTTATTAAATGCTAATGGGAGTTTGCAATGTCCCCGCCAACTGTTTTTCATGTGTATAATTAGTTTCACAGTTGTCAATTATTTGTTGCATTGCTGCTGTGAGCTACCTGCTTTCAGCAAAACAGGCTGACAATGATGTTTTTCTTTAACATTACTTTTTAGCGTTACAAAGTACAATAAGAAAATTGAAGTCTGCCCTACACACCAACCACACTGTGATGGAGGGAGCTTTTCCAATCAATAACATGATGAATTTTGTACTTGTGTCTTCCAGGCCTACGTTCATTGTCCAAGCTAAATAGCATATTTAATTCAATCTCAATATGCTAAGCAGGTGGATGTTTATTGACTTCTTCAGGACCATCTATGTGCCTCATCAATGGGGTCCAAATGGGACAAGCAATGTACCCTCTTTTTTTCATTTAACAATTGAAAATCAGACACATTGTTCAGTGGGCTGAGGATATGGTAGCTGGGGTTGGAGGGACTGGAAACATCCTACCCACCCCATCCACTCTGTAGACATGTAGGAGCCAGTACTGGCAAGCCTGAGCAGGCAGGTATTGAAAAAGTGCCTGGAATGGTCAGATACCCTTGTTTGGTTCGTGCAATGAACAGGTCAGTGGCAGGCCTTTCCCCAGGATCAGGAGCCTGGGGTGGACATCCCACCTACCATGAGTTGCCAGCCAATCAGAGGCCACCACTGGGGAGGCAGTGGCTGTTGTTGGAATGACAAGCACCCGAGACCCAGGACGCAGGCCAGAGGTGAGTGATGGCAGGAGGGGATTCACAGGTGAGCATTGTGAGGTGAAGGGTATAGGGGAGTTGGCAGAAAGGGCAGAGGACTGCCTCTTAGCAGGACCCCCTACCCCATGCCAGGTCCCTTGATCAGACACTGAGTGCATTTGAACAGGACACATATTTCTGCCTGTGATGTGCAATTTGGTCATGTTGGCACAGAGCTCCTTAATTTTTCCCTAGTAAAATGAAACACTGGCTGTTATTGGCTGGAATCCAGAACAATTTTTGTTTCATTCTATATTTGTCTTTAAATAACACCTAGACCATTAAGTGTTTATTTTTGCTATTTTCCATCATGCCAAAATCTAATACAGTTTTAAGAATAGAGTGCAAGCTTCATGTGATCTAGCTTTCATAACTATCATTCAAATCATTATTTTTAGACATGGCTCCTCTTATAACATTAAGCACCTTGTTAGGTCAATCAAATTGCCTTTGTTCTGCTTCAAGACATTACATATGCAAATAATCAAATTGAAAATATTTACTTGTCCCTGTTGGCATGAAAACCTGCATTCAAAAAATGATTTTTGAATCTACCGGCTGGAAACCCCTAATTGAATTTTTTTCAATAAAAAGAATAAAGCCACATTACAGTGACTTGAGCCACAGCCAAAGATGGCTGCACAATTTGCATCACTGTACCTTCTACATTCCAACACCATTGAGTTGGAGTGTACCTGTCTACAAAATCCACCAAATACAATGACATCAGGGGAATGTGTATGAACCAGAAACCTTATCCCATTAGCAGAGCGTCCAGACATTAATTTGGGTACTCAACTGGATGGAGACAAACCATTAGACATGAACAATGAGACCCTTGCTGAGAGAGCCCTTCCCATACATGGGTCAGAATTTTTACCTCATCGGGAGTGGGTGGAAGTGGTTGGGAAGCCGACCACTGCCCGCAATTGGGGCCAGACCACGATTTCACGCTGGCGAGCCAATTAAGTCCCGTCCAGCATGAAACACGCGCTGCCTGTGTGCGAGGAGGGCAAGTGGGGAACTTCGCGCATGCATGCATGTGCATGCAGGAAAAGCTCCCTGAGGCACAGAGTTGTCTCAGGCAAATGAAGATTTTAAAAAAGCAATTTAAGATGTTAAAAAACATGTCCCCTCATGTGACTGCTACATGAGCAGGGACATGTTATGAAATGGTGACTTTTATTTTACTTTTAATTGCTTTTGGAAACTTCATCCCACCTGTGGATGAGGTTTCCTAAAAAGTGCAAAGGCCGCTTGGCCTTTTCGCCTGCCCCCCCAGCCAAAAGGTTGGACAGGCAGTGAAAAATTACATTTAATTGGGACTTTAATGGCCTTAATAGGCTTGTTAATCACCAGCGGGAACACTGCCAACTACTGCGCGCGCCCGCCAACCGAAATATCATACCAGTACGCGTTGACGTTGGGACACTCACCCAACATCATTGTGCATCATTTTACGCTCGTTCAGGTCGGGCAAGCGCCTGCCCAATGAGGTAAAAGTTCTGGCCATGATTTAATCAAGCTACAATTGGAATACATGGGCCAGGACGTTATTGGATCCCTGGGCATTTGGAGAAAGAAGGTCATGTGACAAGCCTGCCTTTTGTGTGTTTTAAGTACCTGCTTTCTCTGCAGAACAGGACAAGCAGCTGAGATGCTGAAGCAACAAGACCATAAAGTGGGTTCCTTCCTCTCTTACTCCACTCAACTTGTAGCTTTTGAACCGTGCCTGCTGATTGTGACTACTCCACGTGCCACAGACAGAACTTTTTGAAAAAAAGCCAAGCCAGCACAATTGTCTCCAGAAGAACAGATAAATTGTCTGTCAACTTTTTTAAACTGTCTTGGTGATGGAAGAATCGGGACCACTGAGGGAAAGCAGCAGGACTGCTGAATTCAGCCTGAGGCCATCCAAGTCACCAAACTCCACAAACTGTTTGCCCTTTTAATTTTAATGGACTCTAACTTGCTTAATCCAGTAAGATCCTTCCTTACTCTGTAATCTATTTGTGTATGTGCTAAATTTGAGTGTGCATGTGAGTGAAAGTCAGATGGATTTTATTATTTTACTTCAACCAGGTTAAGTACAATAAAAGCTATCCTCTTTTTGATAAAACTCAAGAAAACTTTTAAGATTGCAGCGTGTAAACCATGAAACACTTGTTGAATTGGCAAGTATATCCATTTTAACAAAAAGAATCTGTTGCAGTCAAATGAGGAGACAGAAAAGAGGGGAGTCAATCAACCCCTCCTCACTTGATTTGCAACATGTTGTTATGCTGCAAGAGAATGAGCACAAAACTTATTCTTACTTGACTGAGTGGTCTGGTGGCTCACTCTTTTTCTCCCTTTTAGATCAAGTGCCTATCCCGGGCCCTGTACCTCCTCAGCTATCCAAACCAAGATTAGGGCTTTGCTAATTGATACCTGATGTTTTGTCCTACCACACACACCATGGCGCAACTATTTGGTTTACCAGTGCTTGGCAAGAATTGGTGGGGGGTGGCGGTGGCAGTGGTGTTAGAAGATTAGGTTGATTCCTAAAGTTCAGAAATGGGTCCTATAAGTGCACAAACACACCCAAAGGTAAGTGGGCCGGGCCCCAATTTTAATTTTTGTTTGCATGCATCTAAGAATCACCAGCAGCATGTAGAGCATTTTGACATCAATCAGTTTACTGTACAACACTGATTTGATACCAGTGCTGCCATTTTCAAATTCCACACTCCAGTTTACTCCCTATCTTAACCTTGCACACCTGTTTAAAAAAATGAGGGAACCTACTCCCTACCCTCCATCACCATTTTAAAAAGAACATGAACTATTTACAGGTAAGTAGAGTACAGGCTGCATCATTTCTTTGGGCTCCAAAGTGCGCAACACCCTGTGTACATGGGCATTTAGCATAGGTTTTCTGATGGGCTCTCCAATGCACCAAATATTTAATTATGTACCAAACAGTCTTCTTCTGTAACTTTGTCCACTGACATCCTCATTGGACTCCTCTGAAGGGCATTGGTGTGTCACCTTGCCCTGCACTATTCATTCACCCCACTCTAGATCTTGCGCATTTGGGCATGGTGTCTCATCAAATGCAGATCCCTTCCCTGTCCTAGCCTCTGAAATATGTGCAGTGTCAATCTCTGAGCTGATGGCTGTGAGCATAAGATTGAGTGAAAGTGCCACTTCATCTTCATTTTATCGTAGAATTATACAGGAGTACATCATACAAGGAGGTCATTTGGTCCATCAAGTCTGTGCTGGATGTTTGGAAGTATTATTCAATTATCCACAATAGTCTGCTCTTTCCCCATATCTCTGAAATGTTTCCTCGTTCAAGTATTTATCCAATTCTCTTTTGAAGGATACTATTTTGCACCACCTTATCTGGTGTTGCATTCCAAATACTAATGATTTATTGCATGAGAGTTTTTCCTCATGTCAGTTCTATTTTTTTTTTACAATATCTGTGCCCTGTGGTAATCAACCCTTCACCTATAAACCGAAACAACCAAATTTATAAATCTACTAAATGATCCCCAAATAAAGAAATTATCAACAAAATTTCACTTTTTGTAACTTTTACTTTAACACGAATCAGAACCAATACAAATGAATAATGAATGAACAGGCAAATGATACTTCAAATAGAAAGGTAAAATTCACTTTAAATAGTCGATACAAAAAAGATACATACATCTTACATAACCACAAGCATTCCCGTTCAACATGTATGTACATAGCTCCACAATTCTCCAACATGATGTTCTTTATTCATGCATTGGAGCTCAGGAGTCTTACCCAACAACAGCTTTCACTCTGGAGTTTCACAGCTATTATCATCAGCAAGGCACACTTTTATAAACCCTCTCTCCCTTGGTTCACAACAGTCCTGATAGAGATCCTTTTCAACCGACCAACCAATAACATGGTTCATGGTTTGGCTACTTCTGGGGGAACATCCAGCTGTTTAGCGTCTGAGCTATTCACACAAGTTTTTAGGTTTTAGACCTTTATAGCCGGCTTGCACATTGCCTCCAAGAACTTTTTCTACTTTTCTGCCAAACAGGAAAACTAACCTCTTCCTGAAAATGATTTGTTACTTCTCCTCACAAGAATTCTCTGTGTTCCTCTTTATATCTCTGTCTGCTTTCTCTTTGTGTCTCCATCTGTGTCCTGATCACCTTCACTCCCTAGCTCCTCTGCTTGTATCTCTCCTTTGTGTCTGCAGCTTTCCTTAGTGTCTGCCAGCCACACGGCTCCTTTCTTAATTTCCTTCCTGTTGATGCTTCCAGGCCAAAGATTGCCAGGTCACCAAAAGCAGGTTGTATTCAGTTGTAAGAGATGGCTGCATTTTAGTTAGGTATTACATCTCTTGAAGAGGTGTTAAAACAAACACAAGGTAGAAAAACTGGGCTGTTGCTCAACAACTGGAGGCCCACACAGGACCATAGAGAAACCGAAAGCAGTTTGTGTTCAGTTGTTCATTGTGCTCTAAGGTGAAGGGAGCAGTTTAAGTCTCTCTAGCTGACAAACTAACAGACTGCTGCAGAAAATAAGTCTAAGAATCTTAGATGGGTTGCTCTAAAATTAAAGTAACAGCGAATGTCAAGTGAGTTCTGGATCCCAAGGGTGAAACCAAGTTGTCAGCGGACTACTGGGAGAGGGAACTGCAGGGAACAGGTTTTAAAGGAAAAAAAGAGAAAGACCAAGGAGCCCTTTAAGTTAAGTCAAAAGACAAGGACAAGAATTTGGAACAAGATCCTTGTAACAAGCTGAACTGAAAGTAATGAGCAGAGACGAAGACTCCAAGCTTAAGGGGAGAAAGCTACAGGACGAGACTTAAAGCAAAAGAGGCTTCCGAGAAGCCAGAAGGTCCAAGGAGACAACCGAAGGTCTGTAACTCTTTACTATGGGCATGTGAAGCAGTGGTATTCTGTTGGCATGGCTGAGCATTTAAGAGAGAGCGCACAGAAGGCAAAGCTTGAATGTACGCAGTGATCCAGAGGTGAGAAGCATCGGAAGGAGAGTTCGAAACTCTGGAGGTGGACCAAGAGAAAGCGTCGTTTGGAAGAAGGTTGCAAAGCAAGTCCTTCAAGAATGGAGGTTGGAAACCGTCATGTGAAAGACGGAGTTCAGTGAGACCGGTTGGTTCAGTGTGACAAGCGTCAAGGGGGGAAAATTGATAAGTTATCCATAGCATCTGTTTGGGGTGGCATCTGTCACTTGGTTTCAGAGTGTGGTATGTCTGACCACAGGTTGCCTATTGGTTTACATGGACTTTGTACTTTCCGTGTGCATTAGAGTATAAAATAGCTTTTTTAACTTGTATTATCCTTACGAATCTGTATATATCTGTAAAGATATAGTTGTGGGTAAAGGAGTATTGTAAAATAATTCATCTTGTTCAACAAAAGTTTTATTCTTTCGGTTGAAGGTTCATTAGCTCATTCCTATTCTGTTCAGTAGCCACCCTCCATGTTTCTAAGCAAAAAGTAAAAGTTAGGATCTATTAAGCCAGGTTCCACCCTGGGATCTGACTTGTCCAATAGTAACATCAGTTGGGATCATAACAGTAACAGAAACAGTACTCCATCTGGGGCTGAACTTATGTTTCATGTCTCCTTCCTCTTCCTCATTGGCTGGAAAGGTTCTAATGGTTGGATATCTAAAATGAAAAGGGACAAGGATTGAGTTGTGATGAAGGAAAAGGAGAAAGTAAGAAGTGCGCGCTTAAATCATTGTAGCCTGTGAATAGGAAGAGATTGTAAATGAGGGAGAAGTGCGGTGAGAGAAGGAAGATTAAGTGTGCAATTACAATCATTGATTCTTTTAGCCTGGCCAGTGGGCATGACCTCAGCAAGACCCCTTCCCACAATGGCCAGTGTGGTCACCTCCTGAGGGTTAAAACATGTCCTCCTCCTCCAATTTTTTCCTGCTGTCTGAAGCACCGACTTCTCCTGCAAGACAGTGAGAAGTGTGCCAGTGTATGCTGCAATATGCTTGGTGATATGACTGTCATGGTTGATTGGCTGCCAGTGTGTTTACGTTTTGAGTTGTGGGTGTGAGGGTTTCAACAGTGCTAAGTAAGTGAGGATGAGGTGAAATGTTTGAATTTTAGGGTTGTACTGATTACTAGAGAATGTTGATGGGCAGGTAACAGGGATGGAGAGTATTGAGTAGTGGATGAGACTAGTGATGCAGTTGACCATTTGAAAATGAACTGACTTACCGTGACAACCTGTGTCAGGTTACTAATCATCTTCTTGCACCACATCCATGTTCTTGGAGCAATATTCCTGCATTATCATCCTCCCCACACCTTCCCTTGCCCAAGGATATCTCTCCTTCTTTCCACTTTTTCTGCCATGACCTCCAGTGCATTATCTGAAAACCTTGGTGCTCACTCTCTCACATGTTCAGCCATGTTCAAAGTATCACAATCCAGAGTGACTTTTGAAAGAAATTCCTACTACTTATTGCAGCCACAGTGCACCAGCACTTTAAGAGTTGCATGCTGCCTTTAAGAAGCACTTGCCACTTGCAACATCAGGCCCCCTGCTGATGCATGGAGCCAATGGGAGGGGGAGGGGGAGAGGGGTCGGGGGAGCACTAAGCGCATGCAGCAGATCGTACCAATTTACTGTGCTATCAGCAATGCAATGAATGGATGCAGGTTTATCACATACTGCTGTCCTTATGCCCATATTTAGGAGTTAGCCTAGGTGTTTCCTTCACAATCACTGGATTATATAGTTTACTGTGCAGATTTTCAGCTTTTCAATGGAGAGAATATAGAAATTAAAGTTAACTCTTACAAACTGTTTTATTCTAATTGCACAAAGTCTGCTCTTAACATCTTATTCATTCAACATTCTTTATGATTAATTTTATCTTATTTTTCTAATATAGCTATCTGACTGGCTAACTGGGTAAATTGCCCGGTTGCCCCTTCTGTCTCTGTGGTATAACCACATATTGTATAGTGGAGTTGAATAGCATCTTTATTAGACAGCATGTGGTTTTGTCAGTGCTGAGATCACTTTTATCAACCAGTGCTCTGCAAAGGGTTACCAATAACTCCTGTGCCCTTGGGCTACAGAGCAGAAGATTCAATAGGAATCTGCTGCTACTGGCAGCAGGAAACGATGCGGAAGGGTGCACTTGATTGTGTGGGAGGTGAAATTTCAGGTTCTGATGGTAGGATGAGAGTACAGAATTAAGGTTGCAGCAGATTGAAGGCAGATCAAGCTTCCTGATGGCAAGTGGCAGGAACCTATTGTTCATGTCATACATACTCATTAAAACACCATTTTGTTAGATTCAATGGTGTCTTTGCAATTAACTTCGCAGTGAATGAGAAACACATGCCTTCAGATTCACAAATGTTCACACATTGCATGCAGCAAGTGAGGCAGTCTTCCTGGTGGACTTAGACTGAGTAGGAGCTGCTTTTCTTTCATGGGCCGCTTTGTTGGACCACTGGAGAGGAGACAATGATGCATTCAGATGAGATGGCGGCAGTGCAAGGGGGATTGGGATATAGCCGACCAAGGGAGGCTGGAAGGTTCCTGGCTGTGCAAGGGGAATCAGGGCATGGCTGACCCAGGGGTTATGACTGACCTACAAGGGCTCAAGGGGGGCAGCGGGAGGAAGCAGAACTGCACAGGAAAGGTCAATATCTATAGATGGGAGGTAAAGCATGATTTTGAGAGCATCCATGGTTGTACAGGGAAAGTCAATGGTGAGGTCCTGGCAGTCAAGAGTAACAGAGGGCAGGTCAAGGATGATGGAGGGAGATTTGATGATGATGGATGGCAGGTCAAGGGTAAGGGAGCAGTACCAAGGTGCCACGGGGCAGATCGACGATGATGGAGGGGTGGGCGATGGTGGCAGCTCTAGGGTGAATGAAAGTTGAGCAGGAGTGATGGTGAGTAACTCAAAGGTCATGGAAAGCAGGGCAAAGGTGATGGAGTGAGGTTTGAGGCCACTGGAGGAAAGGTCAAAGGTGGCTGAGGAATGGTGCAGGCTGATGGCTTTCAGATTGAGGGTTAGTGTGGGAGTTCCAGGGACAAAGCTGCAACAACACAGTGTTCTGTGGAGTTGCCTACAGTGTGGTAGGTGGAGACAGGATATGGCTGATGCAAAGTATAGGGCTCCCCATTGAACATAAGTTCTCAGGTCAAGAGGGAGAGCCATAAAGACTGTGCTGACCAGATTTTTGCCTGCTTTGTGTCCACATTTCACCTCACGCAGACAAAATGGGTCAAGTGCACCCAATGTTTCTGCTAGCTCTGGCACTTCTGGAGAGGAACCAGTAGAGGGTAGTCCAGGGCCATGCATTGCAATGGACAGAATATCAACAAGGAGGGTTAGGCAGCTCAGGATGCTGCCAACCAGGGGCCAGTGAGGCACTGAGCATTGGCACATAATACAATAAACTACAGAGTAACTATCTGTTGGAGATAGCTGAGAATGTCACGGGTTTCCATCACTCACCTATGTCAACTGCCTCATGATGACCTAAGTTCCCTTGGACTGGGAGGCAATCCAATGCCGGCAGCATTGAATTTCTATACCACCAGTTTGTTCCAGGACTCTTCATGGACATGTGTGGCAGTCAGCCACTCACAAATGCATCAGGGAGGTCAACAATGCCCTGTTCAGAAGAGCCAATGATTTTGTGAAGTTCACTACAGACCCCGAGAGCCATGCAGCCAGAACTGTGGGATTTGGTGCCATCGCTGGTGCAGATTGATTGTACCCATGTGGTGCTGAGAGCTCCCTGGGAGCAGCCAGTGGCCTTAAAAAAGTGAAAGGGTTTTCACTCTTTCAATGTGCAGTTGGTCTGTGACCACCAAAAGCGAATCCTGCAGGTGTATGCTCGCTTCCCAGCCAGCTCTCATGACTCTTACATCCTCACTTACTCTCAGGTGCCATCATTTTTTGTTCCTCTTCAGCAACTGCAGGAGTGCTTCCTGGCTGACAGGCGATATCCACAGAAGACCTGGCACATGACACCTGTGCATAACCCACAAATCCCAGCAGAGGAGAGGCCCAATATCACCCAAACTTCAACAAGGGCAGCAATAGAACAGACCATCGAACTGCTGAAGATGAGGTTTCGCTGCCCGAATCACTCAGGTAGAGAGCTGCAGTACCCGTAGCCTCCTGGCTGCATCCTAGATAACCTTGTGCAGCAAAGGGGTGAGGAATTATCACACAGGGAGATGAAGAAGCCAGAGGCCTCCTCAAATGAAGAGAAAGGGAAAGAGCCTGATGATCCTGAGGTAGTGCATGGTGCAGCTACTGCCACAGATGTCAGGAAGACTGAATGACAGACCAGACAGACCTGTGATATGCTCATTGAAACCCATTTCTAACAAGAGTGAGACCACAATACCTCCTCAATAAATGCTGTAGTGGAAGTGCCAGCAGATCTGGCACACTCTGTCCAGATCAACTTACGTTTCTGCTACCTCTGGCATCTGGAAGTAAACATACTGCAAAACTTTGCCACGTGCATGGTTTCATCAAAGCCACACACACTTGTGATTTGGAAGGAAGTCACACATGACTCATTGTCACATGCTCCAAATGCTGGCAGTGCCTTGCTAAGAACTGTATGGGCAGAATTTTATGCCTCACGGGTGGGCACGCAACTGACCTGAACGGACGTGAAATAGCGTGGGATGACTTTGGGCAAGTATCCTGATGTCATCCTGCATGCAGGCAGGTCGGCAGGCACACACAGGTGTTGGAGCCACGCCCGCCAACAATGAAAAGGCCATTAAAAAGGCAATTGTTCACAATTTTACATTGCCCGTGCGATTTTGTGCTCGTTCCATGAGCAAAAGGGCAGGCAGGCTGCCCAATTTTAATGAAGCCTCATCCAAGGGCAAGATAAAGAGAGTCTGCAGCTTTGGCATTGTGAGTAATGAGGAGTTTAGGAGATAGTTTGCTGCTGGTTGCTCATTTGAACTTGACAGCTTCATCTCTGTTCTGAACTTCACATAGCATTCCTAGGCTTCACTTCAGGACTCATTGGTGTCTCCAAGGCCCCCAGAGAATTTTGACCGTATGGACCCTTCCAGCTATCAGGCAGCCTTCTGTTACCCTGGTAATGGGAATTGTGTTCTCCACTGGTGGCACCTCTGAGGGGGAAGAGAGAGACAAAAGGGAGAGGAGGCCAGGTGTCCCTATGCAACTTCCAGGGGTGCGACCTGTGAGAGGAGAGTGCAGGCACAAGGGTTGCAGAGCCAGCAGGTAGTCCAAGGCTTAAGGGGTCGCAGAAAGCACCACTATCCTGCTGCCAGGGTTTACAGGCAGCGATGCATCTACCTCAATATGTCCAAGGTGCAATGCCGAAGAGGGATCCGCCTCTCAAGTGAGTATGTGACCTCCATTTGCCAGATGATTGGGCCTGAGATCAGTTCCGACTGTGTGGGTTGACACCCAATGCCAGTGGCCAGTGCAATTACATTGCCTATTGTAATATATTGATCACCAGCTAGTGGGAAAGATATAGAGCAACAAATCTGCAAGGAAATTAGTGAGGTGTAAACAGCATAAAGTAGTTATAATGGGTGACTATAATTACCTGCATATAGACTGGAATAGTGATAGTGTAAGGGGCAGTGAGGAACAAGCATTCCTAGGTTATGTTCAGGAGAATTTCCTCTAGCAGTGTGTGTCTAGTCCAACAAGAAAGGAGGCATTGCTGGGCCTGGTTCTTGGGAATGAGGTGGGCCAAGTAGATCAAGTGACAGTGGGGAACATTTAGGGAACAGTAATCATTGTATCATAAGGTTTAGGATGACAGTAGAAAAGAACATTGGTCAGTCCAGAGTAGCAATAATCAACTGGCACAGAGCGGGCATCAATAGGGCAAGAACAGGGCTGGAACCAATAGACTGGTAACAAAAGTTGGCAGGAAAAACAGTAGTTGAACAATGGGCTACCTTCAAAGAGGAGATAGTTTGGTTAGCAGTCAAGGTATATTCCCTCAAAACGGAAGGACTCCTTAGATGACAAAGGGATAGAAATTAAGTTAAAGAAGAAAAAGTGTGCTTATAACAGATTTCAGGTAGCAAATACAATTGAGAACCAAGCTGAATACGGTAGGTTCAGAAAGGATGTGAAAAGGCGAATACGGGAAGCAAAGAGAGATTATGAGAAAAGACTGGCAGCTAACCTAAAAGGAAATCCCAAAGTATTCTATAAGCATGTCAATAGCACAAGGGTGGTAAAGGAGGAGTAGGGCCAATTAGGTACCAAAAAGGGGATTTACACATAGAGGCAAGAGGCATGGCTGAGGTGTTAAATGAATACCTTGCACCTGTCTTTACCTATGAGGTAGACGCTGCCCAGGCCATGGAGACTGAGGAGGAAACTCAGTCACTAGAAGGAAGGAAGTGAGAGTGGAAGTTGCTGAGGCACTGGGAATAACCTTTCAATGTTCCCCCTGAATGGGGGAGGTGCCGGAGGACTGGAGAATTGCAAACATTACGGCTTTGTTCAAAAATGGTTGTAAAGACCTGCCCTGCAATTACAGACCAGTCAGTATAACTTCGGTGGTGGGGAAACTTCTAGAAACAATTATTCAGGATACCATTAATAGTCACATGGGTATTTTTCAGGCTGGAAGGAGGTTTACAGTGGAGTTCCCCAGGGGTCCGTATTGGGACCCTTGCTTTTCCTGATATATATAAATGATCTAGATCTTGGTATGCAGGGGACAATTTCAAAGTTTTCGGACAACACAAAACTTGGGACAATTGTAAACTGAGGAGGACAGTGTAGAACTTCAAAAGGACTTTGACACATTGGTGGAGTGGGCAGATAGGTGGCAGATGAAGTTCAATGCGGAAAAATGTGAGGTGATGCACTTTGGTACAAAGAACATGAAGATACAGTATAAAATAAAGGATACTATTCTAAAGGGTGTTCAGGAGCAGAGAGACCTGGGTGTACATGTACATAATTCATTAGAGATGGCAGGACAGGTAGAGAGAGTTGTTTCTAAAGCATACAGTATTCTAGGCTCCATTAATAGAGGCATAGGGTACAAGAGTAGGGAGGTTTTCATGAACTTATATAAGACATTTGTTAAACGTCAGCTGGAGTATTGTGTACAGTTCTAGGCGCCACACTATAGGAAGGATGTGAATGCATTGGAGAGAGTGCGGAAGAGGTTTACGAGAATGGTTCCAGAGACACTTCAGTTATGAGGAAAGATTGGAGAAGTTGGGACTGTTTTCCTTGGAGAGGAGAAGGCTAAGAGGAGACTTGATAGAAGTCTTCAAAATCACGAGGGGTCTGGACAGAGTAGACAGGGAGCAACTGTTCCCACTCATAAACAGATCGAGAACCTGAGGGCATGGTTTTAAAGTGTTTTGCAAAAGAAGCAAATGTGAGGTGGAAAAAGCTTTTACACACAGCGAGTGGTTAGGGTTTGGAATGCACTGCCTGGAAGTGTGGTGGAGGCAGGTTCGACTGAGGCATTCAAGAGGGTATTGTTTCTATTTAAATAATCATTCAATGTGCAGGGTTACAGGGAAAAGGCAGGAGATTGGCACAAAGTTAAAATGCACAGAGAGCCGGTGCAGACATGATGGGCCATATGGCCTCTTTCTGCACCGTAACAATTCTGTGATTCTGTGAAGGTCACAGTGGCCCTCAACTCCCATGCCTCCAGCTCTTTCCAGGGGTCACTGGGGGATCTGTGTGGAGTGTCCCAATCAGCTATCCACAGTTGCGCCAAACTGTGACGGATGCCCTGCTCAGGCAGGTAAAGACATTTATTCATTTCCGAATGGAGGAGGCCAGGCAGGCTGAGCGAGCCAGAGAATTTCCAGCGATTGCTGGGTTCCCCCCCATCCCGGGTACAATCGACTGCACACTCCACGAACGTCCAGATAGTTTGTGAGCGCAAGACGCAGATTCTGCAAATCTGTCCAAGGTACCCTGGCAGCTCCCATGATGCTTATATCCTCAGACACTCCCAGGCGCCGAGGCTCTTCAGTGCTCCAGCCCGACTGGATTGATGGCTGTTGGGTGACAAGGACTATCTGTTGAAGAGGTGGCTAATGACGCCTCTCTGCCACCAAAGAATGGAGGCAAAGCAGCGTTATAATAAGAGTCATGCCTCCAAAGGGCAGTGATAGAGAGGGCCATCTGAAATGTGTTTCTGATACCTAGACCGTTTAGGGGGAGCACTACAATACCCCCCCAGAGCGGGGGGGGGTACTATCACTGATAGTAGCTGCAGGGTGCAATCTCCACACTCTGGCACTGGCAATGGAGGACCCACTGGAGGAAGAGGATCTTGAGGAAGCTCCACATGCCACAGAGGATGAATCCAGTAGTGAGTCAGAAAAGGAGCACAGTGAGGAGAATGCTGAGGGCGTAAGGCAGATCTCTGTATCCTACAGGGAGGCAGGGACACCAGGGATGCCTTGATCCAATGCTCCTTCAACTAGGCTACCAAAAATCTGCTTCCACCTCATAACAGGGCTGCCACCTCCATCCCGGATGTCTGAAATGATCCTTTCATTTGGCCTCAGTGCCTGTGCAATAAAACTTGGAGCAACTCATGTCCAGCATTAGATACTGGCATGCCCTGCACCAAAAAAATGGTGAAGCACACTCAGGCCATTAAGGTAAAAGCAAAATACATATCATTTTGGCACTCACAACAAATAAACAGAACTACATCTGGTGTTAATGGCCACACCAATTAACAAAACATGAAAAATCTCTTTTGTGCTCATGGTGCCTTAAGCTTACATTTACGAGTGCTTTGTCTTGTTGCCACCCGCCCCCACTATCACCTGACTGGCAGTGGCATTGGAGACAGCCTGCTGACTCTATCTGTCTTTTTGGCCTTGATGATCTTGGCAGTCACCCGCTGGCCAGTGTAGCCTGTGCTGGCCCCACTGGGACGGAGCGGCCAATGTCACGGCTGGCATCTCCCCAGTCATTGCAGCCTCATCAGATGCCACGGTCACTAGCAAAGGGGCGGAGGAGCTGCTGCTGTCATCCAGAGCGCCCTGAGGGGAGCCCACAGAAACAACAAGCAAGTCATGCACCAACGTGAGGTCACTGTGGACCTCCCTATTCGCCATGATGGACGGGCACCTAGCTGGGATACTTGGGCTTCATCCATCTCCCACATTGGCACTGACCACTTGAGGTCATTGACTGTGAGAGGGCTTGCAGGCCTGAGTGCAACCCCAGGAACCCCTGATTCTGTCCCTGGAGCTGCCTCTCCATGAAAGTCGCCACTCTCTCAATGGAGGAGGTAATGTGCTCAGCGTTGAGGGTCAACGCAGTACACACACTCTGCATGGACTCCTCCACAACGGAGACCATGGTACACATACCCTCATAGATCTCCGCCAGATTCTCCCACACATCTCGATGGACATCCAGCATCTGCTGCCTAATGGACGACTCCAGAGACTCATCATCTGCCTTTGATGGAGCATTGTCCTGGTCTCTAGCAGCCCTCTGACTGCCAGTGACCTGGGCACTCTCAGCCTCTGCCTGCTCCTCAAGAATGTGTGAAGCATCCTCACTGCTGTACACCGACATTCTAGACAATGATCTAATGCCCACCACAATGCTGGTATCTGCACTGGTTCCTGATTCAGAAGCGGGTTTGACACCGTTGCATCTGAAGCCCGGTGGTCCTCTGGCGTCAAGGGTGGCTCTTTGG
Organism: Carcharodon carcharias; assembly: GCF_017639515.1. Taxonomy (NCBI): domain Eukaryota; kingdom Metazoa; phylum Chordata; class Chondrichthyes; order Lamniformes; family Lamnidae; genus Carcharodon; species Carcharodon carcharias. The sequence goes on along the minus strand of NC_054472.1, from coordinate 123,997,228 downwards.
GGTCCTGCATTTGAGCGCGTGCTGGTGAATCTAAGGGAGAATAACAACATGTTATTAGTTATAAGCATCACACTGTCACTGTGCATGCCAGGCACCCTGGTAAGACAATGGAGATCTGCATCATAGTGCCCTCGTCTTTCAATGTTCAATGAGGACTCCAGTTTTGAGGCTCCCATTAATGATAAGGTTGCACAATGTTTGCAAAATCTGCCGCTCTCACCTCTATGCATTGCACTCTTACCTTCGTCAGGGACCCTGCCTCTCCACAACCTGCTGACCGAGGTGGGTGGAGGCTCCCATTTCAAACCTCATCATGATTAAGAGGGTTGGGGAGCCTCCACCTGTCCTTGACCTCTCTATCTTGTTATGTCTCCTCTTCTTCTGAAAGGACAGAGGAGCATTGATTAGTCCACTCTCTATCTGCAGTGCCATTGCAGCCTGGCCAGCCCTGCCTGAGGAACATTTTGCAGGGCACTTCCACATCGTGGCCCTCAAGCTGCAAGGCCTCAGGCCAAGCAGCCAGGGCTCACCCCTTGGCCAGCTCCAGTGTCACTGACATTTGGCATTCAGTCTCTTAACACCCCTGAACTCCATAGGGAGATGACCAGCCCTTAATGCTTCTCCACACTGACTCATGCCAACATGGTACTCACCCTTGCCAAGCGCAGTAGGTTGGTGAACCTTTTTTGACACTGAACCATGTGCACAGCACAATGTCGTGGCCATTGACCTCAGCTGCCACCTCTTCCCAAGCTTTTTTGGTCTGGTGCAATGGCCTCCTCTTGCCATCACTGGGTATGAGAGTATCCTGCCTGACACTGACCTCCTCCACAAGGACCACAAGCACTCGTCCGAGAAATGGGGGTGGGGGTGGGGGTGGTGGGGTGAGTGCCCACCTGACCTGCCCTCCCACCTGACGTTTCCTGCCATTGGTGAGGCCATTGTTCCAGTTTCCTCACCAACTCTAAAGACTCTCCCCGGCAGCCTTCAGGGAGCTGCCATTGCCAGTTTTAAAGTGCCCGCCGGGTTGCCATTGGACCCAGTGTCCAACAGGCCCCCGCCCCTGCCTGGCCCTTTCCATCCATTCAGAAGACACGTTTCACACAGGGCACACCTTAAATGGCCACCCAGTGTGAAATCGCGGTCGGGAGCCCATTTCCCATTTGGTCCCGGGCCCAGATCACGTGCGCCTGACGAGGGAATAGTTTGGGCCTATGTGTGCACCTACAATATATGGAAAGCCTCAGCAACAGACACTATTTAGACAACAACTTTTGATGGATGAGAAGGCAGTGAGCACCACATGCTACCTTGCCAGCTCGGTTCCAAATACCCAACCTTAGAAAGATTGCCTAAAATAGAAACCTGCACAGGTTAAGAGACTCAGAGATGCTGCTACTTCCGAGGCCACACAATAAATGGTGTTTCTGTAGGCCCACATCACTCAGCATTGATAGTCTATGAAGTGCTATGCTCTTAAATGCACCAGTCAGTTTGTACAACTCCCAACATGAAGACCATTCAACACACATGAACAAAGTACTCCAAACCATTTACACTTAGAAATGAATAGATAGCCATGACATCTTTGTGCCATTAGAATTTTTCATCTGATGCTTCCGATCACTACACCTTGGTGCAACCCTGATATCCACAGCTGAGGAGGAGGCAGCCTGCTGAGCGTTATGCCCCATTGCCTGAGTTGACCTTGGCTACCGTTCTCTGGTGCCTGAGACCTAGACGACTCTGGCCTGCTGAGGGTCTCCTGCCCGAGTACATCCTCTTCAGCCTCAACTGCTGGAGATGATGGGGAAAATGGCAGAGGGAGGAGGAGACACAGCGCACCCTTGGAGTGTCCTGAGATGATGGGTTGCTGGCACATCTCCCTAACTGCAGGAGGAAAAGGGGCACCTGAAAGGAGATCAGGGTGCCTCAGCCCCTTGTCGCCTAGCCACCACTGTATAGAGCCCATGGCTGGGCAATAAAATGCAGGTTCAAGCATATATCCGGCAGCCACTGATTGTTCTGCTGGACCAGGCTCTACAAAGTGCTTTCCTTTCCATTGAGGGAGCCATGCACTCACATGCCAGAGCCATGACAGCACACAAAACTTGGACGGACTTCTCCACCTTGCGCTCAAGGCTACACACGGCCTCTGGCACCTGTGCCAGATGCTTCCCTGCCTGTATTTGCATCTCCATCAGGTTTGATATGACCAGTTCCAGAGATGCATCATAAGCATGGGTGTGGTCTCTAACAGTTCTCTGACTGTCAGGGACCTCAGCTGTCACATCCTCTATCAGCTGTGGGTTTGCATCTGTGGAATGCTCACCAAATTGTGACCCTGAGCCTAATCGCAAAGGTGTAACACTGGTGGAGGGTTTGAGGGAGTGCATCCACTGACTGGTCCATTTCATCATCCCCAGAGGGGAGGTCAAGCTTGGTGCAGACTGTTTTCACTGTCTGTCGTGACTGTAGTGAAGAACAAAAGAAGTAGCTGACTGTTACGCAGATTTTCTTTTCCCATCAATGTATCATGTCTGTGTCCTGTATACCCAGTTATGAGCACCAAACTGGAGACATCCTCACTCAGATGCCCTGAAACTCCATCTTCTCCATTGCCACAGGATCGGCCACTGTCCTCCCCTGCCAGTTCCACAACCTCCTCTTTTGCTGGGATCAGGATTCAGATTTTTGGGGTGTTGTGAGTGGTGGCCGAGCTGATACTAGTGATAGAGTTGATCAGCGGACATTTCTTGGCTGGAAACTTAGTTTATTTACAAGGAACTCAGCAGCAACTACATGTGTACTTTCAACTCAAATTCTATTTCTATACAACTAACTACTGTGGTAACCTGTGCTACTCTCCTGTTGGGTACTAAAGATCATGTGATCTTCCTTAACAAGCATTATTCTTAATGGTACATTACACTCTAAATAAAACCATAATTACCACATCCCTCCCCGTTTACTTGGATATACATATTATATTTACAAGTACAAATTTCTCAAGACAACAAATTATTTACACTGGGTAGGGAATTTACAAATTCAGTCTTTCAGGTGGTTTCCTGATGCGTGTAGAATGTAGCAGCTCCACAACTTCAGATGCTTTGCCAGGAACTTCCTTTTCTGGAGTTGCCTTTGGTGGGCACCTGCAGTTCTGTATCCTGAACTCTTATAGGAATATCAGACATGTCAGCCCTGGGTTGAGTTCTCTCAACAGGAAATGCTAATGCGGTTGTGAACACTGGTGGAATCAATTTTTGGTGATCTGTTTCTCTCCTCCTTAAATGATCCACATGTCTCCATATGACTCGGTCTTCCACCACCACCTGGTAAGATAGAGGTCCAGTCACTGCACTTATTTCACCCGGTAATCACTTCAGTCCTTCTCCAAAGTTCTTCACGTATACCATCTTTTCCACGGTAAATTTCCTGTCATGACTATACCAGTCCTGTCTAGTTTTCTGGCTTCCCTGACTCCTTTCCACCTTCCCCTCTAAATTTGGCATTATTAAGCTCAATCTCGTCCTGAGACGGCGTTTCAACAATAATTCCGCAGATGTGACACCTGTTGTTGTGTGAGTGGTGGTCCTATAATGGAAAAGAAAGCATGCTAGTTTGGTTGCTAAGGAATCTCCAGTTTGTTTTTTCATGCCTGCCTTGAATGTTTGAACCGCACTTTCAGCCAGTCCATTTGAGGAAGGATGGTACGGTGAAGTTTTTACATGAGTGACACCATTGAGGCTGATAACCCATTGAAACTCAGATCTCGTAAATGCCATGCCATTATCAGAAACGATTACTTCTATTAGTCCATGAATGGCAAAATTTTGACGTAGCTTCTCAATTGTACCAGTCGACGTTGGTGACTTCACCTCATATATGTCTAAGCTTTTTGAATGGGCATCGACAGTGAGCTGAAACATTGTTCCCAAGAAAGGTCCCACATAATCTATGTGTAAAGGTACCCAGGGTCTACCTGCCCATTCACAAGGGTGTAACAGAGCTGTCGATTTCAACTTTTGCAGCTGCTGACATTGCACACAATTCTTCTCTAAGCTCTCTATTTCATCATCCATCCCAGGCCACCATAGGTAGCTGTGTGCTATGGTCTTCATTCGGGCGATTCCTGGATGTGCACTGTGTAGTTCAACTCCCTTCCCGTTCGAGATACTATCATTCGTGCTCCCCACAGTAAGGTGCCACCCTGGCTGGTTATTTCATGTGTTCTGTTGAAGTGCAGTTTCATTTCATCAGATACGGGCTCCTGTGACCAACCATGAAACACTTTTTCTCGTACTTGAGATAGGACTGGATCCTGACTTGTCCAGTCTCTGATCTGTCGAGCACATACCGGTGAGGAATCTAAGAAATTTAACAATAAAACAAGTTCCTATGGAACTGGGAAGTCCTCATCATTTTCTTGGAAAGGCAAGCGAACAAGGGCATCGACATTTGTGATTTGATTGCCCAGCCTATGTACGAAAGTGTGCTCGTATTCTGCCAGGATTAAAACCCATCATTGTATTCTTGCTGAGGCTATGGGTGGTAAAGCCTTGTCCCCACTAAACAATCCTAGCAATGGTTTGTGGCATGAAATGATTGTAAAATGGCAACCGTGTACGTGCTGGTAAAATTTATTGATGCCAAAGATGATGGCCAGGCCTTCTTTTTCTATCTGTAAATATCCCTTTTCCGCTGTGGTGAGAATTCGTGAAACATAACCTATAGGCCATTCCATGCCATCATCCATCCGATGAGAGAGCACTGCTCCCACTCCATAGGGAGATGCATCACATGTCAGCACCAAGTCTTTCGCCTCTTTTTTTTTTTGTTTGCTGCCTCCTAGAAAATTGAGCATTGTTGTGTCTTCTCTGCTAACTTGTTTTTCAGTTTGTTCAGAGAAGTTTTGAATTCTTTCCATTTCTTTTCATACTTTTCCAGAGGTACAAACTTTGACCTGAAGTGTGTGAAGGTCTTTCAGTAGATTTTCTTTTCCCTTTTGAAGGTTGCTCACCTCGACTCAAACTCTGTCATCAAGCATGGTTTCTTCAAGTTCATTCCAGGTTTTGCCTTAAGACAGTCTGCGTTTCTTCAGGTTGTTGAGTCCTTATACATTCCTTTTTCAAAACAGGAACACTTCTAGCTTCCTTTTGGAATGTCAGTGGCCAATCAAGGCTGATTTCTGTTAGTCAATTTCACCCTAGAAGGCTTGGTCCTCTGTCTCTCAATACTAACATTGATAGCTTCGCCAAATGGCTCCCATAATGGACAGTTACTCTGCTTATGCCTTTGAAATGAATGTCTTCACCCATGTATGTTATTAGCTTGGCAGCTGTTTCTTCTAAGCTTAATTGATGTTCACCATTATTCAGATATCTGAAGATAAGTTCCACAATTACTGTAGTGGAAGTTCCCGTGTTCACTTCCATTCTAACAGGTCTACCATTTACTTTCACTGTGACAAATATTGGTTCTGCCTTTCCAACTTTCAGATTAAACAATGAGTAAATGTCTGAATTAGTTGATTCAGGCTCTTCTACATTGTAGATTTCATTGGGTTTCTTCTTTTGTACTTCCAATTCAAATTCTTTTGTTTGTAAGCCTGCTTGAATCTTTCATTGCACTATCTCATTATATGTCTATTTCGTGACAATAATAGCATTCGATTTTTTTTAAACTGCCAATCGTTAAAAGACTGTTTGTTTCCACCTCTATTGAAATTATTTTTTGATTTTGCTGCTAATTTTTCTCATTCTTCAGCTAGTGGGGGGCTGTTTCCTGCTTCTTGACAGAATCTTGCATTTCGCGTTCTTTTCTGCTGGAGTTTCCCGCCCAATGTGGAGGACATAATATTTTGCGTGCCCTATATGGCTTTTGAATCTCTTACTTCGCTTTCTATGGCCAGTGTTATCTCTGGTGTCTTCCTGAAATCCAAATTCACTTCGACAATAATCTCTTCTGAATAGTGTTTTCATACACACCACACACTAAACGATGTCTGAGAATGTAATTTAGCAACGTACCAAAATCACAATGTTCCGTTAATTCTTCAATTTTGCCACATAGCATGCAATTGTCTCACTCAGGGCTCTATTTCGCAAATTAAACTTGAATCTTTGCATCGTTACTGAGGGTTTTGATTGATAATGACCCTTCCTGAGGTTCACCAATTCATTAACACTTTTTTGAATCTGGGGCACCTGCTGCCATCAAACTTTGAATCAAGCTATAGGCTTTATTCCCACATATACTTACAAGGATCGCTCACCTCTTCTCTTCCCCCGTAACCTTGCTCGCTTGAAAAAATAACGTGAGGTGTTCAATGTAATGAGACCAATCATCCGTGGCTGGATGGAAAGGATCAATTCTCCTTTAATCTCGCGGAGCTTTCTACTTACAATCACTGGGCGAGGTACAATGTTGACTTCTTTCCACTTGACTCCTTCTGTTAAACTTGTTTTATCCTCGCCACCAGTTTGTTGTGAGTGGTGGCTGAGTTGGTACTATTGATAGAGTTAATTAGCGGACACTTCTTGGGTGGAAACTTAAAGTTCATTTGCAAGGAACTCAGCAACAACTACATGTGTACTTCCAACTCAACCTCTATCTCTAACTACTGAGCTAGCCTGCACTACTCTCCTACTGGTACTAAAGATCATGCGATCTTCCTTAACAAGCATTTTCCTTAAAGGTATATTACACACTAAATAAAACCATAATGACTACATGGGGCAACTCCCCCATCTTTGCCTGCTCTCTGGTGTTTTGCACTCTTTGCTCTGCAAACAGAAAGAAGGACTGAGTGACATTTAAATGGGCTTCTAACCCCTTAATGAGCATGTAGGCCTATGACAGCAACTGTCACTTCCCTCATAAGTGTTCCACATACACTGATACAACTCTTCCAGCACGACTCCCACTCTTTAGCCCACATATTCCATCTGGTGCTGCCTGCCTGGCATCCCTACTAGCACATTTATATTGCTTGATGCCTTTATGAGTGCCACTTTGTAGTGACCATGCTGTGGTGCTTATTCATGAGTGCAGGAGGTCATTGACTCTTTTCTGCACTGGACCCAGTTTCACTTGTGGACCCCACGGGCGTTAAGTTCCTCTGCGATCTCTGTCCATGCCACCTTGGTCATGTAGGAGGGCCTCCTACAGTCATCACTGGGAAACAGGACCTCCTGGCATTCCCGGACAGCCTGAAGCAGAACCTGTAGTGAAACATCACTAAACTGTGGGGCCACTCATTGTCTGCTCTGAGACATCACTCTAGAACAGCAGATGGTAAAAGCAGCTGTCGTTGTCCAGGGCAGGGAAAAGGTGGGGGGAGGGGAGGCAGGTGAGCAAATGGTAGCAGCAGTTGAGGTCACCCAGGGTGGGGCTGGGGGTTGCAAGATCAGAAGGTTCTCCCAGAGGTTGAGGTCTCAAGACGACCACTCACACAGCCAGATTGATGCTGCTGGATTTCAGGGAATGAATGCCTGTCTGGGTTACCTTTAAATATGGTGCCTGGACTTTCGGCCCCATGAGGTAACGGCAGGATTATCTACTTCCTGCCCAGCCCCTCTGCACAATTGGCTGGGAAATTCATCCATAAATATTTAATTGTCTGACCACGATTCAATTACATTGATCAGCCATCCTGCTTACGAGCAGAAGTCTCCCTTCTGACCCCACCATTGGGACACTCAACACTACAACAAGATTCCAGCCCTGATCACTGTATGGTTACCCTTCCAAATATGTGGACATTAGGAATGGATCATATTGGGCTCAGCTATGATGTGCCTCAATATCAAATAATCTGCTGACAGTTACTCTTGAGCTCATATATGAAAATTGCCCACTATTCTTGGTTGCCCTAAGGCAGCCGTTGCTAAATGATCTTCCAAATGATGCTCTGTCTTCAGGAGATGTAGAAAAAGTCAGGAAAGTCTTTTTTTTTCACATGGCTTTCAGCTACAGAATCATGCCTGCTGTTTATTGCCCAGGAGGATCCCATTGGTATGGGATGGTGTCATAAATAATTTTTAATTTGGAGATAAACCAATTGCATAGGTTCTCACCTGCTTCAAAATGCAATTTACACAGATCTAAGAATTTGAAAATGTGATAAAATGTCGTACTGATAGTCTTCCTTCAATACCTAAATACAGAATAAAAAATAATCCTAAATTGTAACCATTCTAGTCAGTAATAACTATATTAAAAAGCTTTGAGAGTCCACTGAGGACTCTGAGTTATTGGCTCTGTTAGACTTCAGTCCATCAGCCATTGATGTAATGCCAAAATTCACTTGGGTTTATGAATCAACGGTCAACAGCTCAGCAGCGTATCTACTTTTCTTTTTACCAACAATTTATCTGAACCATTCTTTCCAGTGAAATGAAAAACACATCACATTGGAAAACTTGTCCAATTAATTAGAAAAAGGAAAAGAGAATAAGAAAAAAAAGAAATGAAGGTTTTACTATCAATAAAATTTAGGTTATTGTACCATTAACTGTGTGTAATACCATTCATGTACTGAACTATACAAAACACAAATGCCAAATCACAATATGTGCCTAAGCTTCCACAGATTTTATAAACATTCACTTGAAATTTCCACAGGGATCCTCCTTATCTCTTGGGTTTCTTATCAACGGAAGAATGGTGGAGACGCTTCTGAAGCAAGGGAATAACCAATTTATCCCAGTTCCAAAGGGAGGTATTCCATATTGTATGTCAAAATTATGGCAGGAAATCAAAGAACCTCATGGAAATTGTCCTCCATTGTGTTTAGTTGCCCTTGCCTTTCACTCTTAAGATGGAATTTTCCTGGAAAACGCTCCCCAGATGCAGGCAGTACAGAGGAAGACTTGCAAACGACATGTTATGGTAAAGCCTTCAACTGATAACTCACTCATAAAGATGGGCATATTATTTTCCTGTGGTGACCTCATAGTAGCTTACATTCACTGTCCTGCTGCTTGTAGGTAAGGGTCAGTGAATCCAACAACCTTGCATAGTGAAACCACAATACGAAGCAATGCTAAGTCATTGGGATTTAAAGGTATTGCTGCTTTTTCCAAATAATTTAAATTTAGAACAGCATTATCCAGAGATAATGGATTTCCCTTTGGGATTCTATTGTTTCTAGAAATGGAGAAAGAGGATCATGAGGACATGGAGGAGAGGTTGAGGGAAACTAAAAGAATCCTCTATTGTGCATAGCGGCAAAACCTGACCTGTAGTACCCAAGCCAGAGAGTTTACAGAGCAAACTGGTATGGACATCTGAAATCAAAATATAAAACGCTGGAAATAGTCAGCAGATCAGGCAGCATCTGCGGATATGGGAACAGTAACTTTTCAGGTTGGCAGTCTTTTGAGGAAAAAGTTAAAGATATAACAGATTTTAAGCAATACAGAGGCAGGGAAATGGGGAGAAGGAACAGAAGGGAAGGTCTGTGATAGAGTGGAAGGCAGGAGAAATTAAATGATAAAAGTAATGATGGTGCAAAGCCAAAGGAGCTGGTAATGGGAGAAATAACGCAACAAAAAATGGGTCTACAGGAGGCACAAATAGGAATAGCAGGATCATCACCAACAGCTGCTGTCTAAGAAAAATTGGGAGTAGAGGTTATAACCTGAAATGGTTCAATTCAGCGTTGAGTCGGAAAGGCTGTGAAGTGTCTAATCAAAAGATTAAAAACAGAAAGTGCTGGAAAACCTCAACCGGTCTGACTGCATCTATGGAGAGAGAAAGAGAGTTAACGTTTTAAGTCGAATGACTCTTCTTCAGAGCTGTCCCGAAGAAGAGTCGTAGACAACTCAAAACATTAACTCTGTTACTCTCTCCACAGATGATGCCAGACCTGCTGATTTTTTCCAGCACTTGCTGTCTTTGAGATTTCCAGCATCTGCAGTATTTTGGTTTTATTTGATCAAAAGATAAAGTGCTGCTCCTCGAGCTTACGTTGAGTTTCATTGGAAGAGTGCAGGGAGACCAAGGACAGAGAGTGGCAAGGGGCACAGAATTAAAATGCCAGGCAATCGGAAGTTTGGGATTAGGCTTATGGAATAGACAGAAGTATTCTTCAAACAGGTCAACCAATTTAGGTTTTGTTTCCCCAATTTAGAAGAGATTGCATTGTGAGTACAGTATATATTAAATTGAATTTTAATATTAAAATATTAATATATTAAATTGAATATATTAAATTGAAAGAAGTACAAGTAAATCGCTATTCCACCTGGTAGGAGTGATTGAGGCCATAGATAGTGGAAAGGGAGGAGATGAAAGGGCACTTGCACAGGATGGTGCTGTGGAAAAGGGAGGGGCTGTTGAGAGTTGATAAGGAGTGGACTATGTGAGTGCGAAGGAAAAGGTCACTTTGGAATGGTGAAAGGGGCAGCCATGTTTGGCAGTGGCATCACGTTTGAGGTAGCAGAAATGGTGGGGGATGATCTGTTGATTGTGGAGTCTGGTAAGGAACATGTGTGAGTGGAAGTGCAGGGAAAGGGACAGACACGTGTTGAGGAACCTGGCAACTACAGTGGAGTTATGGAGGAAAGGGGAGTGATGTGCGATCAGGAGATTCCTCAACTGAGAAAAAAGAAAGCCATATCAGAAGTGCTGGAAAGTAGCATCATCAGATTGCTGAAATAGAGATGGAGAAGCTTACAGAAAGTGGCGTATGAGGAAGTATAGCCAAGATAGTTGTGGCAGTCAGTGGACTAGTCGATAACCTATCCTCAGAAATGGAGACAGAGAAGTCAAGGAAGGGAAATGAAGGGGTGGAAGTGGACTGCGTGAAGGTGAGAGAAGGGTGGAAATTGGAAGCAAAATTGATGTAATTTTCAAGTTTGGGGTGAGAGCAGGAAATGGCATCAATACAGTCATCAATGTATTGGAAAAAGAAATGAAGGAGGGGATCTGACAAGTTTCACATTTTCCACAAAAAGGCAGGCATAGGTAGGATCCATTTGGGTTCCCATAGCAACACCTTTTATTTGGAGGTAGTGAATGCAGTCAAAGGGGAAGTTATTTGATGTGAGTTCAGTCAGGCAGAAGAGGCTGGCAGGAGGTGGGAACTGGTTGGGCATCCATTCCAGGAAGAAATGGGGAGCCCTCAGAACATTCTGGTGGGGAATGGAGGAATAGAGAGATTGAACATCAGTTTTGAGGGCTCATATGGATTTACTCTGTGGAATTCTCCCAAAGCCAGTGTGTTGGAATGCTGAAGTCAGTGAGTTGTTCCACCTGTTGACACCATGACCAATATATTTTGTTTTTTAGCAAGAGCACATGGCCTTGTCAGAGGCTGTATAGGTAACAACAGCTCTAGGTTTTTGTGACACCAGATGTTTCTAACTTTGAAAATCTGTAGTGTATTATTCTAGTCATTTGTGAAATGACAGGACTCTCCCCAAGTACAAGGTATTATTGACGCCATCCATATAGCACTAAGGCTTCTAGTAAATACACCCTAATTTGCCTCAACGGAATGGGTTTTCATCTTGTGGATATGCTATTTGTGAGCGATGCCACCACATCAAAAGCCAACCATGATTCTTTCATTCTAAAATACAATACTGCGGATACAGGAAATCTGAAATAAAAAGAGAAAATGCTGGAAATCCTCAGTAGGCCTGGCAGCATCTGTGGATAGAGCAACAATTAACTTTTCAGGTCAATAGCCTTACATCAGACCCCAGTCCTGATAAGGAGAACTGAAAGGTACTGAGTAAGGTGAGGCTAGAAGAGAGTTGATGGAATTGAGGAAATGTGTGTAATACAGGAAAGATGTCTGGGTCTGGGTAAATCGTAGATGGCGCTACCCATCCTGGGGTTTACCATTGACCAGAAACTGAACTGAACCAGCCATATATATCGTGGCTACAAAAGCAGGTCAGAGGCTGGGAATTCTGCAGGGAGTAACTCTGTTCCTAACTCTCCAAAGCAGGTCCACCACCTACAAGGCACAAATCAGGAGTGTGATGGAATACTTTCCAGTTGCCTCCAACAACACTCAAGAAGCTTCACACCGTTGAGGATAAAGCAGGCCACCTGATTGGGATCCCATCCACCACCTTAAACATTCACTTTCTCCACCACGAACACCCTGTGACAGCAATGTGTACCATCAACAAGATGCACTGCAACAACTCACCAAGATTCCTTGGACAGCACCTTCCAAACCCACTGCCTCCACCACCCAGAAGGACAAGGGCAGCAGACACATGGGAACACCACCTGCAATTGCACTTCCCAGTCACACTCTATCACCGTTACTTCACTGTAACTGGGTCAAAATCCTGGAACTCCCTTCCTAACAGCAATGAGGGTATATCTACACCACATGGAATGCAGTGGTTCAAGAAGGCAGCTCACCACCACCTTCTCAAGGGCAATTAGGGATGGGCAATAAATTCTGGTCTAGCCAGTGACCCCCCACATCCCATGAACGATTTAAAAAAAAGATGCAGCCAGAAGTGAAGCAACTGGTACCAGTGTTTAATGTGTGTTAAAGAATGAAAGTGCTTCTCCATTTATTATTTGCAAGTTTTGGTTAAAAACTTTATTTTGTACTTTTCATTCATTTTTGATTAGCTTTCTCACTGAGGAAAATGATGCATACTTCACGTAATTAGCTGAAGCAATTAGACCAGGAACATTCATCTGTTGGTGACAAATCAAAACTCCAGTTTTGAAATTAATTTCATTTCCTTGAAAATAAACAAATTATTTTTTAAATTTTAAGACAATTTTTGAAAACAAATTAAATGGCGGAAACAAGATTTATTAAAATTCAGGAAGCATGACATTCATAAACAAAACTTTAATTAAAAGTGGTGATGCCAGTTTGTCACAAACATATGAACATACGAGTTCGGAGCAGGGGTATGTCTGCAATTTCCTCAGTTTGGAAGGAGGATGTGTCTGATAATAATGTCCAATGCACATTGTCATTGAATGTTAGTGGTTACAGCATAATTAAGGCTTGGCCTAAATAGCCAAGTGGTTATGGTACTGGGTTTGTAACCCCCAGATCAAGAGTTCAAATCTCACAATGGCAAACTATGAAACAATGTAACTTCATCTGAAACAGATGGAAACAGGTTTACTCAAAAGAGTATCAAGAGTTCAAATCTCACAATGGCAAACTATGAAACAATGTAACTTCACCTGAATAGGAACAGATGGAAACACGTTTGTACTCGAAAGAGTTACAGCACAATTAATTAACTCAATTCCTACACTCTATCTTTGCAGCCTTAGTCCAAGTTCTTTCACCTGCTGCTGCTCCAACAACAACTTGCATCTCTATAGCATCTTTAACATAGTAAAATAGCCCAAGGCACTTTACAGGAACATATTCAAACAGAATTTGACACTCCTTTTAGCTGAAAACCCAGCTAGAATGAATGTGTGCACTCTTGACTTCTAGGAATCATTGTTAATGAGGGTTAGGGTTAGGCTAAAATTTACCATCAAAATAATAGTGAGGTTAATGGCATTATTTAGGCGCAAATCGCACAGCAATTTCAGGTGAGGGGCAGGTGTATAGTTAAGCATAAATATCCAAAGGTTGCAGTTCGATTTGTGCTGCTCTGCCATTAGCTTCCTGAAAACAGCATCTCGCTCATTACTGAAATGCATTGAACAGTGTGAAGTTGCTATATTCATTCAGCAGATAGGAACTAAACCTGCCACAGAAATTAAGTTGTCATTTCAAGCCTAACTACTTTTAACAACATGATAATTGTTAATTCCTACTAATCAATTTCTCTAGCACTGAAAATTAACAATTATAAGATTGGAGTCCCCTTCTTTCAGGTTTTCATTATTGTTGGAGATTTTAAAATGCTATTTTTAAAATTATCTTTCCTTCCCGTTTCTTTTATCTATCTCTCCTTATCGAACCATTCTTTCTCTCTCTCTATTTAACTTTCTGAACCTGATTTCACATAGAATTTACTATTCTAATTTACACATCCTTGTTCGGATTCTGCGCTGTTCAATCTTCATTCCTCAATCAAATTGGTTAAAGAGGTAGGCAGTTTCTTGCCCCATTCACACAGGTCAAAGATGCCCTTTGGAGGGTGCCATTTACAGCCACTGCAAAGTTTCATAGACCTGAATTTTCAACTCAGTGGGCAGGCGATCAGCAGACCCGGGAGCAGTCAGGAAATGGGCCGCTGACCACGATCAGCCTCCAACCGTGTTTTCACGCTGGCTGGCCAATTAACGAGCTGCCAGCATCAAACTGAAAAGCTCAGCGCTGCTGGGGTGGAAGGTGGAAGGAGGTCAGGTGATGACATTTCCGCAGGTGAGGGTGAGTGCTGAGAGAAAGCTCCCTGAAGGCAGAGTGCTGCCTCAGGGAGCTGCAGACCTGAACACCATGAAATAAAGTTTTGAAATCAGGAAAAAAAATGTCCCAGCATCACAATCAGGCGCCTGAGCATATAGTTGATAAAAAGGCGATCCGTAAATTTTAAATTTTATTTTAATTTTTAATAGCAGAAACCTCATCCCGCCCTTGGATGAGGTTTCTTGAAAAATGCAAAGTCTGCCTGGCCGATTCAACTGCCCGCCAACTGTAAGGTTGGACAGGCCACGAAAAATCGGAAACAATTGCGCCCTTAATGGGCTTAATTGCCCTCTTGATTGTCAGCAGATGCGCTCCCGACTTTTGCACACGTCCGCCAAGTAGAATATCGCGGGAGCACAGGATGACGTTGGGATGCTCGCCTGACATCTTCTTGTGTGATTTTACGCCCGATCAGGTTGGGCATGCGCCCACCCACAGGACGTAAAATTCTGCCCTATAAATTAAACTTGTCCGCGCTTAGATTTATAGCAGATCTTAGATAGGTTTGAAAGTTAAAGTAACAGATAGGGATCCGAATTCTCTGAAGTTCAGTGCTGACTCAGTAGAAGCTTATATTAGAGCTGCCCATAAATTAGCTTTTTTTTATTTTATTTATATATATATATAGAGAGAGAGAGGCAGTAAATAACATTTAAGAGGTAGCAGCCACCATTTCATATTTTGACCCTAACACTTCCAAGCTGTTTAAGACATTGGGGAGCTGAATTTATTTGGCCTTTCTGATGGACTCCTGCTATAACTTCAATCAGAAAATGGTGGAATGGTTCTGAGGTAGGCCAGGATCTAAATACATTTGGTCCCTGGTAAACTGGCATTTTCTTCTTGGCCTTAAAGGGGCAGAGTCTTTATGGATTTTCAAGCTCTGAGTTTTTAATTCTGCTAAAGGTATCAACCTGAGTGCCTTGAGGCATTTATTTTGTTATTATGTTACACTTACTTAAAAATAACAACATGAGAAACTATTCCTGAGAAGAGTGTCAAAGTGAGAATTGCCAAAAAGGCACCGCCCCGGATGTTTGGCAGGAACGGGGCAGCAAATACTACTGTAATATTTAATTGCCCTACTGCTTTGTGTTCCTGCCCAGCACAGGGGGTGAAAATCACCCTGTTAATTTTAATAAACCAATGCTTAAATATAATTCTTTTCCATATCCTTTCTGTGAAAATATAGAGCATAATCTTCTGCCTGTCGGACAGGCCGGTCGGGAGCAGGCGTGGAGCTGATCACTGCCCACAATCAGCTGCGCGCCACCATTTTACGTGACGCGTGCCTGGTAGCACTCAGCACTACCTGTGCGGACAGGGGGAGGAGGGAGAGTTGGGGCCTGCACTCTTTCGCGGTAAGGAGCTGCCTCGGAGATTAAGTTCATATCTCAACTTTGAAATAAAGAGAGATAAAAATTAGTGTCACATGAGCTGGGACATGTTTATGAAGTGAGCACAATTTATTTACTAATTTAATAAAACCTTCATGAAAACTCATCCCACCCGTGGATGAAGTTTCATGAAAAACGTGAAGGCCGCTTGGGCACTTCGCCTGCCCACCAACCTTAAGGTTGGACGGGCAGCCCTGTCAATTACCTAAATTGGTTTATTAATGGCCTTTATGGGCCTTTGATGAAAGAAAGGAATGATGCGCTGTGATGTCAGGATGCATGCTCGACATCACCGTGAGTCATTTTACGCATCGGCGTGCGGGGCCTGCCCCCACACACCGACGAGAAAATTCTGCCCATAGTTATAAATCCTAAAACATGACAATGACTTGTGTATGAAATGGAAGCATTCACACAAAAAAGTAGCAGGTGCATTTGTCACATTTCTGATACACTGAAAGGGAGCTTTGTTGTGCATCTGGCTGTTGTTATATCTAACTTCAGTGTATTTGATCCTGCCAATTGAAACCCAATTGTCCTCTGCCCTGGTGCTAAAATGAATGCGATGGAGAGAGAAAATTATCACTAATCCATTGCACCCATTTTGCTTCTGAACATCAAAGATCCGCTATGGTATCCAGAGAGGGCAATAAATGTATGTTTCATGCATATCATTGTCAGGCAAATTTGCATCAAAATTTCCTCCAGTGCTGTTCAGAGGAAAACTTCAAAATCTGGCACTACTGATATCTGATCAGCTGTTTAGTTGCTATTTGCTTTAAGGGATAACTGTCAAAAGAGTCTTCTTCTTTACATTTTGAGTAAAAAATGCTGCTTTTAGACTTGTTAGAGAAAGTTGATAGTAGTTTTACTTAATGATGGAGGCTGTGTTCAGTAGATTTTACAGCTGTCCCATTTTATAATTTGGTTCATGTAGAGTCAAACAAAGATGAACAACCATAAGCCCCTTGACAGCTCCTGGAGTAAAGAAAAAAAGGATTTGCATTTATGCAACGCTTCTCATGATCTGAAGATTCCCCATATTGCTTCACAGTCAATACTTTTGAAACATAGTCATCTTTTTGTCATGTGTTCAGCATCTAGGTGGGTCCTTTGGGGCTTGTTGACTTTCCCCAAGTAAGGTGCCTAAGAATATAGTTCAGTCTTTCTTTATAACTACTATAAACATATTAAGACCTCTGCATGAGGTTGGAACTTCTCTTTCCTCCAATCTCTGTTACTCCATCATGAGGTGTTACATCATCATTACTTCACGTGCTTCTGATGTTAACCCTTTACTCTACAGTTACCATCGTAATTTAGGTAAACACGGCAACCAATTTATACATAGTGAGATCTCACACCAAATAAAGGACCAAATCTCAAGTCTCTGGAGTTGAGCTTGTAAGACATGAGTGAAAGTGCTTCCTTTAAGCCAAAACAATTTGCAGGGCTCTCCTGAGCAACGATAAGCTTTTCCCATTAGAGAATAGGACCAGCATCTCCCCCGCTACCCTTGCCATGACTGTAAATCAACTTTATGGCCTCTGGAATCATGTCAGTCAAGGGATAGGTACGTTATAATATAAGTCAATGCCAATTGTCTCTTGAGCTAGTTTTGATCACCAAAAGTAGTCGGGGAGAAATTTTCCAGATTTCTTTCTTCCTAATTTGCTTTGGTTTCAATCTATTTTTTTGCTTCTCACTGGAGATTACATAACATCAGGTCGGTTGGGAGTCTCTGTGCCTGAGACATAATGACTGTAAGGGACAGACCTGTTAGTCTTTTCCTGTCCATCGTTTTTTTATGTCGCTATGACTGCATCATAACCTCCTAAATTTCTTCCAAGTCAAAAAAACATTTCAACTTGTGCACTGCTCTTTTATCATTGCTGGGTCAAATGTGTGGAACTCTCTACCTAACAACAATGTGAGAATACCTCACACCTTTTAAAAAATATCCTGCCCAGATTATACACCATTTGCCATTTACTTATCCGGTCTCCATCTCTTTGAGCCTATTTGTGTCCCCTTCATAGATTGCATTCCGTCCTAGCTTTGTATCGTCAGCACACTTACTCTGAAGATACTTGCTCTAAAGAGGAGTCATACGGACTCGAAATGTTAACTCTGTTTTTCTCTCCACAGATGCTGTTAGACCTGCTGAGTTTTTCCAGCATTTTCTGTTTTTGTTTCAGATTTCCAGCATCTGCAGTATTTTGCTTTTATCTTAGATACTTACCCTCTGTCTTTTCGTCCAAGCCATTAATATAGATTGTAAATAGCTGACGCACCAGCACTGATCCTTGCAGCACATCACTAGTCACAGCCTGCCAATTTGAAAATGCCCCATTTATCCCTACTCTCTGCTTCCCATCCGTTGACCAATCCTCTATCCACATTAATATATCACCCCAACTCCATAAGCTCTTATTTTGTGAATTAACATTTTGTGCGGTACCTTATGAATGCCTTTTGGAAATCCAAGTATACTACATCTGCTTGTTCCCCTTTATCTACCCTCCTAGTTACCTCCTCAGAAAACTCAAATAAATTTGTAAAACAGGATTTCCCTTCTGTAAAACCACGTTGACTTTGATCATGACTTTCTAAGTGCATTGTTAAGACTTCCTTAACAATAGATTCCAGCACTTTCCTGATGATTGATGTCAGGCTAACTGGACTGTAGTTCCCTGTTTTCTTTCTTAAATAGCAGTATTATATTTGCTGACTTCCAATCTGCTAGGATCATTCAAGAATCTGGGGATTTTTGGAAAATCGTAGAAAATCATAGCCAGTTTTACTATGTCAAGCCACTTCAGAATCTTGTATATTTCAATGAAAGTGTAGGCCAAACTTGCTCAGTCTCTCATCACAGGTCAACTCTCTCATCCCAGGAATCAACCTTTTTTTATTATTCATTCATGAGATGTGGGCATCACTAGCTAGGCCCGCATTTATTGCCCATCCCTAATTGCCCTTGTGAAGGTGGTGGCAAGCTGCCTTCTTGAACCGCTGTAGTCCATGTGGTGTATGTTCGCTGTACTGCCTCCAAGTCAAATAAATTCTGCCTTAAATATGGAGGTCAGAACTGCACACACTGCTCCTGACGTGGTCTCCCCAAAGCCCTATATAATTGTAGCAGAACTTTTGTGTTTTTATACTCCTATCCCCCTGGAATAAAGGCCATCATGTTATTTGCCTTCCTAATTGCTTGCTGTGCCAGCATGCTAAATTTTTGTGTTCCTTGTACGAGTATACATACATCTCTCTGAACATCAGCATTTACAAGTTTCACACTTTTTAAACAATATTCTGCATTTCTATTCTTGTATCCGAAGTGAATAACCTCACTCTTTATTATCCCTACTCTCCGCTTCCCATCCATTATCCTCTATCCACGCTAATATATCACTCCAGCTCGCTAAGCCCTTATTTTGTGAGTTAACATTTTGTGCGACACTTTAGCTACTATCCTTTTTATATACTTATAAAAGTTCTTCCAATCTGTTTTTATATTCTTAGCTAGTTTACTCTCATTTTCTAGTTTTTTTTCCTTTTTATGAACCTTATGCTGACCCATTGCCAATTTCTAAATCACTTCCAGTCCTCAGTTTACCAGTATCCCTTGCAACATTATAATCCTCTTATTTTAATCTAATACTACCCTTAACTTTCCTGGTAAGCTATGGGTGGATCTTTCTTGCTGAGTTTTTGTTTTTTTAGTGGAATGTATTTCTGTTGAACATTTTGAACTGTTCTTTAAATATTTTTCATTGTTTGTGCACCACCATACATTTTATTCTATTTATCCAATCTACCTTAGACAGCTCTACTGTCATGCCTTTGCTTTGTTTAGGTTTAAGATTCATGTTTGAGACTGGAGTATATCATTGTCAAACTTAATATGAAAATCCATTGAATTGTGAACACTTTTTCCCAGAGGATAACAACAGAAAGTGCTGGAAAAACTCAGCAGGTCTGGCAGCATCTGTGGAGAGAGAAACAGAGTTACAGAGTTAATGTTTTGAGTCCAAAATGACTCTTCTCCCAAACTTGAACTGAGAGGAGTCAGACCTGCTGAGATTTCCCAGCAGTTTCTGTTTTTATTTTAGATCTCCAGCATCTGTAGTATTTTGCTTTTATTTTCAAGAGAATATTTTACTTTGAGATTACTAATTAAACCTATCTCTCTTCACAATACTAGATCTAAAATAGTGTTATCCCTGGTTGGTTCCACAATGTAAGTTTCCAGGAAACTGTCATGAAAGCAATCTACAAATAGAAATTAATAAATGTCTTGGATGAGAAGAGGCCATTTATTATATTAATCTCATCCCCTTGTATTTCATATTATCCAGCCGATTAACTTGGAATCCTGAACTGAACACATGTCTTCAACTCCATTATCTCAACAAAACAATTAGTTGAAATGTTAAAATAAAGTGTAATAATGGCACGACTATTTTTGAAGAGAAAAGCTGCTTTCCATCCATTTTTTATTTGGTAATTAGGATATTTTCTTACTTTAATCTCATGGCATCATTGACAAGCATGAATTGATAATCAGCAACTACTTCATTAGAAGGGAGTGGAAGAATTGCATCACTCTTTCTTTGGAAGTGGTAACATCTGTATTCCTCATTTCCAATGCGACATTGTGAGATAGTAAATACAATGTGGGACAAATAAGATGAAAAAACAACTTCTCTAATTTATGTGTTCTAGTCATTGTAATGAGACACCAATTAACTGAGCAAAACATTAATCAGCCATTATTTTTAATAGCAGTTATATAATGCAGAAGGCAGCAAGACTGTGATTGTCTGGCAGATTATGACAGTAAGTAATAACTGGAGACATTATTTGTGGCCTATTGAGTAGCTGTTTGTGCATAACTGTACAAACTATGGCAACTCATGGGTGATATCATTGACCACTCAGTAACAAAATTTAAAGAATGTCGCATTCTTGGAACAGACATTTCAAGATGGGCAAAAATTTATTAGGTTCCAGCTATGGTACACTTTAAAGAAAAAATGGGTTTGCGTTTATAAAGCATCCTTCATGATCTCTGGATGACCCAAAATGCTTTACAACTAATTAAGTACTTTTGAAGTAATGAACTATAGGAAACACAGCAGCCCAGCTGATTTAAGCATATTAAACAGCAGTGTGCTAATGATTAAATAATCTGTTTTAGCAATGTTAATTGAGGGGTTAATATTGGCGAGGATACCAAGGAGAATTCTTCTTTGAAATAATGTCATGGGAATTTTTATGTCCACCTGAGATGGTTTAACATTTCATCCATAAGATTGCATCTCCAACAGTACAGCACTCGTTCAGTGCTGCATTGGATTGTCGACCTGGATTTTGTGCTCAAATCTCTGGAGTGTGACTGGAACCCAAGATCTTCTAACTCAGGGTGCTACCATTGAGCCACTGCTGACACCTTAGGTACTGTAACTGAAAAAGTGTGCAGCCACTAATTTATTTAAGTAAATTCCCTACTCAGTCACCCACCTCTACAAGTTGTTCTCTCTCCTATCTCTTTCAGGGACTAAGGCAAATTAAGTCAATGGGAAAAGATTGGGTGGGTGTAAAACTGGCTGGCAAATCGTTATTGCCTGGTTTGAGACTGCCAAAGAACAGTTTCACCCACTGACATTTGTTGGTATACAATTTGATAGGCATTGGCTTCCTTCCAGTACTTTTCCCATTGGGCATTTTTCAGCATAAGCTTAAACAGTGAAGGTTGACATATTATTTCATTAAGAAAGAAAGTTGCATTTATTATATTGGCTTTCATGACCTCAGGATATCCCAAAGCACTTCACAGCCAATAAAATGCTTTTGAATTATAGTCATGCTTGTAATGCAAGGAAATACAGCAGCCAACTTGCATATACAGCAAGGTTCTACAAACAACAAGGGACAACACAAATGAACTTGTTCCTTTTTCACACTCACTTGCACAGACTTTCCAGAAAGGGGTCTCAGAAGTTATGTTTGATTTTATTTTTAACCTGCCTTCATCCCAAATCGCTGAGGTCAACTATAGTGCCACAGCTGTCTCTCCAGCTGAGATCAGCCAACCAAGCACAATCCAGGAATCAAACCTGACATCTTCCTGTTCTCTATATCTCATTTCCATGCTGGGCAATGCATTTACTAGTTGTTTCATCTGTAATCTTTATACATAGCTTTCACACATTAGGCTGAGTTTTCATCATTGGAATTGAATTCCAGCAGGGCTGGGCCTTTCATTCACACTGCTCTAATCCCACCCAGCCCAAACACATTTTCATGCATTGGGGGTCAATTATGATACCCAGCAGATTGCCTACTGCCAAGAATGAGACCTGCAATGCTGCAGCAGAGATGCCACTGCAGGATGAGAAGAGGTGATGGGGAACTTAGAAGGATGACTGATTCTGGGCTCCTGCTCAAGGCAGTGGCTGTGACCAAGGCAGGTAAGTGTTGAATTTGAATTGGAGAGAAAGAAAACCTTTACAAGACCCCACTATCTCATTCTTTAACATGAGAGTCATTACCATCACTTCCCAGGGCTATTGAGCTTGACAACCTCAGGAAGTTATGGTGAGTAGAACAGATATGCAGCAAGTAATTAAGAAGGCAAATGGAATTTTGGCCTGTATTGCTAGGGGGTTGGAGCTTAAAAATGGGTAAGTTTTGTTACAACTGTACAGGGTGTTGGTGAGGCGGCACGTAGAGTACTATGCACAGTTTTGATCCCCGTATTTAAGAAACAATATACTGGCATTGGAGGCAGTTCAAAAGAGGTTCACTAGGCTGATTCCTGGGGTGAGGGGTTGACTTATCAAGAACGGCTAAACAGCTTATGTCTTTATTCATTAGAGTTTAGAAGAAAGAGGGGTGATCTTATTGAAACGTACAAGATTCTGAGGAGGCTTGACAGGGTAGATGTTGAGAAGATGGTTCCATTAGTGAGGGAATCTCAAACTAGGGGACATAATTACAGAATAAGGGGATGCTCATTTAAAACTGA
The DNA here is from genome assembly GCF_017639515.1 of Carcharodon carcharias. Lineage (NCBI taxonomy): Eukaryota > Metazoa > Chordata > Chondrichthyes > Lamniformes > Lamnidae > Carcharodon > Carcharodon carcharias. Next base: position 123,974,424 of record NC_054472.1, on the reverse strand, counting down.
GATGCAAAGGGATTTTTTCTCTCAGAGGGTAGTGAATGTCTGGAATTCTCTACCCCAGAGAATTGTGGAGGCTAGATCACTGAAAATATTTAAAGAGGCCGTGGTTAGATTTTTAAAATATCAGGGAGTTGGGGGCTATGAGGAACTGGCACGATAGAAGAGTTGAGGCCTGGGGCAAATCAGCCATGATTTTATTGAATGGTGGGGCAGGCTTGAGGGATCAAATGGCCTACTCCTGCTCCTATTTCTTATGAATATCTACTAGGGCCTGGAACCCACTCACACCATTTTGTGATGTGTGGATTAAGTTGTTAGCATCAGTCCTGCAGAGGCGAAGTGTGAAGGTTGAAGTTGTGGTGATGGCGTGACCACATGCCTCACCACCTGAATTTTCTCTCATTCCCTGGCATAGAAAGTCTAGCCCATGGATACCTAAAAAAGTTTGAGTTTGCAGATCTTTATAAATATTCATAGAAGTTGTTGATTTTTTTTAATGCTTAGCTATATTTGTCATCTTTTCTTTCTCTGCACTGTCACTGTAAGCAGTGAAAGACAGAGCCACATTACACAGACAAATGACACATTCTAGCCATCTGACCGACTGAACTAATGAAACCCCACCTGTTAAAATATAGTGCCCCTAGAATCCACAGGGATTCTCCCAGTCTCCTGCCGTTACTTCCATGGGACACCAACAGAACTTCCAGAGATACCCTAAATAGCCACTTGCAGCTGTTTATACTATCTCTCTGGGATCCATTGATTTCCCACCAAAGTTAAGGAGGAGCTGAAGAATCCCAATGGAAATTCAGGGCCAATGTGTTACATTCTCTACTACTTTTCTACAGTTTGCTCATAATTCAACACGAATTGGGATTAAATTAACTATCTAATGACAAAACTGAAGTGTCACACCAGTGCTGTAATTAGCTGAATTTTCCTGGACTTGGTCTAAAGTATTTCTTCTATCCCCTTCAGCTTCATCTACCCCTTTCTGGTACCTACCTGTGAGACTACTTGCCATTGGAGCCAGTGAAATTCACCAACCCCCAACCACCAAGCTGCATCAGGAAGTCTACTTGGCGCTCGCAGTTTCCTTCCAAATAAAGCTCAATGCTGAATTTGGCTCAAGCTTCAGGGTGACATGAACCACCATGAAGAACAAAAACTTGTCATCTGTTTTGGCCACAAGTTGAATTTCTCCACCAGTGGGAGAAGTCATCTGAGCCTTTCTGTCTCAGTTCCTAGGGCTATATGAGCAGCAACCAACAAGAGAGCAGTACCTGCTCTGGCCTGTATAACACTAATACACATTGCCTTCTCTTTCTCTGACTGCTATAATCACTGCAATACATTTAGATCTGGATTTAACCTAATGGTAACATTTTTAATGTAAGTCACATCTAAACGTTTTACATAAAAAAATGATCACAAACCCTGAATCATGACTAGGACTCCGCAGCAATATATATTCAATTATAGCAGTAATTCAAATTGTATCATCCCTGATAATATACAGCTGTATCTGCAAATTTGTTTTACTGGGTAGTAAATTTCTATTATGCTTATTTTTTGATATATGTATTTTAAAGGAAAGGAGAGAACAAATTAAACACTGTGTGCTTTCCACTCACTGTGGACAGACAGATTGATTGCATGTACTCCACTTCCAAATTCTATCTAATTGAAGTCTAGTTTTTCTTCCTTCCTCTTCCTGCTTCATGCTTATTTACTCAACATGAGCCATCACCTAGCAGTTTAGACTCATTGTACTGGTTAATCTAAGGTGACAAGTCAAAATGATTCAACAACAATCCTAAGGGCATTGATGACGTTTACAGTAACAATTTCTAGCAGATAGTCGGATGTGTGTTTCCCAGTGTGGTGCACCAACATCAGTATCTTTAATCTCAACCAGAAAAGATCAAATGCTTTGAAATCCTCTCCACTTTCATCACTAGTCGACATAATATCTGGAAAAAAAGACTGGCAGTCTTATGGTTTAGTGTTACTGTTTTTGCAAGTAGCAGGGACTCACCTACTTACTCCCCAAAGCCTGTCCATCATCTACAAGACACAATTCAGGAGTATGATGGAATACTCCCCACTTGCCTGGATGAGTGCAGCTCCCACAACACTCAAGAAGCTTGACACCGTCCAGGACAAAGCAGCCTGCTTGATTGGTACCACATCCACAAGCATTCACTCCCTCCACCACCGACGCACAGTGGCAGTAGTGTGTATCATCTACAAGGTGCACTTCAGGAATTCACCAAGGCTTCTTAGACAGCATCTTCCAAATCCACGACCACTAGCGTCTAGAAGGACAAGAGCAGCAGATGTTTGGGAACACCACCATCTGGAAGTTCCCCTCCAAGTCACTCACCATCCTGACTTGGAAATATATTGCTGTTCCTTCACTGTTGCTGGGTCAAAATCCTGGAACTCCCTTCCTAACAACACTCTGGGTGTACCTACAGCACATGGACTGCAGCAGTTCAAGAAGTCAGCTCACCACCACCTTCTCAAGGCAACTAGGGAAGGGCAATAAAATACTGGCCCAGCCAACAAAGCCCACATCTGGTGAATGAATAAAATAAGAGATATGTATCTGCTTAAGAAATCCTTTGCATGGAAAAAAGGACACAAATCCTGAATCATGGCAGAGACTCCATTGCAATAAGTGTCCAATTATAGCAGTGATTCAAATGTTGTGTGCCACTACCACCATGCTAAATGGGATAGATTTCAAACAGAACTAGCAACTCAAAACTGGGCAACGATGAGGTGCTATGGGCCATCAGCAGCAGCAGAATTATACTCGAATACAATCTGTAACCTCATGGCCTGGCATATCTTCCACTCTATCATTACCATCGAGCCAAGGGATTGAACCTGGTTCAACGAAGAATGCAGGAGGGCATGCCAGGAGCAGCACCAAGCATACCTAAAATGTGGTGTCAACCTGGTGAAGCTACGACACAGAACTACTTGCATGCCAAACAGCAAAAGCAATATGCGATAGAGCCAAGCGATCCCACAACTAATGGATCAGATCACAGCTTTGCAGTCCTGCCATATCCAGAGGAAGAGGCTCCACAAATATCCCCATCCTCAATGATGAGTGCAAAAGATAAGGCTGAAGCTTTTGTAAATCTCTTCAGCCAGAAGTGCTGAGAGGAAGCTCCATCTCAGCCTCTTCCAGAAGTTCCCAGCATCACAGATGCCAGTCTTCAGCCAATTCGATTCATTCCACATGATATCAAGAAACAGCTGAAGGCACTGAATACTACAAAGGCTATGGGCCCTAGCAATATCCCGGCAGTCGTACTGAAAGCTTGTGCTCCAGAACTAATTGTGCTCTTGATCAAGCTGTTCCTGTACGGCTACAACACTGGCATCTACCTGGCAAGGGGAAAATTGCCAGGTATGTCCTGTCCACAAAAGAGCAGGACAATTCCAACCTGACTAATTACCTCCCCATCAGTCTACTCTTCATTATCAGCAAAGTGATGCAAGGTCACATCAACTGTCCTATCAAGTTGCACCTGCTCAGCAATAACCTGCTCTCTGATGCTCAGTTTGGGTCCCGCCAGGGCCACTCAGCACCTGCGAGGTTTTTGAGAAAGCAATGTATCGGCACCCAACAAAACATCAAGCCTGTACTGATCATCGGGATGAGACTATTTATTAAATCTATGCAAGAATTCAATCTGGAGGGAAAAGGTTAGGGAAAAAAGTTGGCAATAGAAAGAAAAAGAAAACCCATGTTATAAATCAATGGAACCCTTTACACTCCTATGCAATGGGGTGCATGCAAGTGCTCAGAAGTCACAGCAAGGTCAGTAATGGGAAGACGAAACAGCAAAATGGTTTTATTTAGAGATCTGTATTATGGATCACTGCAGGACTGCCAACTCACCCTCAATCTCAGTGATTAAAATTCTACTTCCTCTGAAGGAAAACCATGCCAGTCATATTTAGAGGTCATTAGCTCAAAGCACCGAGAGTCTCATTCATGTATTTTAACACTATCCTTCGGTTAAGTAGTGCAGCTAGAGTTTTCTTAAATACAGGCTCTTCGTATTTATACTGTATTAGTGTTGCAGTGCTTCTTAAAAATGGTTCACCAGAGGTAATAATACAACACATGCAAAGAGGATCCATTATGATTTATAGCCGCCTGTGCATTGAGCATCACAGCAGGTTAGCAATGCAGCTGGCCACTGCAAAGCTCTATAAACTTTCTATAACTTATGGATCAGCACTCCATTCCAGCATATTTAAATGTCCATTCACTCCACAACCAACATTGAATACTGTCTATAAATACACTGCAATAAATCACCAAGACTTCTTTGACAGCACCTCCCAAACCTATGACTTCTACCAGCAGAAGGACAAAGCCAGCAGGCATATTAGAACACCATCGGCCCCAAGTTCCCCTCCATGTCGCACATCCTCCAAGCTGGGACATATTGGTGTTCCTTCATCATTGCTGAATCAAAACCCTGAAATACCATACAGCACTGTGGGAGTACCTTCACCGTATGGACTACAGCATTCAAGAATTCACCTTCTCAAAGGAAAATAGGGGTGGACAATAAATTCTGGCCTTGCTTGCAATGTCCCCATTGAGGACAAATCAAAACGAGTACAGTGCCATTGTTAAACAGTGACAACACTAAACTTCCAAGCATTTTGAAGTTACTATTTGCTCTTCCAGCAATGAATGGAGAAAGTCTTTTACACTATTGGGTAGTTTTTTTTTTAAATCTTCATCGCCTTGTGGTAATCTGATAAAGTGAATTATCTAGCCATTATAGAAACTGTACAATCTTCATCTCATTGATTTCAACTGAATGAAAATAGGGTGTTTTCTACATGGATAGCCAATCTGCTCTGTCCGATCATCTCTCAGATGGTGAATTTGGAAATCCACACTTATAATGTCCCCTCATTTCAGCGCAAGTTTTCATTGCTATTTCAGGAAGTATTCAGTCTCACTCCAATCTTTTCCTCTACAGTCCTTTTGTTTTTGATTTGTGTGGGGTTTTCACTGAATTTAATACAGAAAATGTAGTTTTGTCTAATGTAATCTTGAGTTGTTTAATTGAGGAAGATTTCCATCTTGTTGCAAATGCAAGTATTTATGAGATTGAAATGTTTTAAACTGTTTAATTTATGGTAAAATAGAGTAGTGAAGGGAGTCATGTGACCTGCACTGAATCTTGCTTGACAACAAGTCTGGGTGGCCTGGTTGTTATGGGGACAGTGAGGACCAGATTGATTTGCTGGGAAGAAGGTGCATGATGTTGATGCCTGTGGACAACGGCAAGAGCATCTGTGATGACTCTGGGTAAACTACTAGGCCCAGATTTCTGCCATGACAGAGAGGTTCTCCCTGTGGGATTTGATTGAAAATTTTATTCAATGTCCCAGAAATGGCACAAAATAAATTCCAACTGTCTTCCCTTAACCCAAGAGATTGGGAGGGTGGACCTCCTGGTCTCATAGGACAACTATTTTTGCCCCTGCTGACTCATGAACCCAGGTGCCATGAAGAAGTTGGGCTGGAGAGGGGCACATAGTGCTTCATGTGAAGGAAGATAGAAAATGGGCATGGCACCCTCCCACATAGGGGCCACAGAAGCCAGTCACCATGAATAGCCGGAGGCCAGAAGGAGGGGAGAAGTGCTCTCCATGCACTGGGAAGGAGGAGGAGAGGCAGGACAATCAGGTACCACCCTGTAGGAAAGGCTTACAGACCTAGGACATCCTGACTCAAAATGACGGAGAACCAGTGCTGTGATGTGGTGACAGATATTTGTCACATGATCCAACAGCAACTTGAGCCACAATCTATCGCATCCCGTGTCCTGCCAGTGGTTGTGAAGGTAATCATCGTTCTCAACTTCTATGCCTCAGGATCTTTCCAGGAATCACCAGAGACCTGTCTGGTATGTCCCAGTCAACAACACACAGCTGCATTAAGGCTGTAACTAATGCCCTGTTTGCTCGTGTAGGGGATCACATTAATTTCCCTATAGATTTGATGTCTCAGACACAGAGAGCAATGGCCTCTGCTCAATAAGCAGGCTTCCCTCAGAAGCAGGGTGTTATTGACTGAACCCATGTTGCCGTAAAGACTGTAAATCAATGTGCGGATGCCTTTGTGAACTAAATTCCTTCCGCTCACTCGATGTCCAGGTGGTTTGTGACCACAACAAGGCCTTCCTTCACTTGTGTAAATCCAGACCTCCTTAATTGCTGCAGATGCATTATGCTGGCCTCTTCTGGACCTCTTTCACTAAAACATGAAAGTCCTGGTCTGAAAAGCGTGGAGGAGCTGGACCCTTCCCTTCCCCCGCATCTCCTCTGTGTGACAGTCTATGAGTAAAAATGTAAAGCAAACAGGGTCATGAGCCATTCAGGTTATAATACTCTCATTCACTTTTGTGTGGTTATTTGCACTAATCATTTTCATCATATCATCAATGATTACAGGTAAGATTTGGAGGAGAAAATGACCCTGTGCAAATGCTTGGTGTCATGCCTGTTACGCCTGTCGCTCCAAGCTAGCGTGCTGTGCACCACAACTACTGACAGCTCTGCTGGTTTGCCCCCGCCCCCTTAGTCACACTATTATGTCATGACAGTATGCAACTGTGAGAGATCTGGTCAAGGATCAACATATGGGCATGTCCTGAGGAATGGCTGTAAAGAGGGCAAGTGGATGGGATTGTGAGCTTGGTACTGTTCATCATTCATCCACCCACTGAGTCTTGACAGCTAACTACATCACTGCAGGTTATCTGTACCAAGTGGTGGTGGTAAGACAATGCCATTTCCATGACTGTGCCTTGAGAATCCAGTCCATGCTTTCAGTGGTTCAGTAGAGTACGCTTTGAGCAGGCAGCATCAATGACAATTTTCCCAAGGTTAGCTCACAGTTGGACAAAATTTACGTTTTGGCACTTACCTGACAAAGCAATAATGTCTTCTCCAAGGCACTAGGATTTTATTATTGATGACCAACCTCTCAAATAAGCCGTTCTGAAGGCCCGATTTTCATCTATGCCCAAGTCACCCAACATGCACTAGGCCCTCCTCCGACCCCTCACTATTTCTGGGGTCACTCACCCCGATTCCTACTCCAGCCTGCCACACACCCCCCACCCTGACCAAAAATGAGAAGCTCAGGCAGCCAATTTTAAAGGACAGGTCCGTGGAGCCAGGAAATCTCTCGTTGCTGTGCGCCCAACCAGGAGCGAAGATCTGAGGCATACGGTGATATTTTCCGTGCCCCCTGGTGTCAGGCGTCATGATGGGCATGAGCGGACAATATGGTGGTAAGTCCAAAAATCGGTTCCATGTCATCGTGAAACCAGTTTTCAATCATCCATTCTTCACATCCATGGCGGGCTGCATTTCCTGCTGTCGGACATCGGAAACGTCGTTGTAATATATCTGCATAGCTCGCCTAGTTTGCTGGGATCATCCCCCCATGCCAAATTTACTGCCCATGTCAGTGGGAAAACATGTTGGTGCACAACATGTCTTGACAAGTGTGACGTGCAGAATCAGGACTTACCGTCGAGGCTTTGTTCGCATTGCAGACAACCCAGGAGCAAAAGATCTGGACCCTGACAGCAACAGGACCCCAGAGGAACGTCCATCGCAGGCTGGGTGGATTCTGAAGGATATGGCTCAGCTGCAAAGCCGCTCATGGGAGGTGGAAAATCACGGCCGAAAGTCTGCTTTGGGACTTCAGTGTCTTGGCCATGGTCTGTCATGGATGAGGGCTGGAGAGGAAGATGTACCGGGGGGTGGGAGAGGAAAGTCTACGTTCAACTAGGAGAGGAAGGTGTGTCGGGGGTTGAGGTTGGGAGTTGGGGAACAAAGGTGTCGGGGGGGGTTGAGGTTGGGAGGACGGGAATGAAAGTGTGAGGGGCGGGTGAGTTTAGGAGGGGGGAAATGAGGGAGTCTGGAGGGATGAGGTTGGCAGAAGGGGAACAAAGGTGTCTGGAGGGAAGAGGTTCGGAGGGGGGAATGAAGGTTTCGGTGGGAGGGTGGAGTGATTACGGGGAAAGGTGGGGGTAACAAGGGAAATTATGGCATTTGGGGAGCTAGGTGTAAGTGGGGAGGAAAGTGTAAGGGAAGGAGTTCGGATGGGGGAAGGAGTCCAGAGAGGAGAATGAGTCCAGTGGGGGAAGAAGTCCAGAGAGGGGAAGGAATCCGGACAGGGGAAGGAGTAAGAGTTGAGGAAGAACTAAGGCTGGAGGAAGGAGACAGGCAGGGGGAAGGACTAAGTGTGGGGGAAAGGTGTCTGGGGAGGGAAGGAGTCCGGGGTGGGGATGAAAGGAAGTGGGGGCAGGGTGGGTGTGGGAGAAGTCTGAAGGGGGAAGGAATTCCAAGTGGGGAAGGAGTTCCAATAGGGGAAGGAGTCCAGGAGGGGGCAATATCCAGGTGAACATGCAAGGGAGAGCTATGTGGAGTCGATGGCTGCCTCCTGGGGAGTGAACTGAGGGCGGGCATGATAGAAGGGAATGGTGAGAATGGCAGAGGGCTGAGTGAGGTGGTAGGGTAGAAGGTATGACGAATGTGATAAGTGGGGACTCAGAAGCAGACATGGACTCTGGGGGCAGGAAGGTGGAGGTCAGGGAGGTTAATGTGGATGGCAGTGGGATTTTCGGGAAGGTAGGGAACATGCGCGTTCGCCAGGACATCCCTGAAAGTAAAGGGTTGTGGCTAGTAGGTGGCAGTGGGGAGCTGGAAGGTGATGCCAGCGGGGTTGACAGTGATGGGAGAAAGAACATGGGTGACTGGGGGAGGGGAAAAGACAGGGGACCTGAAAAAAATCTTAGATGCACCATGCTTGCAAATCCAAAAGTGAATGGAGACTTATGGTGGGCGGGAACAGGTGCTCCATGGCTGTGTGATCAATGGGTGGGTGGAGATGCAGATCAGTTCAGATGGACACCTGAAAGCAAACCCCAGCAGACAGCATTGAAAATGCTCTGGACTTTGAGATGAATGTGATGGAGGAAGGATCCACGTGCGTGGGAGAGTGTTTGCACAAGACTCAGAAAGGCCCTGCCACACACACACTTCTCCTTCCAGAATCACTCATGGGCTGGGCTGCGTGCAGCTGAACTGCTAATGGGGGTGGGAGATGCAGGGTGAGGACTCGCCAAGTCTATAACTGAAGCTGAAAGACAACATTACACATTATTCAGTTAAAGGGAATATATTTTCAGATTATAAAGTGACAAAATGTATTCACATGTGCAACCACCTGTGATCAGAATTTCTTAATTTTTCTAGGCTTTACATTTCTAGATGCTGCCCTGACATCCAGAGCAAGGGTGGAGACAGCCTGTGCAATGGTTGGCCCTGTTGCCTCTGATGACTTTGGCATGTATCCTCTGGAGAGCCGAAGCCTTGAAGGCCTCAGATTGCTTTGGCTGTCCTTCTGTGGGCCAGCTGCTCCCTCTGCGGTGACAGAGGACGAGGTTGAGGGGGTCACAGGCAAAGTGGACTGGGACGGAGTGAACAGCCTCTGAGATTCCTGAGTGGATGACCCAAGGGTATCCAGCTGCGGCTTCTGCTCCCTTCAGGCACACAAAGGCCCTGGCCTGACTCCTTGAGGGGACGGAACATCTGGAGAGATGTCAAGGTGCCCTGTTTCATTTTCACATTGCCACTGCAGGAACTCACCCATGGCCCCCACAGTGGAGTGCTGGACCGTGTGCATCTCTGTGTTCTGCTGGACCAGGGTCTCCATGGTGTCTGCCATTGTTCCCATAGAGACCTCCATACGCACACATGTGGGCACCACTTCATCAGAAAGTAGGCGGACACACTCCTCCAACTTGCAGGCACTCTGTTGAGGGCTTCCAATAGCTCTGCACAATGTCCTCCCACTTTTTGCTGACTCTCCAGGATGAGTTGGAAGGCCAAATCCAGAGGCTCATCATCGAATTCGGACCTCACGGATGCCTTTTCCTTAGCAGTCCTCAAAGTGCTGGGGAACTCAGCTGAACTTACCTCCTTCTGAGGACATGTGTCCGTGTGGTGACCACCAGATTGTGAACCCTAACCTGCTCTAGATCTAAGTCCCACCAACATGTGTGCCTCTGCGCTGGTGAATGGTGTGGGTAAGTGCTGTGGCGGGTCTTCCAGGCTGGTTATTTCCAGCTCTTCAATGAAGGAGGTGTCCACTTGGCTGGAGGTGAGGGCATGGATGGAGCTTCCATGAAGGACTGGCTGGCTGAGGATGCTGGTCGCTTGGTGGAGCTCCCTGTGAACCAAAGTAGAGATAAGTAGTGCATGGCAGCAGAGTCAAAAACAGGAGAGAGCACTCACAGTTGCGTTGAGAGAGGGAGGATGTGGTGCAAGATCCTCACGTGGGTGTTCACTGCTGACCTCACCATCACTGTAGGCACAGTCCACGTCCTCACCAGTCAGCGCAATGGCACACCCCTCAAAGTGAGTGAGGAGCCTAATGTGGGCCACTCCACCCCCAGTCTGGGACCTCTCCCTGTTGCTTTGAGCCAGCTTCTCCTGCTTGGAAACAGATGGAGATAGTGTGAGCAGGACATAAGGCACTGAGTGGAATGTTGTGTGGTGAGCAGAGACATGGGCAGGATGAGAACGCGAGCTCAAGAGGATATTTCCTGATGGAAATATGAGGGTGTGTGTGAGAGTTAGTGGTGTTGTCCCTTGAGGTGTGAGATCTTCATGGATGTCTGTTGCATTTGTGAGTGTGTGAATTGAGAGTGATGAGAAGAGTGACTTACACCGGTGGAATGGATGAGACCATTTATCCTCTTGTGGCACTGGGTGGCTGCCCTCTTCAGGGCAATGGCACTGACCACTACTGCCTCTCAAGCTGGATTGGTGACCTTACTTGCTGGTCTTCGCCCAGAGCAGAGTCCAAAAGGTGTTCCAGGGACACTGCACAAAATCGGGGGGTTGCATTCTTCTTGCCTTTCGAGACCATGTCTTCTGTGTAGCAGTCCTGGGCTGGAAACACTGAGAGGTGTGCATGTGGCTGCACTTTAAATATGGCACCTGGCATGAGGATATGGCGAGGTGATGGCATGGCAGGCAAATTGGAGGCCGCCTGCCATCGAAACGGTATGTTTCTTGGTAAAGCATGATTAATTAGGTGCGATTAGAATGATATGGTGTGAAAAGCCGCCATAGCAGCCGACGGGTAAAACGTTCTTTTTCCCACCTGCTACTGCACTTTGTGCAAATCTGGGATGATTCTACCCTTAGTCTCCAAGTCACAGGAAAGTATTAGAAATGTCAGGTTTGTAAATGTATATCACATTAAACTATATATTTAATTTCAATAAAATGGAGTTGAGGACTCAATGATATCTAATTAGCACTTCTACCTAGATACAAGGCCCATATGATTTATCTTATCATAGAGATAGGTTTTGGGAAGGGAGAAGTCCATAGGATGCCATTGTAAGATCAGGCTGCAGGTTTTCCAAAAACATCCATGAACGTCACAGACACAGTCTACATGAATCTGGGAGAGAGAGCAGAGAGGTAAAGGCAGCCAGTCTATATTGTTCAGCGCACAATGCAAGTGTGAGCTCATGTTCAGATTGAAGAGACCAAGTTCGTGAGAATTTAAACGAGGCTGGTTGATTCGCCTAGCTTTGGCTAGAGGGAGAGACATTCAAGGTAAACCTCACCATGATAAACAGTGTGGGGATTAGAAGCTATCCACTTGGAAAAAGAAAAAGAAACCAAGCTGTCTGGAGCTGAAAATAGCTTTGGACTGGTTCCTGCAGAATGAAGTATCCATTTAAGGGGCAGAATAAAGTATAACTGTGGAGGGGGATTTTCTGTCCATTTAAAAATTAAATGGAGGATGTTCCCTGTAGTTTAGAGTATAAGTTGCCCACTGAATAGTGTTTAGACAATGGGCGGAAATTTCTGAGCCCCCTGGCGGTGGGCGTGATAGGTGTCATGTGTGGAAAATATGGCGCAACCTGCTTCATGATGGCGTGAAGGCTGATCACGATCGTCCACTCAGCCCACCGAAGGCGGGCCGCGTTTCTTGCCATCGGTCGGCAGGGAGCAAATTGTAATACATTAGCATTTAATTAAAAGGTCATCCCACCAGGCTTTCTGATCCCCGCCATATCGTTCATCCTTCAATACAGTCTACAGAGGGTGTCACGCATCGTTATTACCTGCTGCGCCCTTTACAACCTGGCACTGTAATGGAGTGAGGAGCTGGCTGAGGAGATGGAGGAGCTGCACGTCTCCTCTGATGAGGAGGACGCCGACGGGGATGAGCGTGAGGATGCCCTAGGTGGTGACAACGACGGGGATGTGGCTCTCGCACTGACTAGATGAGGCAGGCGTGCTCAGAAGGCCCTCGTAGCTGTCAGATTTGTGGAGGATGATGATGACATGCAGTGAGGTGTCCCCGTAGACCCTCACATCGCAGTTGTGAATGTTTGACTCCAGTCTGGTTTATCTCAGCGCCAATACCCTCTGTAAGAATGCTCCTGTCATGGAGAAGCAGTGGAGGCCCTAATAGTCACTTGATTGCCGGAGGATGATGACAACATGTAGTGAGGACACTCCATAGATTTTCACATTGCCTCTGAGAATGTCTGACTCCTGTCTGGCTGAGGGCAGCTCTCTTGCGCTCCACGATCAGGGCCATCTCAGAGACGCAGCCATGAAACTTTAGATGCGTCTGATGCTGTGTCCGCCTTCAGCACCTCAGCCCTTCAGGAGCCGGTGCACAGCATCACTGGTCACAAATGATGGTGTGCTGGGGGCCAGCCCCACCATAAAGGTGCTGAGAGCACACAGGGAGAAAAATAGAACTCTGTGGCACCTGCCCACTACATTCTGGCAGCAATGACCAGCGCTGCCAAGGTGCAGGTACCAGTAATGTTTCCAGGGAGTGTGAGGCTCGACCATCACTGTGGTCTGAAGGCTGCACAGAGCACAGGGAAGAGGCTCTGGTCTGAGACACCTTCCTTTTATCTTGTGTAGAAAGGTTTCACACCTGAGTGACAAGAACACTGCTCATCAGAACAAGGGTGATATTCTTAGGAGTTTATTGACAATAGTGAACAGTGTGTACAAGTGATCAACACCCATGGCCAGGCTGTGCAAATGCTTTTACCTAACTTTCCCTAACCCTGCCGCTACGTCTTGGTGTTCCCTGAACATCCACAGTGGAGGTGGAGGCAGCCTGCTAACTGTGATGCCCTGTCTGTGATGACTTTGGCAGGCGTCCTCTGGTGGGTGGAGACTTGGTGGGCCCTAGCCAGCTTTCAGGGTTCTACTGTGTGGCAGTGGCACCCTCCTCAGCCTGTGATGCTGGAGCTGCTGAGGTCACAGGAAGAGGGGATTTGGATGGGTTGGTCACTGCCAGAGTCATCTGGGTGGATGGCTCCAGAGTGTGCACTTGCTGATCCTCCTCCCTCTGGGTGCCCGAGCTGCCCCGCACTCCTTTCGTGTAAACACTTTTGGAGGCCAGCTATAGCATCAGCAATGGAGTTACGAGCGCACAGCAGTGCAGGAGTGACGTCCTGGACCAAGGTCTCCATGGTGACTGCCATTATGCCAGTATTGACCTCGGTACATTGCAATGCTGGCGCTATCACCTCAGCCTGAAGATGGACGGACTCTTCCATCATGCCTTGCAATCTGAGGAGTGCAGCTGATATCCCTTCCTGATGTTCCCTAACTTGCCTTTGCAGCTTCAGCAACTGAGATATGACTGAGTCCAGACGCTCGTCATTCTGACTCAGACTCAGCAATGTTCTGGCCTCCAGCAGTCCTCCGAGTCCCGGGGACCTGGGAAGTCCCTGCCTCCACCTGCTGTGGATCAGACAGTGCAATGTGCTCGCCAGATTGTGATACCGGGGCTACTCTAAAGCTAGGTCCCAACGAGATGTGTGTCTCTGCGCTGGTGGAGGGTGTGGGTGAGCTCTGTGACAGGTCTTCAGGGAAGGTGACTTCAGATTCCTGTTCAGAGGTTTCTTCGGGGCTTGATTGAAGGCCCTGGGTCATGACTCTGTCGGCTGTTTGGCAGATGTGCCTGCGAAATCAAGGGAAGATAATTAGTGCATGGCAGTGGCCTGTGAAACAGGACACATCACTCACAGCATGGTTGTCTGATGCATGTTGCACTGCTGGATCCTCACTTGGTAGAGAAGCGCTGACCTCACCGTTAGCACAGGACCGGTCCCGGTCATCACCGATTAACTGGATGGCTCTGTTTTTGAATTCTGCCAAAACTTTGATCTCGGGCATCCCTTCACCTGTCTGCAACCTTTCCCTCCTGTTGTGTGCCAGTTTGTTCTGCATGGATAGAGATGGGGAGAGAGTATCAGGACACTTGCTGGGCCAGATGATAAGTATACCTGGCCTGTGTGGGTGGTGAGTGGTCCCATGGATGGGATGAGGACAATGAAGATGTGTGTGAAAGAGTGAATGGTGATGTCCCTTGCACTGGCAGTGAGGGCCCTGTGAGTGTGTGATGAGTTTGTGAGTGTGTGAATTGGGAGTGATGAAAAGAGTGACTTACCCTGGTGGAACGGAGGAGATCATTCATCTTTATGCAGCACTTGGTGGCTGTCCTCCTCTGTGGGGCGTTTGCACTGACCACCGCTGCCACCGCCTCCCAAGCCGAGTTGGTGACATTGCTGCCCATCCCTGGAGCGGGGGTAGAGCACATCCCGCCGGGCCTCCACGGCATCCAGCAGTTACTCGAGGGACCCGTCATTGAAGCAGAGGGGCTGCAGTCTTTTTTCCTTTGCTGGCCATGTCTCCCGGGCAGCGGTGGTGAGCTGGTGGCGATGAGCGCTTTGCTGGCAGCTGCCTTTTAAACATGGCAGCCGGTGTGATGCAACAGCGGGTTGATGGCGAACGGGTGAATGAGAGCCTGCCTGCCATGGAAATGGCGTGTTTTGCATGAATGAATAAATAATGAGATGAATTTGGGACGATACAGCGTGAAAACCCGTCATTTTCATCGGCAGGTGGGACTCCCTTTTACCCGCCCGCTAACTCACTTAGTGCAATTCTGGTAACATCCCACCGAATGTTTCTTTTAGTTTGTTTATTGTAGTAAAAGTCTAAAAAAGAAATCTTGTCATGTGATCCTTCCAGTCGACCATCTTTCTAAAACTTATTAGTCTCTATGGGAATCATAACAATCTTCAATGCTTGGACGATAATCTGTCAAATTGTCTGCCTATTATAGAAACCGCCTAATTTTCATTCTACTGTCTCTTCTTGAGCCGCTGCAGTTTGTATAGTGAAAATACCCAGTGGTTTGATGTAACTGAGTGCTTGCTAGGCCACATCAGTGGGGAGTTATGAATCAAATTCTGATGACATGTATTAACTCACAAAAACTGTTTAATCGGACAACAAAAATTATACTTAAATGTAGGCTTCCTGCACTATGGTTACAATGCAATGAAGCTACAAGACAGAGACACCTCATATTGAAATGCAAGGTGTATATTAATTATGCAAACATCAAAGTGGAAGTTGAGTTATAAGAAATTGTGGCAAAAGAAATAGATAATGCTTTTAACCATATATTCTGATATTCATGTGAATGGGTATATTTGAAAATGAATCAACACATTGAGGTATCATGTCAGATATTCTTCTCCAGGCTTCAATGTGAAAATAACTGTGCCTGCATATTCAATCGTGGTAAAACAATAAGGGTCCTTCACTTCAGCAAAATATGATCAATACTATATAAACACATACTCCTGTAATGACTGGTTGATTACTGTCTGCAGGACAACTTAAATCCCATCAATAAAATCAAACCTGTTTGACAACTTTCATGAACTTGAAAGCATGTTCCTGAATGGTCAACAATCTGGTTAAAAACAAAAAAACTGCGGATGCTGGAAATCCAAAACAAAAACAGAATTACCTGGAAAAACTCAGCAGGTCTGGCAGCATCGGCGGAGAAGAAAAGAGTTGACGTTTCGAGGACTCGAAACGTCAACTCTTTTCTTCTCCGCCGATGCTGCCAGACCTGCTGAGTTTTTCCAGGTAATTCTGTTTTTGTTTTGTCAACAATCTGGCTCTGAATGCTTGGTTCACAACTGAGTGAAGATGCATGATCTTGATTTCCATTCTCAACCTCTTGGCTCGTATATGTATAATTTATTACACAATTACACTGCATCCTCCCTATCTGGTCTAAGGTAATTCAGTCTAAAAACTGTCACCAAAATGATTTAAGGAACCTTTCCTTATAATCTGTAACATTTCACTTTTCATTTCACACTCTCTAAACTCTGAATGATAAATGTGATATATAATATTTTGTAACCTCAGAAAAGATAAATTTATTTTTCATGCTCTGATGGTACTGCATGCAGTGACGAGGGACAATACAAAGAAAATAATGGAATTAATTATTTTGTGCCTAGGACTTATTTTGACTTTCATCTACTCATTTTTAATTCTCTATTTTCTAAGGGAAAAACTTAAAATAAATGAAATAAACAGATACAAAAACTGAGTGTGTTAGCACGAAGATACTATGAGTGGAATTTAATGTAGGAGACAGGGGGTCACGGCCACCTGCTAGAAAGCCATCAAGAGCATCTTTTCGGGAAGACCCGCCACATTCAGTGCCAATCAGGCACTTCACTGGGCAGTAGGCCTTCTCTGGGATCAAGGGCTCTTGGGGCAAAAGCCGTGTGCCGCGCCGGCCCCCCCCCCCCCCCCCAACCACCCTGAGCTACCGGGCAGAGGCCAGCAGCTCTTCATTGCTCAGCAGTGCCACCAGAGCCAGTACCTGCTCTGCCTTCCTACTCTACTGCAGCCATTCCAGAATTAAAGCTTCCGTGTATAAGCTAAAGTTATTGTCTCTGCCTCTCTCAGCGTGCCCTGAAAGGCTCTTTGAGGCACCTATCATTAGCTCCTTATGAGCAGCAACCCCAATTCCTCCATCCTCCTCCCTTGCCAAATTTCCTGCCCACTGGGGGCCAATCTCGCCAACCTCCTTCCCCATTCTGCACATCTCACCCATCACTGCCCCATTGAATTCTTCTCCTGGAAGTGAGAAAAGAGCATTGATAAGTGATACCTGTACCGTGAATCTCCTCGCGGCCAGCCCACCCCAAGCCCAGTTGGCCATTGCAGGGGTCCAGTGCATCCTTACCCTGCTGCTGCCAAACACTGACACAAATATGCCAGGTGTGTCCTTACCCATGCCCTCCCTCCCCCCCCCCCACCCAACCCCACTTTGGTCACATGCTGCCTTCATCACTCTTGAGGGCACACAGTTTAACCTGCCGTAATGAAGAGGCACAATGGAGCGCAGAGGGCAGCAGATCTATCTGTGCCACGCCACCTTGAAGACGCCCTCCCACCATGTCATCACCCTGACTTCGACATGTCCTGGGGTTCGAGCACTGCATTTGGGTACAGATCTTCCGGGTTGCCCCCACCACAGTCACGTGGGTCTCAGTGTACCACATGCTGCAGGTGCAGAACCCATCTCATCACCACCCTGTCAAGCTGACCACCGCATATCTGTTGGCCTGCCCAGCTAAGGACACATACCATCAATGACTCGTTGCACTCAGGCCACTCAGACATGTTTGGAGCCCTGGGGGGGGGGGGGGGGGGGAAGCTTACATGTGGCAGACCACAGAAGCCATGGTGAGGTGAAATAAAATAAAATTCTAAAAGTTTATTGCATACTTCATGATTTAAAAAAAAACTCCCATTTATATAAAAAAATATTCGCTACATTTAAATTTCTTCAAGTACTTATTCCCTTTCAAAACAAACATTTGTATTCATAGCCCATATCTAAAACGATATGATCCAAAGCAGTTTCAAATACTGGGAATCTCGTAGGTTCGTTGCTATTCATGTAATATATTCTAAATTAGAAATTACAAGCAAGATCATCTCATATTTATATCCTAATAATGGTGAGAAATGAAGATCAAATACAATAATTCTATTTTACATTGTCTATGAAGTGCTTTCTAAAGAGAATTTTGAATGGATGTATTGGGAATTATCTAAACTCAAACAAATTTATTGTTTTCTTTTAATTTAATACTCTGTTTTCCATCTACATTTGTATGTCTTTACTGAAATTTCATATTTCTTTCTCTAGTTTTATTTAATCAACAAGATTGCACTGTTGATAACTGTCAGCTGCAACATATTTCAATGTTTAATTTATATATATTTCCTCCACATCCTCATATTCTCTATATGTTTATGTGGATAATTTAATCTGTATTTTATTAATCGCAACCCAGTGGAGAGGTAAAACTGCTTGAAGTTTTTCTGGACCAAAAATGGCAACTCTTTTTAAGAACTGAAATGTACTCTGAATATGAGTTCTTCAGATTTTGCCTGAATATATGTACAGATTTTTTACTAATATTACCCTAACGTTAAATGAAGTAGAACTGTATCTGTTAGTACATAAGAAAAGGGCTAGTTGGCCTTTCAAGCTGACTCTGCCCTTCAGAAAGATAATGGCTGATATTCTACCTCAACTTCACCTGCCTTACATTCCCTTAGCACCCAAACGTCCCTTAAGTTATCTTTAATCTTCAACAACTGAACATCTGCAATTCTCTGGGGTAAAAAATTTCAAAGATTCACAACCTTCAAATGAAGATATTTCTCCTCATCACCGTCCAAATGGACCCCTTTTCTGAATCTGAATACTCCAATCCCTTTGTAACCAAAGCTAACATAGTTTTTCCTTCCCGATTGCTTGCTCTATCTACTTGTTGATTTTCTGTGATTCATCTACAAGGACACCCAGGTCTCTCTGAAGACAGACATTTCCCAGTCTCTCACCATTCAAAAGTGTTCTGGTTTCTTATTTTTCATACCAAAGTTGATAACTTCACATTTTGCCACATCTGCCATGATCTTGCTCACTGTCCCAATGGCTGTAATTTTCCCATGGGCACTGGAACCCCAATATCAAGATCATACAGGGGTCCTGAGCTTACACTTGCTGGCAGCATGTCCACTGGTGCAACTTCATCTGAGGCGACCTTCTAATTGGTCCATATTTGCCTATTGTAACTGCTTGGCAGAATTTCAAAAGGTCCAGATTCACTTATGTCAGCAGTGGGCTCTGTTCACATTTTGACCATTTTAAGAAGTTATTAACACATTGTCTGTCTTTGATGTGGTTAGTGATTTAGATGTTTGTTTTTACAATAGTTTGACCACTTGAAAGGATTTAAATTTTTTGAATGGGTTTTTTGAATGCGAGTCTTTTCAGTATGAAATATGTTTGAGTGAGAGCTCGATTAGATTGTTAGATTTTTTTTCACCTCCATTTCAAAGACATGGCTCCTGAGGTTTTCTCATTGTGGATACTTGGTGAGTGGCGATGGAGGATACCTGAGGAGCATTGAAGAGTCTTGGAGAATATGAAGGGGCCAGAAAAGGTATGAGAGAACATGGAGGCTTGAGGAATATAAGGGGGCATGAAAACAGCATGGGAAATATGAGGGGGGTGGCTGGGGTCATGAGGGATGAGAGCCTGATATTCATCATTAAAACTGGGCCGATGTCCCAACAAATAGAAGTGAGTGATCTAGCACAAATTACAGACTGGTGTACTGAGTAAAAAGACTTTTTTTCAAAGACCACAAGGAGAAAAAGTTTTCTGCGGTTCATTGTATTGGTTAATGACATATCTGAGATCTGAGCCTGCACCAAATCTTTTTTGTCAAGAGACTATTGATTCCAACTTCCATAAAGCAGATTACCAAGTATGCTTATAAAATGAGCCAAGGTAGTCATTCATAAGACTTTTCCTGAGATATATGTTAACATTATGCCTCTGCAATTCTTGCAGCTGTTGAAACTAGTTCAATGCTCATCAGTTTGCTTAAACAAGAACAGAAATTCTAAAAGATAAACATTTTCAAGAAAGGCCTTGAAAATGTAAAACTTGCATTTTTCCCTTCCATTATCTCCCATTATGCAAGTCTCCTGGAGGCAGTGATTGCTATTGTACAGTTCCAAATTAAATAATATTTAGACCTAAATTAAATAAATGTGCCATGCTCATTTTCAAGAAATTGTTGCTTTTATAAAAATTATCTCACTTGATTCTGTGGTTATTTTCATGTGAAAAATGTCATTGCATTTGAATTCCATTTGTTTATTTATTTAGCACTGACATGCTAGTAGTTTATACAGACATTAGTTTGAACAAACAATAAAACCTTTATTTCCTGCCTCTTCTAATCTGATCTAGTCAGTAAGCTATGTAAAGCTGCTTGTTGACTTTTCCCAATGTTGTATTCATTGTACAACAATGAACAATAAAAAAATGAAATCTACCCAAAAGGATGATTTTGTACAGATGTAACAGAACATATTTTGAGATTAAAACCATTTTACAAATAAACAAATACAACTTTTAAATACATTGAAAGAATATCCTTAAAAAAAACGGAAAATGCTGGAAAACACACTGCTGACATATGTGGAGAGAGAAACAAAGTTAGCATTTCAGCTCGATGATCTTTCATCAGAACTGGAAGATGTTAGAGATGAATGGTCTTTTAAGCAGGTACAAAGCCAGGGAAATTGCTGGGGACTGGGAGGGTGGGGGCGGGTTGGAAAGAACAAAGATTTCTGATAGCGTGGAAATGACAAAAAGGATGATGGTGCAAGGCAAAAGGAGGTGGTAAGACCTCAAGAATCAAAAGATGCCTCCAGAGGAAGTGTAGAGGAGCCAGCAGAACAGCAGAGGGGAATTGAACCATGAAAAATATAGCAAAGGGGAGAAGGCTGCAAAACAAAAATAAAAATACCTGGAAAAACTCAGCACGTCTGGCAGCATCTGCAGAGAGGAACACAGTTAACGTTTCGAGTCCATATGACTCTTCAACAGAACTAAGTAAAAATAGAAAAGAGATGAAATATAAGCTGGTTTAAGGCAGGGTGGGGGTGGGGGGGAGGAGGTAGAGCTGGATAGAGGGCCAGTGAGGGAGAAGGCTGCAGTTGCCTGAAACTGTGGCAGAGAAAGGTGAGGAGTGCGGTGTTGACTATCCCATTGGCCATGAACCAATCTGAGATCCCCAACCCAAGAACCAGTCCACACCACCTCCACTTCAAATGGCTCTGTTGCAGCCATCCTCCATTATTAGCACATGTCTTCTGAGAAAATGGGAGAGGTAGTCATGGTCTAAATTTGTTAAACTCGATGTTAAGGCCAGAGGGCTGTAAAAGTGCCTAATAGAAAGATGAGGGGCTATTCATTGAGCTTCATTGGAACATTGTAGGAAGCTGAGTTCAGAGTGGGAGCAATTTAAATGATAAGCAATTGGAATCTCAGGCACATACTTGAGGACTGAACGGAAGTGTTCAACAAAGCAGTCACCTAATTTGCATTTAGTGCCCCCATTGTAGAGGAGGCCAATAATAGTGCCCCTGTTGCCTCATGTGGCCTCCTTCCTAATTTTTGTTCCTGAAAATTTATTGTGTAGTGCAGTTCCACACGGAACAGTAACCCTTTGGTGTTTCAATGAACAACCATCATGTTTGAACTTGAAGAAGGGACCACAACTAAGCCGACTCCTAGCCTAATCCAATATCTACCTATGCACATTTTTATTAAAGGTCACTAATGGTTAGATGTTGTTTTCCCCCAACCTGGGGACACAAAATCAGCTAGGTTAGCAAAGAGTTGAAAGTACCACGATATGTTGACGCAAAAGTGGAGTTGATTTGACTTGGAAGACTGGCTGTAGTGGTCGGGGAGGGGTGGGAGGGGTGGGGGGGGTGGGGGGTGGGGGTGGTTGCGGAGGGTGTGGGGTGGGTCAGGGGAGAGGAGGAATAATGTGAAGGCCAGGCAATTTTACCTGGGACTTATTTAAATAAATTAAGATCGATTACAGTCTGAACCCAGCATCAATGGTGTGGTGCTGATGGGTGAGCATGGCAAGATGCCATCACCAGAGACCAAATGAAACCTGTGCCTGGTGGACTAGCTTCCAGTTTGTTTTTGAGATCTGCCCTCATTATACTGCATTTTCCTATACCGAGGAAGATTTTAAACTCCCCAATGTCCTGAATTCAACGCAGAATTAAACTGCAGCAAAGATTGAAATAGTCAGATAAATGTTCTCAGATTGCCCTCCCACTGTAGAATCTCATTCAAAGGAAGAGAAATTGTTTTGCCCATCTTTGGAAGGACGAACTTTAGGTCAAGATCTCTTGAATGGGGCTGAAGCCAACATTTTTGCATACTTGTTTGCATCATGCCACCTAGTTTTCCCCTAATGAGATCACAGATTGGAGAGTTGGCCAGGGAGGTCAGCAACTTCAATTCACAGTGTTCTTTATTTATTTGTAGGAAGCTTCAGAAAATATAGTAAAGTAAGATTGTGACTGTGACATAAAGTAAATTTTTAAAAAATTTTTACAGGGAAAGGTGAAAATTTATTAATATGTGGTTGTTACAGCAGCCTTTCTAAAATATATTGGTGAAAGGTACATGTAGAGAGCAAATTGAGATAATGAGATAATTGAGATAATTAAGATAAATCACTCTCCACCAATGCTGCCTGGTCTGGTGAGTGTTTGCCAGCATTTTCTGTTTTAATTTCATATTTCCAGGTTATATATGTGGAGCAAATTTGAATGGTTTTGTTCTTTCACACAAGTCAAAGAGGAAAGGTGTGAATGATTATCCGATACTAAAAGGCCACTTTCTTCAATATTGCTAAAGATCTTGTTATGGAGACAGGGCTAAAACAGTCACATGTTACTTTGTTCTAGAAATGAAATAATTATGAATGAATTTGTAGAACACTAGTGCTCAGTCAAATACTCAGCGTTCTTATGCCCAAGATGGAATTGGCATACATTGCCAAAGCAAGCACGACAACAGTTGGCAACCCTAACTAAAATAAATGTTACATCCATGGGGAACCTGGGTTGTGCAATTTTGAACCAGGAAAACATTCACAAGCACTGAGCTTCTTGAGATTTGAGGGCTGTGCTTACCTACTGATATGCCCATGAATAAAGCTACATTCTGTAATGAACATGTTCATTCTCAGCAATCTTTTCATGCTGCGATGGAGAGGGCATGAGCCAACTGGCTGAAAGCAGCAGGTTATCCATGGAGGGGTGGGGGCAGGGGGGGTCGAGCGGCCAAAGCTTGGGCAGAGGCAGAGGCAGAGGCAGCAGACAGCTGTAGCGGTCCTGGTCCCAGGTTCCGATGACACTTGCTAGGCAGCAGTCAGAGGAGATTTCCCAAGGGGGGACAGTGTGTTTGAGGGATCTGGTGATCACGTGACCCAGGCTATGGGATGCAAAGCATGTCCACGTGATCCCTGATGCAAAATCTGACCCACGTGACCAGGTGTGCTAGAGAAGTAAGAATGTGGTGCACCTGAAAAAGTGAAAACAAAGGCTGCATCCAGGAGCTGCCAACAGGCATATACAAGAGTGTTGCACAAGTTTCTGTTACTTAGTGTAACTGATTAACCAGAACTGGCCATGCGGTGCATAGGATTTCACTGAGGGTTTGGAAAAAGGTGTCTTGCGGCGGGCTGTACACCATCAAGACTGTTGTGGGCAGAGCTGAGGAGGTTCTGCAGAAGTGCGACCGTTTAGTAAAGAGCATGCCTGTGGAGCTCGGACTGGTTCTGGATAGACCAAGCTGCAGTGTGCTTCTCATCAATTGGCTAAGGATGCAGACCTCATTGAGCCAGCTTCCAATTACAGGATAGTTAGTACAAGTGGTTGCTATTACTGAGTCACTTGATTCCATAAACATGATTTGGAAGATGATCTATACAGTAGATGGAGCCCTAAAATAAAATAACAGCAAAATTATGCAGATGCTGGAAACCTGAAATCAAAATGGAAAGTGCTGGAAAAACTCAGCTGGTCTGGCAGCATCTGTGAAGAGAAAAGCAGAGTTCACATTTGAACGATGTGTCTCTTGTTCAGAACAATATAAGGGCCCGGTAGTCATCTCTCCTATCACTCCCACCATAAATCAATAACACAGCAGCACCACGATCACTTTCGCTAGCACCAAGTAATGACATTGCAGCAGTTGATTAGCACTGCAAGACACTTAGGTAATGATGATGTATTTATTCTGAGCTTTACTTCTGTAGATACTGTGGCAATGCTTTCAAATTTTGCTTTCCATCATTAGAATTAAGTCCAGTGCAATATGTGAGCACATAAGCCCTTGTTTTGCCAGTGGGAAGTTACAGCATTTCTTTTTGATGACTTATTAACAATCCTTAATAGTTTTAACAAGCAAGTGTTTTCTCTTTATTAATAACAGCATACTTTATAATGGGTGGAAAACACTGAACACCAATGATTTTGGCAGAAGTGACTTCTCACCAGTTTCTTTAAGGTATCTAAATTAGACCAGCAGAAAATAAACCCCATTATCTTTCAATTTATTCTTTCATGGGAAGGCCAGCATTTATTGCCCATCCATAAATTGCCCTTGAACTGAGTGACTTGCTGAGCCGTTTCAGAGTGTTAAGAGTCAACACATTGCTGTGGATCTGGAGTCACATGTAGGCCAAACCAAGTAAACATAGCAGATTTCTTTCCCTAAAAGGCATTAGTGAACCATTCATGATCACCATTACTAAATTTCAGAATTTATTAATTGAATTTAAATCCCTCCAGCTGCAGTGGTGGGGTTTGAACCTCATGTCCCCCAGAGCATTAGCCTAGACCTCTGGATACTTGCCCAGTGATATTGCCCCTATGCCACCATTGCCCCCTTTTTAACATGAAGAACATCTGTAAATCCACTGCCAGTTTTTTAGTCTCATGGATTAAATGCACAAGATTCATTTTCTGCATCAAGCTTTTTAATATGATCAGTGATTAATGGATTTGACTGCTTATTCACTGCCACTTTACTGTAACCTGACCTGCTGAGTATTTTCGGCATTTACTTTTTTTTTATTTGCAATTTCCATACTGTATTTGAATTAAATAAAATGCTTTTGTTCTTGTAGTTCAGAATATCTTGAAGAGAACATTTACATTTCCTGAAAGTCAACCACTAACTTAAAAGTAATTAATGAAAAGTAAACCTTTTACCAATAATTTAATCTGCATTTATTGTTGCTATAAGAAATTACTCTGAAGGGAGAAATTAGAGCCATTAAATACTAACTATAGAAATTCCCAGTAATCCAGTATAAATTATTCCTTAATAAACTTGCAGTAATGCCTCAGTAATGCTATAGCATGAACGTCAGCGTTACCTGGTTTATTGGTTAGTGCTGTTACAGAAATGGTCACAAATGTGAATACAGCCATTGCTTAAATGAATTATGAAGTGGTAACAGATATTCTGGAGTAATTTCAAGGCTCTAATCAAATCTTGGGTTCACAAGATAGTTATCAACCATTTGAGCTTCACGCTCAAGTCTATGATTTCATCAGAAACAGTAATCTAATCAAGGATACAGAAGCTCACATTACACATTTAACTAAAAAAATAGAAAATGCTTGAAATACTCAGCAGGGCAGTGAGCATCAGTGAAAAAAGGTGACCTTTCATCAGAGCTGGAAGACATTACAGATGAACCACTTTTAGACACATACATAACCAGGGGAAGGGAGCAAGACAATAACAAAAAGGAAAGGTCTGTGAGAGGGTGAGTGTTTCAATGACAAAATGATGATAATGCAAGACAAAATGAGGTAATAATAGGATAAGTATAGAAAAAAAAATGGACCCAGAGAATTGCAAATGATTTCCAACATCCATGGAATTTTGAGTTTTTCTTACATATTTAGGGCAAAGTTTTCTGAACTTTTTTCTGTGAATGGCAGAACCATTCATAGGCCGGGAGCATGTTGACAGTTAGAGTGGGTTTGACCAAGGGCCTTCAACTGAGCCTCGGCAATAGCACATGCACCTGGGTTCCAGGCCAATGAATGAAGGCGGATGGGATGACATGCTGGATCTGACAAAGGAAGGATTTCTAATTAAAGGGACTATGACATGGGTTACAAGGGCTTACCTGCATTTGGAATTTTGAGGCTGCAGCAACCACAGGAATGGAGAAGAGACTTGGGAAGGCCTCTCTCTGGGTCTCTCACTCTTATTGGGATGCCCTGTTGTGGGAAGTGAGGGGCTGCAGTGAGATGAGATCTCCCAAAGATGAGAGGAAGAGGCAACTCTCGCCAACCAATCAAGAATGGATGGAAATGGCCGAGGGAGTCATCCGGCAGAAGTTGGCCCCTCCAACCTGGAGACAGTGCACCAAGAGGATTCAGGACCTCAGGAGGGTGGGAACAGCGAGTGGCATAACACTTTCAGGTGCCAAGCTTAACATCTGACTTTCCCAGCATTCTTCTGCAAAGCACTCAGCAGAACACATCTTGTTTTAACATGCATTCCTCTCTCTGCATGTGTCTCACATTCCCATCTGAACAGCCAAAACGTACACTCACCCTCATCCTCACATCCATGCCTCAGAATCACCCTTCACAAAGGCTGTCTTTCCCTCCTCTCCATAGAAACCATTACAAACACTCACACATCTCTGCTTTCTATCCTCTCAGGAGAAGAGAGCACACAGCCACAGGGAGCGACAGAGACCCAGGGCAGGGTTGGGGGGTAGGTGGTGGACCTGCAGTGACGGGCATCTTGATTGCCACTAGCAATGCATACCCACCTGGCCCACAAGGAAGAAGGTCTTGTTCCAGCAGGCTAAAGATATCAGCAAAAACCTGCCATGAAAACCCAAGCCTCCTGAGGCATTGGTGCTCAGACGTGTCGAGAGAGTTGATCCTCTGCCCTGAGGACTCTGTGCTGGGGGTCTCGCTTCCTTCCAGCTGGATCTCTCTGTCCATCCCCTCTGACCTGTGGAGCAAAATTTGGCTGATGAGAAGGCAGTTAGTGCAGCTGCTGCTGGTGTTTCTCCTGCTGCTGCTCTTGCTCTTCATCAACTGTTCAAGGTGGAGCAGCATAAGCTGCTCCCATGCAATGGTGAAGGCTGTCAGCAGGGAA
Organism: Carcharodon carcharias; assembly: GCF_017639515.1. Lineage (NCBI taxonomy): Eukaryota > Metazoa > Chordata > Chondrichthyes > Lamniformes > Lamnidae > Carcharodon > Carcharodon carcharias. The sequence goes on along the minus strand of NC_054472.1, from coordinate 123,947,360 downwards.
GTGTAGCTGCTGGTGAGTGAATTGCAAGACAGCTGAACTGACTTCCAAAAAGTCGGCAATCACCTGCCAAGTAGTGAAAGCGTTCTCTGAGGAGTGTTGTGAGCAGCAGCCTCTCACCTGGTCATGGCCGGAGTTCTTCAGTTTCACTGATCAATGCTTTCCAACCTGTCAGGTTCACTGAAAAAACACTCTCCTCTGTGCTCTTTATTCAGTGATCCTGGCGAGTTGCTGACAGCTCAGGAAAGAAGTCTTTTTGCTGCAAAAGCCAGAATCCTTAGTTAAAAAACAAACTAATGATCTATTTGCATATTTTAATTACTTACGCAATAGCTGCCTGGGGTGCTCCCCTCTTGCCTTCAAACCCACCTGGGCAAAATCCAGAAGTGGGTGGGTTGATATCTGGTTCCCAACTTGGCATTACTTTTAGGGAGTTTAACTCTTCTCACGCACTCAAACCTGCCTTTTCTTGCTTGGGAAAATAACACCTTGTGTTTTTTAAGATAACAAATTTAACAGGTTTGAATGAAGTGCAATGTTTATTTGTAAAAATCAAATCAATTTATTAGCATATTGCCTAACAGGCAATTTGCAGTTTACACAATGCTATGGATCCTAAATTTAAAACTGTTTTCTCTGTACACAATTTGACTTACATATGACCTAGTTTGTAAATGCTCTCGAACCCCATCTGTCTTGCATCAGGCCTAGCCTTCACCAGTGTCATGTCTATGGCTTATTTTCCTTAAAGTTGTATTGGTATTTTGTCCAGACATAAAAAAAGAAAATGACTGAAAGAAAGTGACCTTTGTCTTCCGCATATTCCTTTACCCCCCAACTCCTGTAGGCTTTGCAGGAAAAAAGATCAGCAAATCAACATTGCTGGAGTACTCATCAACCTGAATCAGTTCCTCTTCATATTCTTCCATTAGCTGTTAACACAGCTACCACAGAGGGTTGTCAATGCCCCCAGGTTGTCCTGGGGTCTTCCAGAATTCCCTCATTTGCACCAGTAACATCACGTAATAGGGGTGAAATCGGCTGTATTACTAGAATGAAAACAGAACATTTTAAACATGAGTTACACACAAAACCATTTCAATTGTGTTTTCGGCAATCTTTTGCACTAGTTTAAGATTAAATTTCCAAGATCAGCCCTCACTTACAAATCCGGCTACACCTCAAGTCGACATTTCAAGTTTCCACTGATTGCGCAGGTCAGGGAAGACTCTTCAGATTTCACTCATTTTCATAGCCATGTTTTCAAAGTTTTCTCATGTCAAAAATACTTAATTTATGAAGATACTGACTGGTGTACACCAATAAAAATCACAAATGGTTCAGCATCGTTTTCTTTCAACTCATGTTCAGTGATGTTCAATCAGGTTACTCACAGATAATTATTTAATTTCCTCTTGAAAGTCATCATTAAATCTGCCTTCAACACCCCCTGAAGCAGTGCATTCCAGATCCTCACCACTTGCTGCGTAAAGATGGTTTTCCTCATGTTGCCTTTAGTTCTTGTGCCATTCACATCAAATCCGTGTTCTCTGGTTCTTGACCCTTCCACTAATTGGAATTGTTTCTCTCCATCTACTCTGTGAAGAGCCCTCATGCTTTTGAACACCTCTTTCAAATCTCTTCTTAGCTTTCTCTTCTGTAAGAAGAAAAATCCCAGCTTCTCTGATCTATCCTTGTAACTGAAGTCCCTCACCTGAAAACCATTCAGTATCTTTATAAATTAAGTATTTTTGACATGAGAAACCTTTGAATATGCCTAAATAGCCAAGTGGTTATGGTACTGGGTTTGTAACCCCAAGATCAAGAGTTCAAATCTCACAATGGCAAACTATGAAACAACGTAACTTCATCTGAAACAGATGGAAACGGGTTTGTACTCGAAAGAGTTACATGGCTATGAAAATGCATGAAATCTAAACATTTTTGCAGCCTCTCTAATATCTTCACCTCCTTCTTAATGTGGCCCCCCAGAACTGAGCACAATACTCCAGCTGAATCAATGTTTTATAAATGTTCACTGTAACCTCCTTTTTATTTTAATTGTATGCCTCTATTTATTAAATCCAGGGTCCCATATGCCTTTCTTAAAACACTTTTTTAACCAGCCTGCCACCTGCAATGATTTGTACACATATACCCCCAGGTCTCCCTGTTCCTTCAGTCCCTTTATAACCGTACCCTCTAGTTTGTACTGCCTCTCCAAAATGCATCACTTCACATTTCCCTGCATTAAATTGCTGATGCCATGGGGAGAATTTTCCGGTCGGTGAGAGGGGGCAGGGCCCGCTTGTCGGCACGTAAAATGACACAGTGACGTTGGGAGGGCATCCCGACATCACCGCGCGTCATTTAGATTTCCAGTTCGGCGGGCAAGCAGCCCATCAGCTGTGCACCCGCCGAACTATCAAAGGCCTATTAGGACCTGTTTAAAACTAACTAAATCAATTAAATGAGCTGCCCGTCCAACTTTAATGTTGGCGGGCAGGCGAAGAGCCCAGGATGGCCTTCGCATTTTTCATGGAACCTCGTCCACATGCGGGATGAGGTTTCATGAAGTGTTTATAAATTAAATAAATCTTTTAATTAATATTCCTTGACATGTCCCAGCTCATGTGACACTTAAAATATTTTCAATTTTTTATGTAAACTTTTGAACATTAAACAATCTGCCTCTGGCACCTCTGTGCCTCAGGGAGATTTCTGTGCTCTTCCGTACACTTGCGCAAAAGAGTGCAGGCCCGGACTCAGAGCATCCCACCCCCCACCCACAAAGGAGTGCACAGCGCTTCCGGGCAAACGTCACACTTGGTGGGCCTTAATTGGTGCTGATCGGGTTCATGCTCTCTCCTGCCCGTCCCCACACAACCCTCCTGATGGGGGGAAAATTCAGCCCCATGTGTCAGCCCATTCTACTATGTCCTCTTGAAGTCTATCACTATCCTGCTCAAAGTTCACAATTCTTCCAAGTTTTCTGCTGCAGTAAATTTTGAAATTATGCCTACATCTGTAATAGAGATCAAGGTAAGCAGTCATCCCAGTTCTAGCCCAGGTGGTACATAATTGTATAAAGCTGCATCTAGCCTGAAAAACAACTGTTCACATCACTCTTTGTTTCCTGGCACTCAGCCAGCTTCGTATACATGATTGCCTTTTATTCTATGGCTTCAATTTTGCTGAATGAATACTTCTTTCATGGAAAGAAAAGATGGTTATGTTTATGATGCTACCTGATTGCACTGGCTCATAGAAGATTTTACATTTGTGATTGTACAAATCACTTTTATCCAAAACATGAACTGTAACCTAACTAGTGGAATTTCGAATGCATTTTGGGCACAATTTTCACTTAATGTGGCGGAGAGCAAGGGGAAATCCAATAAAATCAGGATTTCAGGTTACCCTGGATTTTCTGTGACTATTCTGCTGAAGCTATGTGGATAACTGACAGAACTCCATGGAAATTTACTCTCCAAAAACTTCCACAGAAGGAGAGAGGAGAAATCGAAAGAGCAACCTTAATCCATTCATTGTAGTTATTTAAAGTGAATAGTGTTGCTGCATATGTTATGCTACTACAAACTGTGAATCAAGAGCACGTCCTTTCATTCTCCTATGGAGAAAAGGGAAATTCCTCTAGCTATTCTCTTGGTAGTAGGGTCACCCAATTTGGACCATTTTCTAGGAAGTTCCTTCACATGACCTCTTGCCTCCAACTCCCAACACATGCTCTCGCCATTGGTGACCTCACAGTAATCGGTCAATAATTGCAGCTTCAATATTTACAAAGCAACATGCTGCAGAAATTGATCTATTCATTGTGCAGTTCTGATAATTAGAATGCACACAAGCCAGGGTTACATTACACCCTATGCATATTGCTGCTGTACGGACAGGAGGGGTGTTAACTTAAACAGCCCTGATTTCTCCTTTCATCACTATCCATAAACAGAAAGGTGTTTCAAATATGCTTCCCCTTTTATAAGCAGTGACATATTTCCCAATCCCTCAGTTTTGGTGTGATCTAATTTTCTGTTAATAACCCCACAGCAAACTTAAGGTAGGATGAACTCAAAGGGTTAGTTTATTTGCACGCTCTCAAACCATGAGAGGAGTGTTGCTACATTGCCTCCTGTGCACTCATACAGTGAAAGGGGGATAGAGAAGAGAAAGATTTACAGGGCAGGAAAGGAATTATTGTTTCACGTGGCTCCAGCATCCAGAATCAAGGTCCAATTAATAAGGCATTCCTTCACAGAGATCAGCAGGTTGAAAACCGATGCTTTATAATTCACTTTTCCAGTGGAGTTAATTTCACATGATGAGATAGATATACGGAGATGAATCAGTCTTGTAGTTGATGGTACAGAAGTTCCAACAGTAAGTGTAGATGGGCCAGGTATTCAATCTGGGCAGAGCCTCTTTTCTGTGAGGCTGCATGTAGATGGTAAAATGGCAAACTGAGTTTGCAATACAGCAAGAAGCTTAACGGTTCCACCAGCTAGAGGTTCATGACCTATGTCTCCTGCCCCTCCACATTGTCTTTCACAAGGGATGTGTATCCCTTGTCTGGGTCCCCAAGATGGTTAATTGTCTCACCCATTAAAAATTGAAAGGAAGCTTGTGGGGTCCTTTGTCATGGCAGATGAAAAAACTCAGGTTGGCCAGCTTGACTTATGAAATGCAGATGGCCTTTGTATAGTTCTCTTTGAATTTGGTCTCTGCAGCCTACATTAGGAGGTGTAAGTTTCTTCAAAACTGCCTTTGTTCTGGGGTCACAGACAGACATAGATTCAGCCACTTATAAGGTTTTTATGTAGTTTTTAAAATTTTAGAAATAGCCATGAAAATATCTATATCTGTTCAATGAAAAATATACATAGTCAGGTCTTAGTTCCCTCATACTGCCCTGCTATTTATGAGTCTGGCCAGATCCAAACTGGAGTAGAAAGTGCCCCTATGATGTTCCCCCTGGGTTGTCTCGACAATTTCTGGGAGATTAGGGGATAAAGTTTCTGATTTTGGTGCAATTGGAAAATTGCGCCCAACCATACAGAAGTGTATCTACATCCTTTAATTCTATGTTCCTCTCTCCACAGATGCTGCATGACCTACTGAGTGTTTGCCAGCATTTTCTGCTTCATTTCAGATTTCCAGCATCTGCGATTTTGTTTTGCTTTGGGTTAAATTATCCTTTGCACGTTTGAAACTGATTTTTTAGTGCAAGAAAGGTTGTATTTGTGGAGCATCTTAAATGGCTCTGCTTTTGCACACAGATCAAAGAAGAAAAGTATGAATGATTACTCAAAGCTAAAAGCCCATTTCCTACAATTATGGTAAAGGTCTTGTGTGGAGACAGAGCTAACACAGTCTTATGTTACTTTGTTCTAGAAATGAAATATTTATGAATGAATTTGCAGAGCACTCGTGCTCAGTCAAATCTTCAATGTTCTTATGCCCTAGATACAATTGGCAAACAATGCCTGAGTGAGCAGTACAACATCTGGAAAACCAAGCTAAAAAAAATAGTTTCCATGGGAATCTCGCTCACTCAATTTAGCAACAGAGACACTTTCCTAGTCACTGAAGTAAATACAGAATTGTTGGAAGGTCATTGACCTGAAATATTAACCATATATTTCTCTCTCCACAGATTCTGCCGGACCAGCTGATTGTTTCCAGAATTTTCTATTTTTATTTTTTAAATAAAAATCATTGTCCTCGAATTTTGCAGAGTTGTGGAGACTCTGGGGACCTTTAAAAATAGTGGGCATGACCAGGATCAGGAAGTGTCATCTCCATTTCTGACAGATCCTATTTTCACCGGGTAGGGACAGGGGGGTGGGGGAGTGTGGCAGGTGATGTTGAGTGGAAAGGAATGGGTTATGACTTACACACGAGGGAAACGCAAACTCAGCAGGACCACTTGAACTCAGTGCTGAGTTCAAACAGACACCATTTTCACCAGAGCCTTATCCCGCATTGTGTGAGTTACCAATTTTTAGAGTAGATATAAATACTTGTAAAGGGTGGATAAAGTCTGGAGAACTATCGAGCTGTTAAGTTAGCCTGCCCTGTAAAACTTGGGGGAAAAAACTGCCTGTGTCTGTGAGCTGAAAATAATTAAGTGCTTGCAGTTTCAACCAATGTTTATTGACATAACCCTGAGAGCTATCACTATAGTATTATTACTGCTGGACTGCTTTCCACAACCCATCAGTGTCACAGTGTTGGTGGGGCATGGGAGGGTTCACAGTTGGATTAACATCTCAACGAGGTTATTAAAAGATTAGCTGCCCTTGATGTGAGGTCATGAATGCAAATATTTGTTTTTATAATGGAATAATTACTTTAGGGGATTTAAATGTATCCAGTGGGCTTCCGTGAATGAGTGTTTATTGAGATAGTGATGTCTGTAAGAGATGTTTAGAACTTTATTTTATTTCATCTCAGCATAACCCCTGAGATCCACCCATGGTGGATACTGGGTGAGTTGGCATAGAGTTTATAATGGCAAAGGATGGTGGTGAGGGGGCATGAGTTGGCACTAAGTTAACATAGAGGCTATAAGGGACCATGGGGTTGGTTGGGGGATGAGTAGACATGAGTTGACATCCATGGGCTTGGGGAGTACCAGAGGACTGTGGTGGGATTTTTAATCATCCCACTTTGGCACTCAGCAGCCTCTGTAGCTGCCACTGATCTGCTCCTGGGGGTGGCAGGCTCATCTCCAACCCACACCCTCCCCCACAAGAAATGAAGATCTCGCCATTCAGGGCACTCTTCCCAGAGGCAGGTGCGGCAATCTGGGAAACTTCTGGGTTCTGTAAACCCACCTTTGGAGCAAAAATCCAGGCCATTGTTTTAATGCAATATTGCACATGCAGACCATATTTTAATTTTTAAACAAAAAAATGTAAAAACCGAAGCAATCATGACAGATTTAAGCTCACGATTCTAATTTCCAAGCGTGGCAATAGAAACTACAGGACTAAAATTGCTAATCATTTCATTTGTTAACCTGGGTTGAGTAAAACTATGCCTCATAAGCATCAGCTTTCTCTTAAACATGGAGAAGTGGGACAAATATCTTGACAAGGACTTTGTTGCTGGTACTGTAATAAAAAAGAGATTTTGAGTCTACCAGTTTACCATATCTCATTACAATATTACAATAATTGCTAAATCATGGCTCTTTGAAGAAAACCTTTGATTGCTCATTGTACCTTCTATCTCTTAACTCTGTTAGATACCATCAGTCTTTGTATACTTATGGAAATTTAAAGCATATGACCTTACCAAATCAGCCCTATTGATGTTTCATCAGCGCCAATGGATCATTCTCAGCTACTGAAGCATGCTGAAAATTCAAAGAAACCCTAGTAACTCCTAAAGAGCCTATAAAATATAAAGATTTAATAAAAAAAAGTTTAATATCTTTGATGATTCTGAAAAGCAGCAAAAAAAAAAAGACTTTTTATGTGCAACATAAATCAACCATATGTTGTTGGACTAATATGGCATTCTGTTCCATTACTTGAATATGTTGTACCTAGTTTCTTGGGACAGTAGTTGGTCATCCACTATTGCTTTAATTTTTAATGGGATCAGTAGTGTGATCTTTAAGCGAGGGTCACTGTCATTATAGGTTTATGGAAGGTTCAATCCATTTTATCCCCCATGCCATACTTAATAAATATGACATATACAACAAGTATTTCAAGAATAAGGGTAGCTTTGTTGCAGACAAAAACATGGACAAGTACCTTTAGAATCATATTGTGATCAATATCTTTGTAATTATCATAGCGAAGAGTGATTTGACCTTGTGCTTACATATTTTTAGTTGTAACAGGAATGGATAATGTTTTATTCTCAGTGTTATTACTGAGCACAGATGCACTTTTCCAAATTGCTTCTATACCTATTATTGAACGCTCAGTGCCTGTCTTTTATGGAAATGCCATGCATGATTATTTGAAACCTGGCACCTTGGAGATAAAAGCTATGTCCCGATAATGTACTTACAAGAATCATTTCACGGTTATAAAATTGTGCATTTGCGCTGATGAGCTATTGGCCAAGATTTTGTCTGTTCTTTGGTGTGCTCTACTGAAGCTAACAGTCTAGGTTCAGAAAAGAGGAAAATGAATGTGGCTTGTTCACAGCAATAGGATGCATGGTAACTGGCTTACACTTGAACAGCTCTAACAGTGGGGAGACACTTAGCCTCAAGACATGAATTGGTATAATCAATGTGGAATATAAATGATGAAAAAAAGGTCTAAAGATAAAACCCCATGAAAAGTAAATCTCAAATTGTAATATTGTTGCAAATGTAATACGTTATATCCTCACTTAATTTGGTAGTTCTAAATATTGTTTGTTTAATCATTTAGTACAATTTTGTTCAGTTCAGTATGGCCCGTATCTGCCTTTCTTTCCTTCTTCTGAAGCTGCTGACTCACCCTGGATTTCAATTCAACATGACAATGTTCTTACAATCCCCGGAGAGACTAATAACTTTTTTAAAAAAAAGTAATCCCCACAATGCCAATGGAAATAACTGAAAGACAAGATTTCACTTTCTAAAACTTTTTCTGTAACAAACAAACCAAAATCAACGTAATATAAACATCAATTAACATGAAAATGATACTTTGGAAAAAAAGATAAATTTCACTTTAAATAGTCAATACAACACAGATACAGCTAACAAGACTACAAACATCTGCATCACTTCTTGCATACTTGTGGAACCAGATGCAGTTCCAAGGTTCTCTAATTTGGCCTCCAGTACTTGGATCTCTCACCTTTCCACTCAATTAAATTGGTTCTCGAGTCGCTTTCGTGACAGTCATATTCTATCTGACATTCTCGGAAACGGCCAACACCCAAACAGCATGCCCCTACAGATCATCCTTGGTTAAGTCATACAGTTTTGTAGGCACAGAATCCCCAGAGACTGCTTTCTTCAATGCTTTAAACGGCCTAGTTGGCTCTGATAATACTGAAACAATGTAACAATGTCAGTAGCCTTGTCCAGTCCACAATATGTGCTCTCTCTGGTTTCAGCTTTCAATCTTTTTTAACTGTATAACGTGCACAGTAACACAGTCCCTGCTGTATTCTCAGAGCCTTCTCCATGTTTCTTCACCGGGATATGTTCTGTTCTGCATCCTGATACCAGCTATAATCCAATATGCAATCAGCTGTCTAGTTACCCTTTGCTTCAGCCCCATAGCAGCCTAGATGACATGAGCACTTCCCAGACATTTAAGGGCACATTGCCAGAATTGTCTTAGTTTCACTTTGGATTTAGATGGAACTTCCCTAAAGAAAATGCACATAGGGACATACAATATCCCTTGAAGTGGCCATTTTTCATATAGATGCCTAGGTCAGAGAGCCGCTAACTTAAAACAGACCAGGAATGAAACTTAGAACTTTTCCAGTTAATTTGGATCAAAGCTATCCTGACTTACCAAATGAGTTATTGAAAGAGTCCTGAACCCATTTTAGCATTCTATTTCTTTTATGATAATCGTTTAATTATTAAAATAAATGCTTTAGCTCATTGTACACAGTTTTAATTTAAAATAATCTGGCAAACCATTATTTCTTGATTAAGAGGAAAACCTTATATCACTTTTGTCAAGCTGTCATTTGAAAGTAAGTCAATAATCATTTCTGGTTTTTTTGTAGCTTTGTCATAAGAAATAAATATTTACTAATGAAGACAATGCTGCTTTAATGTTTGTTAATCAGATTGAGATAATGAAACATCACTAACAAAAGCATCCAGCATTCATAGGTCTGATATCCCTTGGAAGTAATAGCTGAATTCTCATTGGTTACCATGACAAAACACATAAAAGCAACACTGGAAGAATATCCCCTGTTGTGCCATTTGCTTGCTTCATTTTGCACACAGTGCATTTGATGGACATTCCAAGCAAGATTGCCAAATTCTCAGTACAATGTTTTCAAATATATTGCATATTTACTGGAGCATACATCGGTAGTCTGGTTTTTTCTGGGCTGGGCCCTTTGCGGCCCAATTATGCCGAAAGTGAGCACAAAGTGGTCACGGCATCTGGTGCACATGCTGGTTCAGCTGGGGTGAGGTCCAAACAAAACTTGGCTTTGAGCATCATTTAAATGGCATTGGTACCCAGGTTTCGGGTCGAGGGAGAATCAAATGTGCTGACAGGTAGGCCAGACAATTTTGGTGCAACACTCTATTTCTACTAGAACAACTAAAATAAAAACTGAAAATCTATGGATCTTTTTCTGACCAGTTCACAGTGGTCCTTAAATGGACTCGGTTGGACACTCTAATTCTGGTACAAAAGGTGGTGAATGGGAAACACAGGCTCCACCCATTTGCATCAGAAAATCGCATGAGCTCTCGAACTAGTTCAGGACCTTAATTTACATAGTTAAAGAGTTTAATCTCTCTTTCAGGTTGGCAAGCTAGAGAACTAAAAGTTACCCATACCAATATCGCCTTTGGGACACATCCAGCCCGGATTTGGCATGAAATATACCGATACAACACCGATAGACTAAAGCCTATTTTCCAGCTCAAAACAGAGTACTGTAAACTGAATATGTCCCACTTGTTCTTAGGATTAATTAATGGCCTACGAGTGTTACCAGAAAGCTAACCACCATTGCCAGTGGATTTCAGTGTTTGTGGAAAAGAGCAGGTGAATTCATGGATGAAATTTTTAAAACTGGTTAAAGAAAAACCTCTCACATAAGCAAAGCAGGTCCTGGGGCTGAATTTTCACGTGGGCTGAGGAAATGTGAGTCAGGCCATTTACTAACTGCAGAAACCTGAGTCATCACCTCTAATCATACCTGCCATCGTTTCATCTCCTGGAGACATGGATCGGCAGGATTCAGGTTTTCCAAGTCCTGAGGCAGCATTAGAGAAGTGTGGGTTGATTTGAAGGCCCACCTTAGTTTGCTGGGACATCAGCCCAGTTCTCCAACATAGTTTTTATGCTCTTAACCCTCACCTCTCAACCCCTTCACCTACCCTCATGCCCCCTCATGTTCCCCATGTCCCCCTCATATTCCCAATGCACTTCCATTCCCCCATGTATCCTCCATTGCCACTCACCCAAAATCCATTATGTGCAGTGCCCAGGAGCCATCTAATAGCATTGGGAATCCTTTCAAATGGATATTCAAATGCACAGCTTCACCACTGGAAAAGTACTCTAATGCAAAACAACATATACACAATGCTGATCAATGTAATGGTCAACTCACCTTTGCAAGACAGAGCCCTATAATCAATCACCATAGTAAAAATGCACCTAACTTAGAATTCAGCATTTAATAATGACATCTGAAGCTGTTAAACCATTTAAACTAACCCTTTGGAATGTTTCCAACTCCTCAAGGTATCCCCATGATTCCTGAACTCTCAAACTAGGCAGGTTTTTAGAAGCGTTCCAAAATCCCCAGTCAGCGACCCCCCCCCCCAACCCCCCTCTGATTGGCTGGCAGCTGTCAGGGCGGGATATCCATCCCAAAACAGAAAGTGCAGCCATTTAATGGCTCCAGGGAGCTGGGAGCCTTGAGTGCAGGGCTCCTGCCGCCAAATAGGAACTTTATTCCATCAGGACTTCCAGAGATGAGTACAGTGGGGGTGCCACCAGATTTCATTGCAAATGATGGACATCCCGATGCCACATTAAATTCCGCGCTATAAGCCAATGATCTCGTTGATAGGGAACATAAGTCCCTTTGTGTATTATAGGGAAGATCAGTTCTTCCACTTGCAAAGTGGAATTGTACCATAAAATCCCCAAAACAAGGATGAAAGTTCTATGGATTTGATTATTTGGGGGGGTGAAACTTAATTTCACTGGGGAAGCAAATGAGGTGGTAGTGAATTAACTGCCCGTAATGCACCCATGTTTTTTTCTATTATGGAGAATAACAGAATATACATCACAGAAACAGGCCATTGAGCACAACTGGTTCATGCAGGTGGCTATGCTCAACACATGCCTCTTCATACTCCTCCTCTTCAAATCCTATCAGCATAACCTTTCTCCCTCATATATTTATCCAGCTTCCCCTGAATGTGTCTATGCTTTTCACATCAACAACTCATTGTAGTAGTAAGTTCCACATTTTTTCACTCTGGAAAAATAAGTTTCTCTTGAATTCTCTAGTGGATTTATTAGACGTTTATATTTGGTTTTGGTCTCCCCCACAAGTGGTATATCCTCTTTACATCTATTTTATCAAATATTTTCAGAGATCTGTAAAATTATATCAGGTCATCCATCATAAAGTTGATGGGTAAGAAAATAGGGCAGTATGTATAATGCATGATGATTACTGTCTGATTTGTATCATCGCAGGAGTTAAATTTCAGCCCCTTTCAACCCCATTCAACTCTGCTCAATCTGTCTATCTAAATGTGCTTATCTTGTGGCTTTAAGGCACAGATATGCTAAAAACCTGAAAATCTTTGTTAGCTGGTGATTATTAACATGCTAGTTTAGACACTTAGATTGTCATGTACCCTAATTATCAGTATAATGGCTACCAAGGTATGCACACTTTTTAACTTATTGTTTAAATGATCTTGACATTTAATGACTACTAAATTAAAAAATAAATTTCCATTTTGCTGAAAAGGGAGTCATTGCTGAAACTTTTTATCTTGCACTCATCAGGACAAATGCAAGAATGACAAATTTCAAACGATCGTAACAGTTTATACAACTGGAGAAAAGGGTGCTGATTTGTTGACAAGTTGACTCTGATTGGCCAAGGCATTGCAATGCAGAAAGCAATAGGGAACCATTGGCTCATCATGCTTTCCCAGGTACTTCAAAAAAGGCACAAGACTTGAGCACATTCTTTTTGTTGGCAGAGAACACATTCCTGCATATGAATGTATGTCGCTTCTAGCAAGCATAATTGAGACACGTTATGAGTTTGACTGATTAGCACACTCAGCTATTAGCACACTCAGGATTGTTCAGCAAGTGCTGCCCAATCATAGAATTACATCTAACAGCAGACATTTTGTTTTGGGGTTTGCAAGTGACGTCTGGTTGAGTACAGTATGTACTCTGCCTATTATGAACAGCTGGAGGAACATGTTTGATTCAATCAGCAATTTGTGGGGAAGTATAGCCTATATACCTGACAACATGCTGGCACTGAAATCCATACACAACGTTGTTCAATTGTGTGATAGGCAGAATGTCTTTTTGGTCTGATGCCAGCATCCTGTTAGTGGAAAATATCTCGTGTCACTACTGCATGGCAGTAATGTGAAATGGCTTGCTTAACCTCCCAAATTGTTCAAATTTTTGAGATACTTTGCCTTTCCATGGTAATTTGAGATAGACCAAATACATTCTAGGTCCAAAAGTCACGGCCTGTAGCTCATTTGTGAGTTTGTGCGATACATAGTGAACAATCATCTGATCAGCACATTCGTTTAGATAATATCACCAACTTTAACTTTAACACCTATGTGTTCTATTGTACTATTGTCGTTGACATCTTTTGATGATCTGCTTCTATCACTGCTTGTTTGTCCCTACAACCACACACCCCCCCCCCCACCTCTCTCTCTCTCTATCTCTCCGCCCCCCACACACAGACCTTAAACCAGCTCATATTTCAACTCTTTCTTGGACTCGAACTCAAGTTCTGTCGAAGGGTCATGAGGACTCGAAACGTCAACTCTTTTCTTCTCCGCCGATGCTGCCAGACCTGCTGAGTTTTTCCAGGTAATTCTGTTTTTGTTTTTAATCATCTGATCAGGATAGCCACTGTCCTGCAAGATAGCTTTGATGCACTCAATTTCTGCATTGAGCTTGCAAGATGAGCAAATTGTTTTGGCCCTATTTACAAGATTGCTAAAAGGCCAATCTTATAGCATACGGAGCTATATGAATCCAGTACGTATATCCACCAGTAAAACAAAACAGAAAATGCTGGAAAACATCAGCAGGTCTAACAGCACCTGTTTAGAGAAAAACAGAGTTAACATTTAGAGTCCATATGACTCTTGTTCAGAGTTAAAGAGAAGTGTCAACTCTGAAGGAGAGTCATACGGACTCGAAACATTAACTCTGTTTTTCTCTCCACAGATGCTGATAGTCCTACTTGAGTATTTCCAGCATTTTTCTGTTTTTGTTTCAGATTTCCAGCATCCGCAGTATTTTGCTTTTATCCCCCAGTAAAGGCTGGCTTGCAGTAGACAGTAGAGGAGAAACAAACCAGCAACATCAAGGAAAGGGAACATGGTAGACTGCTTCAACTCAAGAAGTGAATTGGAGAGCAGGATGGAGTGCATAAAGGCGAGAAAGTAAATCCTTACACATGGCTGCAGATGCAAATAGGATGCTGCTGTCAGTCCAAAAAGACATTCTGCCTACCAGATAATTGAGCAGCATTATATATGAATTTCAGTGCCACTGTGATGCCAGATACTCACTGCCCTTTACCCTTATAGCCTCCATGATTGACTTAGTACCAGCTCGTGCCAACCCATGCCCCCTACTCACTACCCTTTGCCCTTACACCCTCCATGATTGACTGATCGACTGATTGTTCTATGATTGACTGATTGAATCAAACAACATGTTACTCTGGTTGCTCATAATAAGCAAAGACGTTACTCAACCAGCCTGCGCTTGCAAAAGCCAAAATAAAACGTTGACTGTTTGATGTGATTCCATGATTGGGCAGCACTTGCTGATTAATTCTGAGTGCACTAATAGCTACACAAATAAACTAATTTAAGATAAACTGTCAAGCTTGTAATGTGATCCATTTATGCTTGCTAGAAGTGACAAACGTTCATGCACAGGGAGTCATTCTGTGCAAAAAAATGTCCAAGCCTTGTGCTTTTTTAAAAATTATCTGGAAGCTTGAGAGCCTATAGTTTCCCTGTTTCTTTCTCCATGGCAATGCCTCAGTCAATCAGAGTCAACTTGCCAACAAATCAGCATGCCTTTTTCACTGTGGTATAAATTGTTGTGATTGTTTGAAATTTGACATTCTTGCATTTGTCCTGATGACTGCAAGATGTAAAACTTTGGCAACATGTCTCACTTTTCAGCAATATTCAAGTTTCCATTTTGGATAAGTACAATGGCAGCAATTCGCACCCCTGCATTCAGAGCTCTTATGAAGTTTCTTAGGCTGCAGTTATTGTATTCTGAGAAATGTTAATACCCAAATGTCTTGGAATTGTTCTGATAAGAGGTCATGAATTGAAACATTTGCCTGGATTTTTGCTCCTGAGACAAGTCCACAAAGTCGTGAAATTTTCTGTGTTGCCACACCTACCGTGGGAGAAAGTGCCCCGATGGTGGGATATTCATTCTAGTGGAGGCAAGTGTGTGCTGGAGATGGGCCTGTCACTCTGGATGCAGATCGAAGGTGCCTATAGCAGCTGCCAAGTGCCAAGGAGGGGTGAATAAAAGGCCTGGTTTCCCTGGAACTTCATCCCAGCTGAGTTGTTAGATATTAGGTACTCCAGTCCAAACCCCTCACACCCTCTCTACCTCACCCGCTCCCCATGCCCCATCCTTGCTAACTCCTACCAACCCATGCCTCCACTCACCCCCAAAATGGCCCCCATACCTTCCATGCCAACTCATGCCCCCATTCAGCCCAAATAGCCCTTCATACCTTCCATGCCCTATGTCTCCCAACCACCCCAATGGCCATTATAGCCCCAATGCCAAGCCATGCCCCCACCCACTCCATGTCCCTTTATAGCCCCTTTGCCAATTTAGTGTCAACTCATGCCAATCCATGCCCTCTACTCACTACCCTTTGTCCTAATACCCCCCATGCCAACTCGCCCATTTTCACCATGGGCAGACCTCAGGAACCATGCTGAGATGAAATAAAGTAAATTTCTAAATATCTAGTACAGACTTCACTATATTAAAAAAAACTCTCATTCATAAAAGCCCATTCAATACATTTAAATCCCCAGAAGCACTTAATTCCTTATAAAAACAAACATTTGTATTCATGACCCCACATCAGAGACAGTTAATCATTTAATAACCTCTTGAAGTTGTTAATCACACTATGAATTTACAGCCCACTACTGTGATAATGACAAGTTGTGGAAACAGTAATAATACTATAATGATAGCACTTAAGGTATTGTCAACAAACATCTATTGAAACTGCAAGCATAGATTTTTATCAACTCACGGACACAGGCAGGCAGTTTTCCCCCCCCAAAGCTTAAAGATCTGACAATTTAAATCATTTGACAGCTTAACAGTTTTACAGATCTTATCTGCCATTTATGAGCATTTATGTCTACTTTAAAAAATCGTGATTCACACACTAAGGATAAAGTCGTCGGCTCTAGCAAAAATGGAAAATGGGGTCTGTTTGAACTCAGCACTGAGTGCAAATGGCCCTGCTGAGTTTGATTTTTCACCATGTGTGAGTCATGTAGTGCCCGAATTCCCCTACTGACAAAAGTAAGATCTGTTGGATTTTGGGGCAGGATTTCTGGATCTGGGTTTCCAATGCCATTTTGACTAAGACATGGAATTTCCATGGCTCCACGAAAATCTAGGCCATTAACTCTGTTTCTTTTCCACAGATACTGCCAGACTTGCTCAGTCTTTCCAGTCTTTTTCTGTTTTTATTTCAGATTTCCAGCATCTGCAGTATTTTGCTTTTGGATTAGTCTAACCTAATCCTATGTTGTTAATTTTGAAACAATGCGTTGATGGTCCAAATTTTCCTGGAGGCTTAAAGCATCATAATGGTACATCTATGTCAATGTGGCAATTTACAGAGTAAAATTTCCAGGAAATTATAGTGCAAGTGCCTTGCACCATGCCATATTCCCCTGGGTCTTTTAATGCACAATGGACTGCTGAAAATTAGACCCAAAAAGTCCTAACATCATTTTAGGAATGGAATGCTACATTTTGAATGGACAGTAACCACCTATGGACCTCTGTATACATTGGATCTTATTTTATAAGAATTAGTTATTAAGTTGATTAACAAAATAAAATATACTTTGTTAAAGACAAACAATTGGATAAAAATAAGAATCAGGTGGCTAAGAGTTTTTAATTTTTAATATTATCAATTTTTGAAATGTGCTTTGGGGTCCAGAAATTAAAAACTCTGTTTTCAAAAATTGAGTGACATTTCTTATTGTAGTGCTCCATTTTTAACCCAAAAGAGTATAATGGGAAATTATAATACTGATTAGTATCTTACTTTATAATTTTTTAGGGCTGTCTCAAGACGACTCTTGATAATAACTACAGTTATTAAATGACTTGGGAAAAGTCTCAGCCACAATAATGAAAGGGTTATCAAGCAGCCGAGGCCACCATCACGCAACCAACTGTGACCCTTCGTATGATACACTGTCCCACCAGCAGGAGAGAAAGCCATACATACTCAATCCAGTTGACTCCCACTCTGGAGATCATTCCTATTGCACCCAACGGAACTCATTTCACTCAGAATGCATTGTTCCATTCAATGACCAAATGTCTAGTAGTACTTTTCCCAGAAGACATTATAGTTCACAGCATGACCTTAAGGATGAATGTGCCCTGGTGCCTGCACCTTCATCCAATAAAACCAATCGCATCCCTGCCAACCTCCTAGACCAATTTGAGAGGCAACTCCCAATCCGTCGTGATGGGTTCCACACCTTACAGTATAAACGGACAGCCCTGGAACATCGGAGTGAAAGCCCAGGAAGGATCCGCCACCTGGTTCACTCAGTGCAAAAGTTGTTTACTAAGTCACATTCTCTGGAAGGGCCTTCCAAAGGAAATACAAATGGCAATAAAGCAAATCCTGATGATGTACATGCGCTGAAACGTGGCAAGCGCAGCAAGAGCAAAGATAGGAAGTCAGAACTGAAGAACAAATCTAATATTTCAGGATGGTGGAGCTCAGATGATAACTTGGACGGTGATGTATGCATTTATCATGGGCCAACAAATGTGATGACCATGGGTCGATGTCCTGACCGTTCAACATCTCAGTACTTCATGGAAGCTTATAATACTATCAGTGAGCAGACGTTAAAAACCTCCAGGAGCAATAATGACATGAAATGCACAACTTGTGTAAATATCCCTCTGAATGTTGATACACAAATCATGAAGAAGAGCTCGTGGTCTTCAACGTTAACAGTGAGCCGAGCCCATGAAGTTTATCAGAAATCCTCGGTGAATCTTGATAATAAAACTGTCATGAAATCGGAAACATGTCAGAAAGAACGTTCGTGCCAGTTTCTCCAGGTATGCACCCAATGCATAATAATTTCACAGCATACTACTACTACAAAAATTGTTTACAGGTTTAAAAGGTTTTAATACAACATGTGCAATGGCTCTATTTTGTGGGCTGTGCTAGAAACAACAAAACATTTGAAAACATATCTAAACTGGAAAGAACCTGCTTTCCATTTATTACGTTGAAAGTTTCTTTAAGGGACATTGGTTTTACATAAGGTCTTTGGCAAATTACATCTTATTTGCTTACAAGCACACAACTGAATGACATAAATCACATGAAAATATATCCTGGCATCTTTGCATGTGATGCTTTCATGAAATCAAAGATTGAAGTTTCACTACCAGCTGACCCTCAATTAAACCTTTTTTTTCCATTTTCGCCACAATACACAGTTGATGTATGTATATGTTATTGCACGGCCTTACATTTTGTAATACTGTTGACTTTTGATGTGTTCAGTTGTTACTGGTTGTAACTTTCTTTAAAGTCCCTATCTTTGAATCTGCTCTAACTACTGCCCCATTCTTGGGATATCATATTTTCTAATAGAACCTTATGTCCTCCAAAATCTTGGATATTCTGCTTACAATAGAATTTTCTAGAAAGTTTTGAGAAAAACTATGATGAAGAGTGGAGTTGTGGCAATTTTGTTTTACAGGGAATTTGCATGTAACAGATTTACTCCAATATTATGCCAAAACAGCGCTATGTGCAAATTTCCTTTTCCTTGACCATTTGCAATGCTCCTGAATTATGTCTGCCAAAACCTCAAAAAGCCCATTAACATAGTACAATAAAGGCCAGGGAAAGCTAGCTTCCTGTATTTATACCAGTTCTGAAATTACTTCCAAAATTTTAGGCATAGCACAACTATAAGTCACCATTTGTTGTGTTTTATGCATTTTTAAAAAATCCTCCTTAATTAGATGCACTATATTTTCTACACCTTTGAATTTTTTATGGTATCAGAATCTGATGCAGTAAAAATATTAAAGGTGCCATACTTTAATCATGCTATGCTTAACTTGCATGTTTTGACAGCTTCAAACTTTAATTTCATGATATCAATAAGATAAAGACAGACTTAAAGCAGACTAATGGCAAAAGTTCAATGCCACACTGCCCCAATTTTTATATGTTTTATGCTGTTTTTTTCCTATCTGACCTTATGTGCCACATTGTAAATCCTTAGTGTCTCTATTCTTAATGGAAGTCTTTTAATTATTTCCTTTATACTAGACTCCACTTTTTTTTTCCCTGCCAGAGATGTCAGACTAATAAATCTGTGGTTCACAGGGTCAGGCATTGGATCTTTTCAAAATTACTATTGTTGTGCCCCATGATCTTTGCAAAATTTCCACAATGGGTTCCTCACTTGCATCCTCATTCCTTGAGATGAATATTTTATGACACCTCAGGTGCGTAATTTCCAAATGATGATTTCATAAAGGTTCGCAATCTCCAGTGAATTTCCCACCACTTTATTTAGTTGCTTAGAAACACAACCAACATAATTTGTGAAAAGTGTTAAAATCTGAAATATATTTTTCTATTTTCCATCATTTTATCTCTTTCATCCATTTGTTCTTTTACACTTTTCTTCCTACAATGTACCAAAACAACTTCCCGTTAATTGAATCCCTCAGTGAACAATAATTGTGCCTGAAAGCTTTTCCTTTACCACTTTTGCTAATTCATTTTAGCACTGGTCATACCCTAGTAGAGTTGCACTTGGCCCAACCCCATAATACACCAGACTATCTTGAATAACATTCTTCATTAACAGCCATCTGTCATTTCTGAGCCCATCTTCATAATTAGTCTAATTCTCTCTGATTTTGCTGATCTCATTATTTGTGACTTGCATCATATCTTACCTCATCAACAAATTTTGCAATATTATAAGCACTCTTTGTTAATTAATTTATGAAGAACATGCACATCTGGGGATTTATAACTGGGTGCCTATAACATTGCTCTGCCTAGTCAGAGTCTTGACTAGTCAGTGCCTCTAGACAAAGTTTTCTTCCCATTTCTCTGCTTCCAAATGTCAAACAAATTGTCAAGCCAGCTCATAATTTCAATTAATTCAATTAACTAGAAGATTGTTTACAAGTCTTCTGAAAATGTATGAAATCCCAACTGATAATTCAGGTAAGCTATATTCACTGTATTTCCAGTATTGTCAATGAAAAGGTAGAAAAAGCCAATTTTACCCCATAGCTTAATGTCAGTGATCTCCATAATGGGTAAATGGCACATCATTGTACCAAGGATCTCCACAAGTCAAAATGCACCTCACTGTTTTCATCTGCAAAGAGTTTGCTTCCCGTGCTTCCAGCTTTAGTTGAAAAGTAAAAATATATATTTTTTAAATGAAATGTTTAACACCAGCCGAGAATATAAATTAAACATGTCTTAGCTGGTGCAATGTGCAGCTTCAATAAACAGAGCACTGCACTGTTCCAACACAGTAACTTCTGAAGTGGGAGTCTGTGATTCTTTTTCCAACAATATATCTCAACACATTTCCAAATTGCAAAGGTATAAAGCAGAAAAGTGGCTCAGGCTCGATGGATTACTAGACAATAGACCCTTTACAAATCAAATCTCATAGTTCAGTTTGGTGGGTGAGTTTTAAAGAAAAATTAAAAGCAAGCACAACCACAGGAAGTAATTAGACCAGCCTTTGTGGCTTTTCATGGAAGAATGATGTTCCTAACTTGATTATTATAGATGTGATTTCTCTTCCAACAACATTGATAGAACTGGAAAGGAGGTCCTACTGAAAGAATTTGAACTGTTAGAAGCTAAATTAAAAAGCAGAACCTCGAAGGTAATAATCTTGGGATTGCTACCTGAGCCACAGGCAAACTGGCATAGGGTAAATAAAGTTATGGACTTAAATGTGTGGCTCAGAGATTGGTGTGGGAGGAATGGATTTCACTTCATGGGACACTGGCACCAGTACTCGGGTAGAAGGGAGTTGTTCTGGTGGGACGGGCTTCACTTGAACCGTGCTGGGACTAGTGTCCTGGTGAACCAAATAACTAGGGCTGTAGAGAGGGCTTTAAACTAAATAGAGTGGGGGGAAGGTTCTGGGGAGGGGATACGTAGGCTTAAAAAGCAGAAGGATGTGGCAGCCTTGAGGGGCAGCTACTTAGGTAACGATACCCAGAGTGTGACAAGAAGGGACAGGGCATACAAGCATAAAAAAAGCAGCAAATAGGGTCAAAGGGGAAAAAATGATAAAAAGTCATAATTAATAGCCCTTTACTTAAATGTAGTATTCGGAACAAAATAAATGAATTATCGGCACAAATAGAGGTTAGTGGGTATGATCTTATGGTCATTACAGAGACGTGGTTACAAGGAGATCAAAGCTGGGAACTAAATATTCAGGGATATGTGACCTTTCGAAAGGACAGGCAGGAAGGAAAGGGTAGTGGGGTAGCTTTGATAATACAGGATGGAATAATTACAACAGCGAGAAAGGATCTTGGGTCAGAAGACATAGAATCCATATGGGTGGAGGTCAGAAATAACAAGGGGAAGAAGACACTGGTGAGAGTAATCTATAGGTCCCCTAACAGTAGCTATACTGTAGGATAGAGAATAAATCAGGTGATAATGAAGGCATGTGAAAAAGGCAGCACATTAATCATGGGTGACTTTAATCTTCATGTAGATTGGCAAAATCAAATTGGCAGAGGTAGACATGAGCAAGAATTCATAGAGCGAATTCAGGACAGTTTCTTAGAACAATATTTTGTGAATCCAGCCAGGGGTCAGGCTATTTTGGATCTGGTATTGTGTAATGAGGCAGGTTTAATAAATGACCATGAGAAACTTGGGTCAGAAAGAACTGTGCTAAACTTAAGTAAGGGAATGAAGGCAGAGTTGACTGGTGTGGACTGGGAAAGGAGTTTAGCAGAAAATATGGCTGATGAACAATGGCAGATGTTTAAGAAAATAGATCATGACTTTCAACAAAGATATATCCCAGCGAGGAAGAAGGATTCAAGGAAGGGGGTAAACCAGCCATGGCTAACCAAGGAAGTTAAGCACAGTATCAAATTGAAAGAAAAAGCATACCATGTGGCAAAGATTAGTGGTAAACCAGAGGATTGGGAAACTTTTAAAAACCAACAAAAGATGACCATAAAAAATAAAGAGGGATAAAAGAAACTTTGAGGGTAAACTAGCAAGTAATATAAAAATGGACAGTAAGAGCTTCTTTAAATATGTAAAATGGAAGAGAGAGGCCAAAGTGAACATAGGCACTTTAGAGAATAAGGCTGGTGAAATAATAATGGGAAACCAGGAAATGGCAGAGGATTTGAATAAATACTTTGCTTCAGTCTTCATGGTAGATGACACTAATAGCATTCCAAAAATACTAAATAATCAAGTGGGAAAAGGGGGTGAGGAAATAAATACAATAACTATCACTAGAGAAAAAGAACTAGGGGAAACTAATGGGGCCAAAGGCCAATAAGTGCCCTGGACCTGATGGGTTGCATCCTAGGATATTAAAGGAAATAGCTACAGAGATAGTGGATGGACTGGTAGTAAACTTCCAAGAATCCTTAGAGTCTGGAGAAGTCTCAGAGGATTGGAGAACGGCCAGTGTAACACTCTTATTCAAAAAGGGAGGGAGATAAAAAGCAGGTACTGATAGGCCAGTTAGCTTAACATCTGTCATTGGGAAAATGTTGGAGTCTATTATAAAGGATGTAATAGCAGAGCATTTAGAAATACATAATGTAATCAAGCAGAATCAGTATGGCTTCACGAAGGGGAAATCATGCCTGACAAATTTATTAGAATTCTTTGAGGAGGTAACAAGCAGGATAGATAAAAGGGAACCAGTAGATGTAATATATTTGGATTTCCAAAAAGCGTTCGATAAGGTACCGCACATAAGGCTACTTAATAAGATAAGAGCTTATGATGTTGGGGGTAGTATATTAGCATAGATGGCGGATTGGCTAACTAATAGAAGACAGAGAGTAGGGACAAGGGGGGCATTTTTGGGATGGCTACCTGTAACTAGTGGAGTGCCATAGAGATCAGTGCTGGGGCCTCAATTATTTACTATATATATTAATGACTTAGATGAGGGAAGTGAATGTACTATCGCCAAGTTTGCAGATGACACAAAAATATGTGGGAAGGCAAGTGGTGGGGATGACAGGAGTCCATAGAGGGATATAGACAGGTTAAGTGAGTGGGCAGAAACTTGGCAGATGGAATATAATGTGGGAAAATGTGAGGTTATGCACTTTGGCAGGAAGAAGGAAGGAACTGAATATCATTTAAATGGAGAAAGATTGCAGAAGGCTGCAGCACAGAGGGATTTGGGAGTCCTTGTGCATGAATCCCAAAAAGCTAACATTCAAGTTCAACAAGTAATAGGGAAAGCAAGTGGAATTTTGGCCTTTATTTCAAAGGGAATGGAGTATAAAAATGGGGAAGTCTTGCTAAAACTATACAAGGCACTAGTTGGACCACACCTAGAATACTGTGAACAATTTTGGTCCCCTTACCTAAGGAAAGATATACTGGCATTGGAGGCAGTCCAGAGAAGGTTCACTAGGTTGATTCTCGGTATGGAGGGATTTTCTTATGAGGAGAGGCTGAGTAGATTGGGCCTGTACTCATTGGAGTTTAGAAGAATGAGAGGTGACCTTATTGAAACATATAAGATTCTTAGGGGGCTTGACAGGTTAGGTGCTGAGAAGTTGTTTCCCCTTGTGAGAGCGTCTAGGACCAGAGGGCATAATCTTAGAGTAAGAGGGGGCGCCCATTTAAAATAGAGATGAGGAGGAATTTCTTCTCTCAGAGGGCAGTCAAACTGTGGAATTCTTTACTGCAGAGGGCTGTAGAGGCTGGATCATTAAGTATATTAAAGACTGAGATAGACAGATTTTTAATCAGTAAGGGAATCAAGGGTTATGGGTAAAAAGCAGGAAAGTGGAGTTAAGGATTATCAGATCAGCCATGATCTCATTGAATGGTGGAGCAAACTCGATGGGCCAAATGGCCTATTTCTGTTCCTACATCTTATAGTCTTATGGTCTTTAAAGCTGGTGTTCATGAGCTTTGTGTTGTCTTGGTCTATTTTTCAGTAATCTGCTGAGTCCTATCACGAATCCCTTTTGTATTTTGCTCCCTTGATTCCATACTTGAGCATCAAATACAATTCTACGTATAATGCATGAAACCTCTGCCTAAGTAGCATTGAATGCATCAATGATATCAAGCTCAAAAATATCTTTAAACTATGTATGTAACAATTTATGTTCCACCAATAAATAGTGTACACTTGTGCTGGAAATATCAAAATATGAAGTAAACTAACTGTATTAGTGCTGGGGTTTTAAAAAATCATTCCCTTGGTCTACTCCTGTGAAAAATGGGCAGGATTTTCCACACCTGCCCGCCGCAAGGATTTTCTGGTCCTACCGCAAGTCAATGGACCTCTGGCTGGGGCGCCACCTCGCCCGCAGCGGGTCCCGCCCATGATGGGCCGGAAAATCCCGGCTGATGTCACTTATTCAGTGTTAGGCCTAGTGTTAGGATTTTCCGGCCCATCATGGGCGGGACCCACTGCGGGCGAGGTGGCACCCCAGCCAGAGGTCCATTGACTTGCGGTAGGACCAGAAAATCCTGGCGGCGGGCAATTGTGGAAAATCCTGCCCATTTTCCACAGGAGTAGATCAAGGGAATGATTTTTTAAAACCCCAGCACTAATACAGTTAGTTTACTTCATATTTTGATATTTCCAGCACAAGTGTACACTATTTATTGGTGGAACATAAATTGTTACATACATAGTTTAAAGATATTTTTGAGCTTGATATCATTGATGCATTCACTGCTACTTAGGCAGAGGTTTCATGCATTATACGTAGAATTGTATTTGATGCTCAAGTATGGAATCAAGGGAGCAAAATACAAAAGGGATTCACGATAGGACTCTAACCCTAACCCTAACCCTAACTCTAACCCTAACCCTAACCCTAAATAACATCTCCACAATGATTTTGGTCACTGTAAATTTCTGTTTGAGATCACAAGTGATTTGACTAGAAGCAGCCAGTGGTTTATTCAAGTTATACAAGGAGGGAATATATCCCAGGTTTGCACTAAGTGCAGTAGCAGGTGGGAGAAACGACTTTTTACAGGCCAGTTGCAATGGTGGCTTCTCAAGCTGTATCGTCCCAATCCCACCGCATTAATTATGCATTGCCGGGAAACACGAAACACGTTTCAAAGGTGGGCGGACTCCCATTCGTCCGCCATGCCATCACCTCGCCACTTCATCACACCGGGTGCCATATTTAAAGTGCAGCCACGCACACACCTCTCAGTGCTTCCATCCACGACTGCTGCACCGAAGACATGGTGTCAAAAGACAAAAAGACTGCAGCTCCCAGGTTTAAAGATGCATCCCTCAAGCACCTTTTGAATGCCTGGAGGCCTACTGTGATGTCCTCTAGCCCCACTCTGACCACAGGATGGGCAGCAGCATCACCAATCTGGCTTGGGACGTGGTAGCAGCGGTGGTCAGTGCAAACGCCCTGCAAAAGAGGATAGCCACCCAGTGCCACAAAAGGATGAATGATCTCCGTTCCACCAGGGTAAGTAAATCACTCTCAACTCACACAGTCACAAACCCATCACACGTCCACAGGGATCTCATACCTAACTCTCAGACACACCCTCAAATCTTCCTCAGATGTATATCCTCTGGTGCTTGCGTTCTCACCCCTTTCATGGGGAGAATTTTCTCCCCATCGGGCAGGCTGGGAGCGGGCGCAGGCGAGCGTGCAGCTGATCACCATCCGCGATCGGCTGCGTGCCGCCATTTTGCGTGGGTGGGCCAATTAAAGCAAGCCCAGCGTGACATGCACCTGGAAGCACTCAGTGCTATCTGTGCGTGCAGGCGGGGGGAGGAGGGAGAGTGGGGGCCTTCGCTCTTTGGCACATGTGCGCGAAAAAGCGATCTCCCTGAGGCACAGAGCTGCCACAGGGAGATTAAGAAGTCATAAAAATGCGAAAAGAAAAATAAAATTATTCCAACATGTCCCCTCATGTGACATGTTTATGAATTTACATGAAACATTTTATTAAATTAAAAAACCCTTCATGAAACCTCATCCCATCCGTGGATGAGGTTCCATGAAAAATGCAAAGGCCGCCTGGGCTCTTCGCCTGCCTGCCAACCTTAAGATTAGATGGGCAGCCCTGACAAGTACCTCAATTAGTTGATTAATGGCCTTAATAGGCCTTTGACAGTTCAGCGAGCACGCAGCCGTCTCTGGTACACACCCGCCAAACTGAAGATTGGAATGACGTGCAGTGAGATCGGGCGTGCGCCCAACATCACTGCGCAGCATCTTACACGTCGGCGTGCGGGGCCCGCCCCCACACGCCAAATGGAAGATTCAGGCCCATGTCTCCTCTCACCACACAAACATTCCACACAGTTCCATATGTTCTGCTCACACTCTCTCCATCTGTTTTCATGCAGGAGAAGCCTGCTCACATCAGCAGGGAGTGGTCCTAGACCTGGTGTGAAGTAGTCCATATTAGGCCCCGCACTCACTTTGAAGAGTGCGCCGTCACACTGACTGGTGAGGATGTCGACTGTCCCTGAGTGACAGTGAGGTCGGCGGCGAACACCCTTGTGAGGATCCTGCACCACATCATCCCTCTCTCAACACAACTGTGAGTGCTCGCTCTCCTGCTTTTGACTCTGCTGCCATGCACTAATTTCTCTACTTTGGTTCACAGGGAGCTCTGCCAATCAACCGACACCCTCAGCCAGCCAGTCCCTCAGCTCCATCCACATCCGCACCGCCAGCCAAGGGGACGCCTCCTCTATTGAAGAGCTGGAAACAAGCAGCCTAGAAGACCCGTCACAGCACTTACCCACACTCTCTGCTAGCACAGAGATATGCACCTTGGTGGGACCTAGATCTAGAGCAAGCTTGGGTTCACAATCTGGTGTCCGCAGCAAGAGGAGGCAGGTACGGCCGAGCTCCCTGGCATTTGAAGGACAGCTGGGGAAGAAGCATCTGTGAGATCTGAGTCAGGTAATGATTCTCTGGATTTGGCCTTCCAAATCATCCTGGGGAGTCAGCAGAAGGTGGGGGAACATCGAGCAGAACTGTTGGAAGGCCTCAACAGAGTGTTTTGCGAGTTGGAGGAGTTCATCCGCCTGCTGTCTGATGAAGTGGTGCCCACACATGCACATATGGAGGTCTCCATGGGGAGGAAGGCAAATGCCATGGAGACCCTGATCCAGCATAATGCAGAGATGTGTGCAGACCTGCACTCTATCGCAGTAGCCATGGATCAGTTCCAGCAGTGGCAATGCGAGAGGGAGACGGGGCACCTCGACATCCCCCCAGGTGCTCCTTCTCCTCAAGGAGTCAGGCTGCTTCGGGTGCTTCAGGCACCCAAAGTGAGGAGGAGTGGCAGCTGAACAACCCTAAGTCATCCACTCAGGAATCTCACAGGCTGTCCTCTCCCTCCAAGTCCCCTTTGCCTCTGACCCCCTCAACCTCATCCTCTCTCATCGCAGATGGAGCAGCTGGCTCAGAGGAGGACAGCCAGAGCAAACCTAAGGCCTCGGCTCTCCAGGGGGCCCACGTCAAAGGCATCAGAGGCAACAGGGCCAACCATTGCACAGTCTGCACCCCTGCAACAGACGTCAGGGCAGTAACTAGAAGTCTAAGGCATTCAAAAGTTAAAGAATTCTGATCACAGTTGGTTGCATGGCTGAATACGTTTTGTCACTTTACAATATGGAAATATATGCACTTTCAATGGTGTGTGTGTGTGTGTGTGTGTATGTGTATGTGTGTGTGTGTGTGTGTGTGTGTGTGTGTGTATGTGTGTGTGTAAGTGTGTGTGTGTGTTTGTGTATGTGTATGTGTGTGTGTGTGTGTATGTGTATGTGTGTGTGTGTGTGTGTGTATGTGTATGTGTGTGTGTGTATGTGTGTGTGTATGTGTGTGTGTGTGTGTGTATGTGTATGTGTGTGTGTGTGTATGTGTATGTGTGTGTGTGTGTGTGTGTATGTGTATGTGTGTGTGTGTGTGTGTGTATGTGTATGTGTGTGTGTGTGTGTGTGTGTATGTGTGTGTGTGTGTGTGTGTGTAGCCTCATGCAAACACTCTCCCATATCACACTCATCTCACTGTCCTGAGCATTTTCAATGCTGCCTGCTGGGGTTCATTTTCAGTTGTCCATCTGAGCCGACCTGCATCTCTGCCTACCCACTGATCACACTCCCGTGCAGTACTTGATCTGACCCACCACGACTCTCGTTTCACTTACAATTTAGCCAGAATGGTGGTATTAGTTTTTCTTTCGCTCCCCCATCCTTTCCCTTCCCCTAGTCACCCGTTTCCTTTCCCCCATCACATTTGACCCCCCTGGCATTACCTTCCACCTCCCCTCTCTGACCTACCAGCCATAACCCTTTTCTTTTGGGGATGTCCAGATGAACATGCACATTCCCTTCCTTCCCAAAAATCCCATTCTCATCCACATTCACCTCCCTGGCCTCCCCCTTCCCACCCCCCAGGATCCGTGTCTGCTCTTAAGTCCCCACCAACCACCCTCGCCATACCTTCTACCGATACTGCTGAACTCTCATCTTCCCACCCTACCGCCTCACTCTGCCCTCAATCATTGTCACCATTCCCTCATCCCACGCCCACCCTCAGTTCACTCCCCAGGAGGCAGTCATGGACTCATCAGGGCCCTCTCTTTCATTCACCTGGACAATCCCCCTCCGTAACTCCTTAACCCCTTCTCCCCGGAACTCTTTACCTCCCCCAGACTCCCTCCCTTAGTCCTTCCACCCCCCCCACCCCCCCCCACCCACCCCCAGACTCCCCCTGCTTAGTCCTTCCCTCTTCCTGACTCCTTCAGACACCCTTGCTTCTTCCTCCACCCTTATCCTCTTCCTTCTCCGCATTCCTTCCTCACAGCAGACTCCTTCTCCCCTGGACTTCTTACCAACTCCACACTCCTTCCCCCTTCCAAACTCCTTCCCGTATACCTACCTCCCCAGATGCTGTCTTCTCCCACGTTACTCCCTCCGCCCCCATAGTCCCTCCCCCTTCCAAACCTCCCCCCAATACCTTTGGTTCCCCCCAGTCTCACTCACCCCTTTCACCTTCATTCCCCCTCCCCAGCCCCACCCCACCCCGACATTTCTTCCTCTTCCAGTCAATCCTAGACCTTCCTCTCCCACCCTCCGGTGCATCTTCCTCTCCAAAACACAGCTGGACCTTCCTCTCCATCCTCTTGAAAATCATCCATTGTGAGCAGACCCTCAATAGTGACTTTCCAACTTCCGTGAGCTGCTTTGTGGTGGAGTCAGGTCCAAGAGAATCCACTCAGCATGCCAAGGACGTTCCTCCAGGGATTTTTTTTTTACTTTCGGGCTCCAGCATCTTCTGCTCCTCCAATGTCCGCAATATGAGCAAGGCCTTTGTGTTAAGTCCTGACTTCTGTACGTCAGACTTGTCAAGACATGTTCTGCGTTGGCATATTTTCCCACCAAAGTGGGCAGATGATGCAGCGTGGGGGGATGATTCCGGCAGGCTGGCCTTATAATGATATGCAGATAAATAACAATGAGGCTGCTGACGTTTGACGGTGGGAAATGCAGCCCGCCATCAACTGGCTGAGTGGACAATCGCAAACCGGTTTCACGATGGTGTGAAACCGATTTTTGGCCTTCTCGCCATATTGTCCACTCACGCCGTCAAACACACCCAACGCCAGCAGGCACGAAAAATTCCTCCCAAGGTGTAAACACAAGTCAAAGCAGCCTCCATTTCACATTAAGAATGTTACTTTTCTTTATGGATAAATTGAACCAAAGGCTGTCAGCAATGCTTGACCCACAGATGTGTGGGGTGAGAGCAGAGGGTATGACCTGCTGTGGAGCTTCCCATCGCAAAATTAAAGCATTGCTGTGAGTTCTACATTCTAAACTGACCCAGTTAAAAAAATATAATTTGCTTGTTAACTTCACAAAAATGTTTCTCACTACACCGTGCTTATTTTCTCTACAGGTTTATGTCAGAGAAATCTCATGTGTAATCTTTCCTAGAGTTTACTCAACCATGGAAAACCTCAAAGATTGGTTTATTATTACCTCTGGTTGCATTTACATTTCCTTACTGTACCCAGCCAACCAATGATAAATTAAAATAGCACAGAATTCATACATGAGTTTTTGAAGAAAAGAAGCATTTTCTGAAACTGGTTTACATTGTGTGAAAATTTCCAGCTATGAAAAATGAGTTGGAAGTTATTTATCTGGAATCAGCAGCAGGTTTCTGTGATGAGATACCAGGTTATGGTTTTTTTTTTATATATGTATGTTTCCTTTCTCTTGTCTCATTTTGGTCTGTTGTGGTGGCATGTCCGTGCATGAACAACTAAGCCACCTGGCAAGGTCATGTGAAGGATCTATTGACACCATTACTGAATGGGAGGAAGGCATCTGCGTACGCACTGAGACTTAGACTTAGCTCTTTGATGTCTGACTACGGATGGAAATTTCAATAACTGATAACGAGCTATTTACAGTCTCTGGAAATGAAAAGAATAGTGCCGTAACATACCTGTGGTATTTGTGTTATAAATGTTAAAATTAAAATTTAAGAATCCCGCTGCACAGTGACTACAATTGGAGCTATTACATAGGAATACATCTGCCAAGAGAGCTATTGCCCTGACAGATTATTATTGTACTATGCACCAGAATTCAAACACTGATAAAAACTGTTCCACTCCAACACAACAGGTGTGGATTTCCCAGTGCTCCTGTTCATCAGCAATCACCCCCAGAACCTACCACTGCCAGAAATACAGCAGCTCAATATCCCATTCTAGTTCACCAGCAGCAGATTGTCTGGGAAAAAGCTCACTGGTCTCATTTAAATGAGGCCAATGGCCCAAATACAGGCGTGATTCAAATCTACCCATTCTGGCATAGGGATCATTCCCTGCACACAGCTCATGGCAGATGTCTGCTTTTGATTCCTAAATAACCGGCAATCAGTTGTAAAAGTACAAAGTAGATTTTAAAGTCTGGCCCCTATTTTATTAGTTTTGCACAGTTGCTAACTGCAGCACTTTTGACAATGTGATAAATCATGTCGAAGAATGAAAGCTGCACAAAACAAACCGGTGTTGCAGGTGGATGTTTTATAAGTTTCATTTCATAAGCTAAAACTAGAACAACAAACAATTAGCTTAGTAAACAAAGATATATTTCCCAGGCCACGCAGACTCTTTCCTCAGTGTGAGAGTTTTATTTGCCTCAGGACATATAGCTCTTTAAATAAAGCCCAAATAATTGTTTGCTGGAGAAAATACATTTAAATCAATTAAGAATCTGTCGTATCGATTTCAGTTCATTTTGCAGTTCCAGCCAGATGTCAGCCTTGGTTCAGTGGCAGCAATCTTGCTCCTGAGTCAAAAGGTTGTGGTTTCTAGCTCCACTCTGGAGAGTACGCTTCAGTACAGTACTGAGGGAGTGCTGCACTGTCAGTGATCCCCTCATTTGGATGAGACTTTAACCTGCCTGCCCTCTCAGGTGGTTGTAAAAGATGCTATGGTGTTATTCAAAGAAGACCAGGGAAGGTGTCCTGGCTGACCAGCACCACCTAAAAAACAGATGACTGGGTCATTACTTCATGTCTATTTGTGGGGCCTCAGTGTGTTTCTCTACATTATAGCATTGGTTACAAACATAATTAGTTAAGTGCAAAGTGCTAAAATTGTGAAAAGTGATATATGGATCCAGGTTCTTTTTTCGAGTAAATGTTGCAGCTTTCAAAAGGGAAGTATTACACCCCCAACTGCAACATTGAAATATATAACATGATACTACTTGCAGATTGAACGATACAATAGGTAGGCAAACTTTGTGGATCTAGGATTGAATCCAGTCCAAATATATGAAATGTAAACACCTATTCAGCTTTAAATTGCTGAGTGAAATGAGTTTGTGCGGTGTCAGCCCTGTTCCCCATGATAAGGGCCAAAGCTCAAACATGGCCACAGTTTAGCATGAATTGTGATAAATGTCAATATAATGTTTCAGAGTAGTTGGATTTAGGATCCTGGATTTCCTTCTACATTCTGGCAATATGCCAGCAGAACTTATTAAATAGGATTTCCGCAGCACTTCCAACAAAGTTACAGTGATGCAATGGCAGAAAACCCAAGAAAATTCAAGGCCAGCTTGAGAACAAGCCAAAATTGTTAATGCTTTTGAAATTGTTGGTGAGAAAGATTACAGGTTTAGTCAATATGCTAAATAGTGATAAATTGCTTCCAATGATAAGCAACATGGGTCACAAATTTAAAATAATCACAAAAACAAGTAAATGGGAAATTAGAATCTGAACTTCCCTATCACAAATTATTATTGAAGGAAAGTCTATAAATACATTTAACCAGGAATTAGATAATTGCTTGAAAAAGGAATGTTAGAGGATATGGAGACTGAACAAGAAAGTCAGATTAGACTAGGTGACTCATAGAAAACAAAAGACTGGCTCAGACTTAATGTGCTTAGTGTTTATACTGTAGCAGCCAGAATTTCAGATCATCATTAATTTAATGACAGCATAAACTCTTGTATCCTTATCCTTGCCTGTTTACTGGATCCAGTAAAGTATATTAGTAGTAGGATAGTGGGATAATTGAAGCAGTTGGGTTTTCTTTATGAGACAGAAAAATCTCATCTCTCAACGGTTCTGCCTAGCACTTGCTGGAAATTTCTGCATTTCTGTGCTTTGTGATCTGTGGGAGTGCAAACCTTGGGTCTCTATTCAGGCAAGCTGAGGAGGTTACACAACTGTCGAAAGCTTTTAGGATTTCAATCTGAGCATTCAGGAGGGATGCAAAGACTGGCATATGAGGCTGCACTGCAGATATCCCTGGAGCTGCCCCAATGCATAATTCTAGAATTCCATACAACAGCAGTCAGATTCCTCCATTCTATCCGCCGGGTATTGGCAGTTGATAACTTCCTCCAAAGATTTCAACATCAGTATCCATTAAGCAACCTTCTTAAGGCTGGCCCATAGAGATTAGAATACATGGCCTCTGTATGAATGAAAGAAATCTTGTCCCCCCAGTGAGTGGCCTCCTGTTATTCCTCTTTCATTTCCACCTCCTTCTTCTCACCCATGCTCTGTGCATCACCTAGTGAACTCCTCCCAAGCTGATTGTCTGGACACTCCAGGGGTAATATTTCTGAGTTGGCAATTGTGTGCAGGCATAACACGATGCCAGGTGAGGTGGGGGCAGCTCCTGTGAGAGATCTGATAGTTCTTCATGAGCGAAACATGTAAAGGGACAAAGTTAGGAGAGAGAACGCTGCTGGACTCAGGGCAAGCAGCTGGTGCACTGCATCAAATGGTTCTCAGCTTGTGTGATTGTGGCTGTGGTTGAAGCAACTGCTTTAAATAAGAACGGTTTTATACAAATCCTGCAGATGAACATGTCCTTCAGCTTCATCAATTCTGGCCGCCTGAAGGACATCATGAGTGGAACCTTACCACCTCTGAAATTTTTCTACTGTTATGACTAAAAGCGAGTCTGGATCCTGATGGTGTCAGCTGGCCATAAGACATTGCGAACGTCTTGGAGACAGCCAATTAAGAGTCCATGATTGCATTCACTATCTAATTAAAGAGAGTGGTGGTTTGCCGAGCAGGAGAAATGATGTCAGAGGAAGGAAGGAAGTAAGGGAAGGAGGAAGAGAGGGAGAAAGTGAGGGAGGAAGGGCAGAGCCAGAGAAAGAAATCATGGGCCCTGGTCCTTCTCCTGTCTGTAGGCCCCTCATTCCTCCCCGCCATCCCCCACCAACCCCCTGCCACCCCACTTTAAGCCTTTCCCTCAATCATGCATGATAATTTTTCCCCTTTCAAGATTCATCAATCGTTTCATCAAACAATCACAGAAAGGTCCTAATAAAATGATGATGGCCATTGTTGTCATCTGGTTACAAATATTGTCCGATACATATGCAGCATAGGTCATTAATATTAAGAGCAGCAACAATATAATAGTGTTAATTTGTGTGTGCCCTATAGTTGATCCTACCGTGGCTATTAAACAAACTAGAAAGTAAAAATTTTACTTTAACAGCATTGTGCAATATTGTTAATTTGATAGGAAACTATCCTATTGGTTATTTATAACACTGTGCAGACGATAACACTGATTTTGATGACTGCTTCAGCCCTCATTAACATGTTCTTCACATTACACCATATGGGCACAGTGACAGTGAATTCATGTTTGGAGCAAGGATTCAATACTTGCAACCCAGATAAACTGTACAAGATCTTTTCCATTCTGTAGAGGAAGAAGATGATTTTGAGTGCATGATATTATTCAATATAATTGTTTCATAGTTTATTTTATCAGTCATTATCCAGGATAGAAATATCAATTACCCCTGAGCAACAAAGTGGAATGATTGAACAACATAGGTCTTCACTGTCAGTGAGAAGCAGTGGAGCCCTCAGATGTCTCTGTGTGACATACCTTTTAAGAGGCCAGAGGCTGAAGGCTGAATGGTTCACAATTGTGTGTGTGTTTTCTTGATTAGCAAGTCTGAAAACTCTGCTGATTGCTGTTTCTCACTACAATATATTTTCAATATCTACTATGCAACACCACTTTATCATGATATTTCAATACTTCAAAAAAACTCATTAAAAAAAAACTTATAAGAAGCACCAAGGTAGCGTGGAGTGATAGATAAGTAGACAAAAGGGCAAGATTTAAGTCAATTGAAAAGACCCTTGAGAATCATGTGCTGTGTAAAACAGGTTACAGGTTCACTATCAGCCCATTATCCACTTCTGTCCTGGCAATCTCACCCCAGAAATCCCACTCACAGTAAACTTCCATTAGCAACAAAGTAAACAGAACTCCATGATTCCACCCTCTATTCGTAAGATAATTATGTATGATAAAGGCCATCTAGCCCTGTTCATCTCATTTATCCAAAATGACATACGAACGTAAGTATCATCAGCAGGAGCAGGCCATTCAGCCCCTCAACCCTGCTCCGCCATTTGATAACATTGCCTACATTATACCAGTGACTTAAAAGCACTTAATTGGCTGTAAAGTGATTTGGGACATTGTGAAAGATGCTGCATAAACGTAAGTTTTGTCTTTCTTTCATTACACCTGCATGCAGTAGGCAGAGTACCTGTAACAATGCTGAAATTGGAGGCCCAGTACTGATCCACTCAGGATAATTAATCACAGAGCAATCAACTGATGTTAAGGAAAGTAGTTACAAGAAACCACTACATTTACAAAAAAAAATTGAATTCTGTAGCTAACCTCCTCCCTAACCTCCACCCCACAACATCCTGTCCAATTCCACTTTAACCCCCTTGAATCCCCCCTCCAACCACCCCCAACTGTCCCAACACCACCCCCCCGCCCCCCTCCCAGCCAACATTGCTTTTGCCCTTTGTGGCACCCTACCCATCAAAATCGGTCTTTGCATCACTTCATTTTCTCATGGGAAAGTAACATAGAATGGGATAATATGCCCCCTATCTCTCCTCACCCCCTCCCCTGCCTGTGCACACCAACAAATCCACTACCCATTGGAGAACTGACCTAAAGACACCGTAGGACTTCCGAATCTGATCTCCAGTCTATGCTGAGTCAGCTGAACTCAGGTACTGATGGCAGGTGGAGGACTGGACTTGACTGAAAAGGAGGAAAAAAACAACAGTCAGGGCTCCCATCATTGATAGCTATCTAATAATACATGCATATATGTAAAGAGAGGACAGGATTGCCTAATACTTGGGCTTGCCTATGACACATGGTGTTGAAGCTTACATGTAAAGAACAGACACTTGGGCTGGTTAATGTACAGCTGCCTGTGCATGTGAAACTATATTTTAGCATGAATCAACATCTTCAAAAGAGGATGGGAGAAATTTGAACAGGGGTGCACGTATGAGTTTGTTAAAAACCATCCCAACATTACAATAGTGACAGCACTTCAAAAGTACTCAACTGGCTGTAAAACGTTTGGGATTTCTTGAGGTCGTGACATGCACTCCACAAATGCATGTCTTTCTTTCCTTTCATTTTACTGGTGGAATATATGGAGAGAACTACAATCATTCAGTGTAAAAACACAAAATTATTTACACCTTCTGCAGAGGGAACAGAAAATCAAGAGGGATACATTACACTAGCATCTGGTGTCTCCGCTTAGCAATAGAATCAGTGTAGACAATGTGTTTGTCCTCTTGCTGCTGGCTGGAAGCCAGGCAGACAAAGAAATAAAATAAAAATACAGAAATAACAGAAGGCAGAAATTTATTTGATCTTACTCAAAGAAATATAGCTTATTAAAAGAACCTGTTTTCCTTCTAGCAAGGTTTTGCTCATATGATATCCCCCAGCATGCTCACTTGTTATGCTCCTGATCTCAGCTGTGCCGCAGAGATCAGAATCACAGAATTTTAATGGCAAGAAGGAAGCCATTCAGCCCATCATGACTGCACTGGCACTCCAAATGAGCATTATAAGTTAGTGCCTTTGCCCTGCCTTTTCCCCCTTCCCCTGCACATTGTTTCTATTCAAATACTCATCTAATGCCCTCTTGAATGCCTCGATTGAACCTGCTTACACCGCACTTCCAGGCAGCGCATTCCAGAACCGAACCACTCGTTGTGTGAAAAAGTTTTTTCTCACGTCTCATTTGTAGATATGTCCCCCCAAGGGAGGGAGGGGTGTCAATGGGACAATCAACCCCAAGTCTCTCAAAGAGAGAGCAGCATGAGTGGAAGCCTAGAAGTATGTTACCCAGTGAGCCTCTCAGCTGTGGATAGAAGGCACAGGTGACTAAGAAGTGGTAGAAAATATCTTTTAATGTTGAAGGCTCACAATGACAATAAAACACTTCAGGTCAGCATGGAAATGGTCACATATTCAAACACTACATTAAGTACTGTGCTACCAGGGGAAAATGAATTCAAGACCATCCGGTATCAGGGTAGGCGATGACTTAGTGGTATTGTCACTGGACTAGTAATCCAGAGACCCAGGGTAATGCTCTGAGAACCTGGGTTCAAATCCCACCACAGCAGATGGTAGAATTTGAATTCAGTAAAGCTCTGGAATTTAAAAAAAAACATCATGTTCACTAATGCCCTTTAGGGAAGGAAATCTGCCATTCTCACCTGGTCTGACCTCCAGATCGCAGTAATGTGGTTGACTCTGATACAGCCTAGCAAGCCATTCTGTTGTGTCAAACTGCTAAAAAGTCAATAAAAAGAAGTTAAACTGTACGGACCATCCGGCAGCTACCTAGGCACGGTAAACAGCAAACCCTGCCAGCCCTGCAAAATTCTCCATACTTGCATCTGGGGTCTTGTGCCAAAACTGGGAGAGCTGCCTCAACCTGGTTAAGCAACTTGAGTTCTGCTGAAGGGTCATGAGGACTCGAAATGTCAACTCTTTTCTTCTCTGCCGATGCTGCCAGACCTGCTGAGTTTTTCCAGGTAATTCTGTTTTTGTTTTGGATTTCCAGCATCCGCAGTTTTTTGTTTTTATCTGGTTAAGCAACTGTTTGACATAGTCATACTCATGGAACCATACCTTATAGATCATGTCCGAAACACCACCATGACCATCCCAGCAGAGGTGGTGGCACAGTGGTATACAATCAGGGGCGAGTTGCCCTGGGAGTCCTCAACGTCGACTCTGGCCACCATGAAGTCTCATGCCATCAGGTGAAACATGGATAAGGATATCTTCTGCTGATTACCATGTACCCCCCTCCCCAGCCCCACCCCCCTTTAGTTGATGAATCAGTACTCCTCCATGTTGAACACCACTTGGAGGAAGCACTGAGGGTGGCAAGGGTGCAGAATGTACTCTGGATGGGGGGCTTCAATGTCATTGCCAGGAGTGGCTCAGTATCACCACCACATACTGAGCTGGCAGAGTCCTAAACAACTTAGCTGCTAGACTGGCTCTGTGGCAGTATGTGAGGGAACCAACAATAGGGAAAAACATACTTGACTCAGCCTCAACCAACCTGCCTGCCGCAGATGCATCTATCCATGACATTAATGTTAGGAGTGACCACCACACAGTCCTTGTGGAGATGAAGTCCCATCTTCACATTGAGGATACCCTCCAATGTGTTGTGTGGCACTACCACCATGCTAAATGGGATAGATTTTGAACAGATCTAGCAACTCAAGACTGTGGGCCATCAGCAGCAGCAGAATTGTACTCAAACACAATCTGCAACCCCATGGCCTGACATATCCCCCACTCTACCATTACCACCAAGCCAGGGGATCAACACTGGTTCAATGAAGAATGTAGGAGGGCATTCCAGGTGCAGCACTAGGCATAGCAAAAAAACGAGTTGTCAACCTGGTGAAGCTACAACACAAAACTACTTGCGTGCCAAACAGCATAAGCAGCAAGTGATAGACAGAGCTAAGCAATTCCACAGCCAATGGATCAGATCTAAGTTCTGCCATCCTGCCACATTCAGTCGTGAATGGCGGTGGACAATTAAACAACTCACTGGAGGAGCAGGCTCCACAAATACCCCATCTTCAATGATGGAGGAGCCCAGCACATCAGTGCAAAAAAAAGGGTGAAGCATTCGCAACAATCTTCAGCCAAAAGTGCCAAGGAGGTCCCCAGCATCACAGATGCCAGTCTTCAGCCAATTTGATTCACTCCACGTGATATCAAGAAGTGGCTAAAGGTGCTGGATAATGCAAATGGGCCCTAACAATTTTCAGACAATAGTACTGAAGACTTGTGCTCCAGAACTTGCCACGCCCCTAGTCAAGTTGTTCCAGTACAGCTACAACACTGGCATCCATCTAGCAATGTGGAAAATTGCCCAGGTATATCCTGTACACAAGAAGCAGGACAAATCCAACCCAGCCAATTACAGCCCCATCATTCTACACTCCATTGTCAGTAAAGTGATGGAAGAGGTCATCAACAATGCGATCAAGTGGCACTGCTTAGCAATAACCTGCTCACTGACGCTCAGTTTGGGTTCCACCAGTGTTGCTCAGCTTCTGACCTCATTACAGCCTTGGTTCAAACATGGACAAAAGAGTTGAACTCCCGAGGTGAGAGTGACTGACCTTGACATCAAGGCAACATTAAAAAAATGTGGCATCAAGAAGATGTAGCAAAACTTGAGTCAATGCGAATCAGGGAAAACTTTCCTCTGGTTGGAGTCATACCTAGCACAAAGGAAGATGATTGTGGTTGTTGAAGGTCAATCATCTCAGTTTCAGGATATCACTGCAGGAGTTCCTCAGTGTAGTGTCCTAGGCCCAACCACCTTTAGCTACTTCATCAATGACCTTTCTTATGTCAAAAGGTCAGAAGCGGGGCTGTTCGCTGATGATTGCTAAATGTTCAGCACCATTCGCGGCTCCTCAGATAATGAAGCAGTTCATGTCCAAATGCACCAAGACCTGGGCAATATCCAGACGTGGGCTGACAAGTGGAAAGTAACATTTGTGCTACACAAGTGCCAGGCAATGAACGTCTCCAACAAGAGAGAATCCAACCATTGTCACTTGACATTCAACGGCATTACCATCGCTGAATCGCCAACATTCAACCTCTGGGGGTTACCATTGACCAGAAACTGAACTGGACTAGCCATACAAATACTATAGCTACAAGAGCAGGTCAGAGGTTAGGAATCCTGTGGTGAGTAACTCACCTCCTGACTCTCCAAAGCCATCTACAAGGCACAAGTCAGGAGCATGATGGAAACTCTCCACTTGCTTGGATGAGTGCAGCTCCCACAACATTCAAGAAGCTTGACACCATCCAGGACAAAGCAGCCCGCTTGATTAGTACCACATCCACAAACATTCACTCCCTCCATCACCGATGGACAGTAGCAGCAGTGTGTACCATCTACAAGATGCACTGTAGGAATTCACCAAGGCTTCTTCGACAATACTTTCTAATGACCATTACCATCTAGAAGGACAAAGGCAGCAGGTAGATGGGAATATCACCTTCTAGAAGTCCCCCTCCAAACCACTCACCATCTTGACTTGGAAAGATATTGCCATTTCTTCATTGTCACTGGGTCAAAACCTTGGAAATCCCTCCCTAACAGCAGGGTGTACCTGCACCATGTGGACTGCAGCGATAAAGGAGGCAGCTCACCACCACCTTCTCAATGGCAACTAGGGATGGGCAATGAATACTGGCCCAGCCAGTGATGTCCACATCCCGTTAATGAATACAAAAAAAAAATTTCTCTGTTGACTATAAAACAGAAAAATAGCCAGGAGACCAAATCCACTCTTGGATCCTTGGAATTAAAAGATTAAACAAAATTACTCTCTCCACCATCCCCCTCCAATGCTGCAGGTAATCATTATTCTTTGCTTTAAAAACTCTGTAAAATCAGCCCCTACAACAACCTATGTTCTGTGGGATAATTATATCACCATAGAGTGCTGTAGCACAGAAGATCTTTTGACCCATCATGTCTGTGCCAAGTTTTTGGTGGAGCCAGCCAATTCATCTGATGCCCTGCTCTTGCCCCATATCCCAGCAATTTTTTCCTTCAAGTATTTATGCAAGTCCCATTTGAATATTACTATTGAATATTACGACTGACCTTTAAGACCACAATGTTTAAAGAAAAGACTTCTTTATGTTATTTTGCCAATTACCTTGGGCTGATTTTCTTGTCCTTATATGGGACCAATGTGCGTCACGTGGGCTTTAAAAATGGTGGCTGGGGCCCCAATCTGGAATTCCTGCCCCCAATTCTATTGCCAACAATTTACATTGGTGCCGGAAAGGGGGTGGATCAGGAGTACACAAGCTGCTGTCGCAACATTGCCAGCACCATCGTGGAAGTGGGTATTTTGGAACTACTGCAATTTTGATTGAGGTGGGCAGGTTTTGGTAAACGGCATAAGTCATTC
This sequence comes from Carcharodon carcharias, assembly GCF_017639515.1. Taxonomy (NCBI): domain Eukaryota; kingdom Metazoa; phylum Chordata; class Chondrichthyes; order Lamniformes; family Lamnidae; genus Carcharodon; species Carcharodon carcharias. The sequence goes on along the minus strand of NC_054472.1, from coordinate 123,905,979 downwards.
CAACAGAGGGGTGTTGTGAACTAGGGGTGAATCAGAGTTTGAAGGTAGTAACCATATGAAAAATCAGTACTAATGTGTTGCCTGCTTCACGTGTCATTATGAAATGCTGTAGCCTAACTTGTATCTGTTTTTACTAAAGTGATTGATGACTATGCTGTGATCTGAAGAGGTGAGCGATCATTAAATATCGTGGTTGCCAGGCTGTTACTGCTGGGGGTCAAGGAGGGTCGGTGGGGCGGGGTGGGGGGGCTATCGAGGGTGAGTTGGGTGGGGGTGAGGGTTGGTGGAGCTTCACACTGATTTGCAGATCTGGGCTGATGTCTTTGCGAGCACAGGTGGGTCTTTTAACCTGGCTGCCTTGGCATCAGCCCGCCTCCATCTCTGCCTTGACTCCTGGCCATCCCCATCTCCACTTGCCAGCACTGCCATCACAGAAGCAGGACCGCGACATCAGAAAAATTCCCGACTCCCAATTCTTGACCCCATGATCCGGCCCCTTAAATCTGAGACCTCTGGTTATCAACCCTTTTGTCATTCAGTTTCTCCTTATTTACTCTATCAACGATTTTGAACACCTCTTTAAAATCCCCTCTTAACCTTCTGTGCTGTAATGAGAACAACCCTAGCTCTCCAGTCTCTCCACATAACAGAAATCCCTCATCCCTGTTACCATTCTGGGAAGTCTCTTCTGTACCTTCTACAAGACCTTGACACCATTCCTAAAGTGTGATACACAGAATTGAACATAATACTCCTGCTGAGGCCTAACTTGTGTTTTATAAATGTATAGCATAGTTTCCTTTCTTTTGTGTTCTGTTGTTCTATTAATAAAATCAAGGACCCCATATGTTTTTGAAACAGTCTTCTCACTTGTCCTGCTACCTTGAAAGATTTGTGTACAGATATTCTCAGATCTCTCCGCTCATGCATCTGCTTTAAAGTTGTGCCATTTAGTTTATATTGCCTCTCCTTATTCTCCCTCATAAAATGCATCACTGCATACTTTTCTACATTAAATTTTATCTGTCATGCATCTTCCCATTTCACCAATCTGTTTATGTCTTCCTGAAATCTGTTACTATCCTCCTCTTTGTTTACTACAGTTCCCAGTTTCGTATCATCTGTAAACTTTGAAATTATGCCATGAGTAGCCAAGTCCAGGCCAGGAATATATATCAAAATATATCAGATGTACAGCTGAGCTAGCCAGATTAGGAACAAATTGGTTTGGCTATCAGTCACTTACCTATTCTTAGCTAAGGTAGCATTTGAAATGAGGACCCAGAACTTTCATTCCCTAGAGGTGAGATGTGGGGGGCAAGGGGGTGGGGGTGTTGTAATCTGGTGGTAACCCAGAAGATGCACTGGGGGGACCCTTCAGAAGACCCCATGCAACGACTGCATGGGAATTGCCCAGGAAATTTAAACTTCCGATGGGCAATTACCTTGCACTGGGAGCCATCCGATTTTCCAATTTAAATCAGCAACTTCAGATGGTTCCGACTCTCAGCAGAGTGGTTAGCCGGGAAAAGTTAGGATCAAAACCACTTCTAACTCCTGGGTAACGATGCTACTGGCTCCTGCCAATCCCCCACTGAACCCCTGACAGCCCACCCCACCACCTGACCACCCGCCGGCTACCCTCCTGACCCTTCGACTACACTTACCCCCACTTTCGACTACCCAACTGACCCCCTCCCACCACCACCCCCCCCGCCCCCCCGATTAACCCCCTCCCTCCCAACTACCCCCACACACTCCAACTGCTCCGAGTACCCTCCCAACCCCCAAAATCCCCCAAACCCTGACCACGCCCTGAGAATCACCCACTACACTCCCAGCACCCCAGCTACCCTCCCCACTGTTCCAACTACCCCACCACACCCTGACTGCCTTTCCAAACCTCCCAACTACCCTCCCCACCCCCGCGAAAAACCTCCCAACCCCCAACTGTTCTCCCAGCCCCTGACCACACCCAACTACCCTCCCCACCCCCTGACTACCCCGCACTCCCTGACTCCTCTTCCAACCCCCGCAACTACCGCTGCCACAACCTGACTACCCTACCCAAACCCCTGATTGCCCTCCCAATCCCTCAACTAATTCCCCAGCCCCAGCTATCCTCCCAATCCCCTGACTGCCCCCCCACCCCTCCCAAATACCTTCCCAACCAGCCCCCCAACCCCTGACTGACCATCTGACTCCCCTCCGACCAACCCATCCTACCCCCTGGGCATGGCTTCACTTTCCCTGATGCTGCTGCCCTGCACTGGACGGAGTCCTGAACAGGTACATTGCACATTTCTCACCAGGCCTAAATCAGAAGAGTGAATGAGAAATGTGCAGCTTCCGACTTAGGTATGTAAAAAGGAGCAGAGTAGCAATCCAACAATTTTTTTTTTATTCTTTCATGGGATGTGGGTGTCATTGACAAGGCCAGAATTTGCTGCCATCCCTAATTGCCCTTGAACTGACCTTGCTGGGTCATTTCAGAGGGCAGTTAAGAGTCAACCACATTGCTCTGGGGTTTGGAGTCACATGTAGGCCAGACCAGGTAAAGACGGCAGATTTCCTTTCTTAAACGGTATTAGTGAAACAGATGGGTTTTTGCAACAATCAAAGATAGTTTCATAGTCACCATCACTGAGAGTAGCTTTATATTAGACCATAAAACTATAAGACATAGGAGCAGAGATTAGGCCATTCAGCCCATCGAGTCTGCTCCAGCATTCAATCATGGCTGATAAGTTTCTCAACCCCATTCTCACACCTTCTCCCCGTAACCTTTGATCCCTTTACCAATCAAGAACCTATCTATCTCGGTCTTAAATACACTCAATGACCTGGCCTCCACCGCCTTCTGTGGCAATGAGTTCCATAGATTCACCCCTCTCTGGCTAAAGAAGTTTCTCCTCATCTCTGTTCTAAAAGGTCTTCCCTTTACTCTGAGGCTGTGCCTAGTCTCTCCTACTAATGGAAACATCTTCCCCATGTCCACTCTATCCAAGCCTTTCAGTATTTTGTAAGTTTCAATCAGATCCCCCCTCATCCTTCTAAACTCCATCGTGTATAGACCCAGAGTCCTCAAATGTTCCTCATATGTTAAGCCTTTCATTCCTGGGATCGTTCTCGTGAACCTCCTCTGGACCCTCTCCAGGGCCAGAACATCCTTCCTGAAATACGGGGCCCAAAATTGCTCACAATATTCTAAATATGGTCTGACCAGAGCCTTATAAAGCCTCAGCAGCACATCCCTGCTTTTATATTCTAGTCCTCTCAAAATAAATGCCAACATTGCATTTGCCTTCCTAACTACCGGCCCAACCTGCAAGTTAACCTTAAGAGAATCCTGGACTAGGACTCCCAAGTCCCTTTGCACTCCAGATTTCTGAATTCTCTCCCCATTTAGAAAATAGTCTATGCCTCTATTCTTCCTACCAAAGTGCATGATCTCACAATTCCCCACATTGTATTCCATCTGCCACTTCTTTGCCCATTCTCCTAACCTGTCCAAATCCTTCTGCAGCCTCCCCGCCTCCTCAACACTACCTGTCCCTCCACCTATCTTTGTATCATCTGCAAACTTAACCAGGATGCCCTCAGTTCCTTCATCTAGATCATTAATGTATGAAGTGAAAAGTTGTGGTCCCAACACTGACTTCTGCAGAACTCCACTAGTCACCGGCTGCCATCCTGAGAAGGACCCCCTTATCCCCACTCTCTGCCTCCTGCCAGACAGCCAATCTTCTATCTAGTACCTTGCCTCTAACACCATGGGCTCTTATCTTACTGAGCAGCCTCCTGTGCGGCACCTTGTCAAAGGCCTTCTGGAAGTCCAAGTAGATAACATCCATTGGCTTTCCTTTGTCTAACCTACTCGTTACTTTCTCAAAGAATTCTATCAGATTTGTCAGGCATGACCTCCCCTTGATGAAACCATGCTGACTTTGCCCTATTTTATCATGCACTTCCAAGTATTCTGAAATCTCATCCTTAATAATGGACTCTAAAATCTTACTAACGACCGAGGTCAGGCTAATCGGCCTGTAATTTCCCATCTTTTGCCTCACTCCCTTCTTAAACAGGGGGGTTACACTAGCGATTTTCCAGTCCTCTGGGACCCTCCATGACTCCAGTGATTCCTGAAAGATCACTGCTAACGCCTCCACTATCTCTTCAGCTATCTCCTTCAGAACTCTGGGATGTAATCCATCTGGTCCAGTTGATTAATCCACCTTCAGACCTTTCAATTTTCCTAGCACCTTCTCCTTGGTAATGGCCACCATACTCACCTCTGCCCACCGACTCTCTTGAACTTTGGGGATGTCACTTGTGTCTTCCACCGTGAAGACTGACGCAAACTACCTATTCATTTCCTCCACCATTTCTTTGTTCCCCACTACTACTTCTTCAGCTTCATTTTCCAGTGGCCCAATGTCTACTTTTGCCTCTCTCTTACCCTTTATATATCTAAAAAAACTCTTGTAATCTTCTTTTATATTACTGGCTAGTTTACCCTCATATTTAATCTTCTCCCTCCTTATTTCTTTTTTAGTTGTCCGCTGTTGGTCTTTGTAGGCGTCCCAATCCCCTGGTTTCACACTGCTCTTCGCCGCATTGTATGCTTTCTCTTAGCTTTTATGCTGTTCCTGACTTCCCTTCACAGCCATGGTTGCCTCGTCTCCCTTTAGTATGCTTCTTCTTCCTAGGGATGAATTTTTGCGGTGTCTCCCAAATTACTCCCAGAAACTCCTGCCATTGCTGTTCCACTGTCTTTCCTGATAGGTTCATCTCCTAGTCAATTCTGGCCAGCTCCTCCCTCATGCCTCTGTAGTTGCCTTTATTCAACTGTAATACCATTACATCTGATTCCAGCTTTTTCCTCTCAAATTGCAGGGTAATTTCTATCATATTATGGTCACTTCCTCCTAAGGGTTCCTTTACCTTAAGCTCCCTTATCAACTCTGCCTCATTACACATCACTAAATCTAGAATTGCCTGTTCCCTAGTGGGCTCCACCACAAGCTGCTCCAAAAAGCCATCTTGTAGACATTCCACAAATTCCTTTTCTTGGGATCCACTAACAACTTGATTTTCCCAGTCTATCTGCATATTGAAATCCCCCATGATCACTGTAACCTTGCCTTTCTTACACGCCTTTTCTATCTCCTGGTGTATCATGTGCCCCATATCCTGACTACTGTTCGGAGGCCTGTACATAACTCCCATTATGGTTTTTTTACCTTTGCGGTTCCTGAACTCTACTCACACAGATTCTACATCATCTGACCCTACGTCATTTCTTGCTATCGATTTAAATTCATTTCTTACTAACAAAGCAACCCCACCCCCTCTGCCAACCTGCCTATCTTTTCGATAGGATGTATATCCTTGGATATTTGGCTCCCAGTCCTGATTCCCTTGCAGCCATGTCTCCATGATGTCCACCACATCATACCTGCCAATTTCAATCTGCGGCACAAGCTCATTTACCTTATTTCGTATACCGCGTGCATTCAGATACAACACCTTCAGTCCTGTATTTCCCATCCCTTTCTCATTGTCGTCCCTTTATCTGATGTGCTTGAAGTTAGATTCCTAGCTCTTTCCAAACACTCTGTCCTATTTTGTGTTCTGGGGACTTTAATAGCCTCTCCTGGGTTCTCTTTTCTTTTCAGTTTTTTCATAATTTTCCATGAAGTTAAATCCACCCCCCCACACACTAACCTGCTGCTTTGTTTCCCATCAGTCATACTTCTTGGAGTTTTACCCTTCCCTCCAGCCCCCCCCCAACTTTCTAGTTTAGACCGTCCCAACGGTACAGATCCCTCCTGTTGCAATACTGATGCCAGTGCCCCACGAAATTGAACCCCTTTTTCCCACACCACTCCTTTAGCCACGTGTTTACTTCCCTTATTCTCGCGTCCCTATGCCAATTTGCACGTGGCTCGGGTAGTAATCCGAAGATTATAACCCTTGAGGACCTGTTCTTTAATTTAGTTCCTCGCTCCTATAATCCCCAAACAGGTCCCCTTTCCTAGTCTTACCTATGTTATTTGTCCCGACGTGGATCACAACAACTGGATCCTCCCCCTCCCTCTCCAATATCCTTTCAAGCCAGTCAGAGATGCCCCTCACCCTGGCACCGGGCAGGCAACATACCATGCCTGCTTACAAAGGATGCTATCAATTCCCCTAATTATAGAATCCCCTACAACTACCACTTGTCTTTTTGCTCCCCTTTCTTGAATGGCCTCCTGTGCCACGGTGCCATGGTCAGCTGGCTCATCTCCCTACATCCCTGTTCCTCATCCACACAGGGAGCAAGTACCTCGTATCTGTTGGATAAGATCAAGAGCTGAGGCTCCTCTGTTCCTGAACACAGGATCCCTCTACCTGCCTTACTTGAAGTCACACCCTGCTGACCCTGACCACTGACCGAACTTGAGGTACTTAATCTACCGGGTGTGACCGCCTCCTGAAACAAAGCGTCCAGGTAACTCTCCCCCTCCTGGATGTGCCACAGCGTCTGGAGCTCGGACTCCAGCTCATCAATTCTGAGCCGGGTTTCCTCCAGCAACCAACACTTGCTGCAGATATGGTCACTGCGGCTCACAATGGGATCCGACAGCTCCTACATCATACAGCTGCAGCATATCACCCGCCCAGCCATCTCGACTTAGTTAATTAAATTATTAATTAGCTTTGCAGTGTTTTTTTCAAATTTGGTGCAGATTTCCTACCAACCAATCAGGTCACAGCTTTCCTGTGATGTCACTTTTTCAGTTTTAGCTTCAGTTACTCTGTGCCCCGAGGTCACCGCTCCGGTGCTCCTCCCTCCGAGTCTGCACCCTGGAGACAAGGCCGCGAATCCCTGAGGTAAGCTAGGTTTGACAGTGAGTCCTACTCAATTCCCTCCTGAGTCGCGGTGTCTGCAGTGACTTCTCCCAGAATGCTTGTCACGACTCACCAGCACCCTCTGTTGGATGCTCTTCCTCCTGTTGAGTGCAAGAGTCCTTCTCCTCAATTCCCTCGAGTCACCATGTCTGCGGTGACTTCTCCCAGAATGCTTCAGTCACTTCACACCAGCGCCCTCTGTTGGATGCTCTTCCACCTGTTGAGTGCAAGAGTCCTTTTCCTCGATTCCCTCCTGAGTCACGGTGACTTCCCTCAGAATGCTTCAGTCACTTCTCACCAGCGCCGTCTGTTGGATGCTCTTCCTCCTGTTGAGTGTAAGAGTCCTTCTCCTCAATTCCCTCGAGTCGCGGTGTCTGTGGTGACTTGTCCCCGAATGCTTCAGTCACTTCTCACCAGCGCCCTCTGTTGGAATATTCCAGATTTATTGACTGAATTCAAATTCCACCAGCTGCAATGGTGGAATTTGAACCCATATCCACAGAGCGTTCTTGGGTTTCTGGATTACTAGCCCAGCGACATTACCATTACACCACCGTCTCCCCACTCCTCTGAAATTCTGGCCCATTATAACTAAACCTTAATGCTCCTGGATCAGAAAAAAATTAGCCAAGATGCCTGTAATTGATCACCATCCAGTAACAACTGCTGGAAAATGCAAATGTGAAGCTAGAATCAGGCTTGAATGTTGTGACGTGTTCCCCGTCAATCCCATTTGGTCCCATTTTCTGGGCAGAAAATCTCGGCAAAAGGAATCAATTTTACAGGGCTATGTCCCCACGCCCTAAGGGCACCTGAAAGACGTCTAATTCCATAATGGGTTAGGTTAGTATTCCTTCACCTTCTTAGTGCTACAATGGATTGCCCCTTCCCTGGTCATCAACACCAGAAAGATGACGTGAAGATTTCTCTTGTTGGCTATTTCTACATAATTAGAACAGTATTCTTAAAGAATCCATTCCAATTTTATTAGAAAGAAAGGAAACCTTCCTCTTCATATTTATAAAGACACCTGCACAAGGCAATCAGTGGAAATTCACTCCAGGTTTTGATTGCCATTTGGCTAGTACCCATAATAGGAAGATTGTGGAACAAAAGCTGATCCTTCTATGCTTGCCTAATTTTCACTAATCTCACTTTTCACAACACTTGGATATAATCAGTAAGCAATCACAAACGTCATTATATAAATTACACTGTTACGAATGTATTTATTCATATGCATACTAGGTTGGATTAAAATGTGACTTTCTCACATGGCTTAAAACTTGCATGTCCTGACTTTACAAACATGTCACCTCTCACCCTCTATAGCAATGTTGCTACCAATAATAATATATTAGTGCATATTATGAGTAATTTAAATATTTAAATTCATTCATCATATCTTCATAAAGCTTTGAAAATATAAACATACAATTGCGGGTGTCATTAGAGGAACCTTTATCAAGACTAATTCAACTTTCCAAATGTAGTTAAGTAGAGCATAGTAAGCCGCTATGAATCAAAAACCATCCATTTGTACAGAATGAAAAAAAATCAGAAAAATGTCCTGGTATTAATTGGATTCCTAGCAATTCAATTAATATTTTGCACAATATAAATTTTAGTGGTCTTCAGAACGAATACAAAATCATCATTTTTTTCAAGTATCAAACCCACAATATTTTCAAGAAATTCTGAAAATTTGTGGCTGTTCAGTAAGGGAAAATGTAACACATAAAATCAGATTTCAGATTATTGCCAGTTATTAAACGTTCTCCCCAACTAACAAGGGAAGAAAATGTATAAAATTTTTGGATGGGGAAAAAATTACAAACTTTGATTGGTCAACTCACTTTATTTAATGCCAGTCAGCTCAAATGAAAGTGGTGCTGCCTTTGCAATATTTACAATGAGAAAAGTAACAGATACAGAAGGTATATCATGGACAAATGTGCAATCAAGAAGGTGAAGCTTATTCCACCACTTGCCTGCCCTTACAAGTATATCAATAATTTCCTCACGATCACCTTTCAGGATAACTTGGTAGAGATTAATGAAGCCCCCAAAGAAATGGTGGAAGTGGCCATTTATATCTTTTCTCCAGGGTTTCTATTAATCTTCCATTAAAGTTACAGCAGAAGATCAGGAGAATCCCAAAGAAATACTACCCTATTGTCACAATTATGCCATCAAATGAAATGGCAGCATGAGAGAACTACTGTTGACTAAAAATCAATAGTTATTTATAATTAGATAAAAACAAAAAACTGCGGATGCTGGAAATCTAAAACAAAAACAGAATTACCTGGAAAAACTCAGCAGGTCTGGCAGCATTGGCAGAGAAGAAGAAAAGAGTTGACGTTTCGTGTCCTCATGACCTGTTGAAGGGTCATGAGGACTCGAAATGTAACTCTTTTCTTCTTTTCTTCTCCGCCGATGCTGCCAGACCTGCTGAGTTTTTCCAGGTAATTCTGTTTTTGTTTTAGCTATTTATAATTGTTTGGTTAAAGGCACCAAAAATAGCAATAAGATACTTATTTGTGAATGTTTAATTTTATACCACCTCTCCCCCCCCCCCCACCATTTCAAAAGGAAGGTAAGTACTGTTAAGTCACTTCGTAATATCTTGATGCTATGAAAGGCAATCTTTAATTGCCTTTTAATACAAGCAACTTGCCACCCATTGTCTGTCAGTTACCCCTTGTAACCTTGTTGAACTGAGAGGTTTATTTGAGCAGAAGTTGCCATTTAATATGATATAAAGTTCTACTTCAGTGACACCATGAACGCAGGTGCTCATTCAGTTCATTGCTCCTTTTATGAACTACCTCAGGCAACATTGAAAAGTATTGTAACAAGGGATGAGAAAGAATTACTGTTACACATCCAGATATTTGCCTTTATAGCATTTTATGGGATTATGTAGCAATTTAGCAAAATGAGCTTCCATTTTAAATAATAAGAGCAGTTAAACAGCTTTATGGTGTCACCAGAGCAGGCTTCTCTTCCCCGTACTATTACCTTTGATGTCCCAAGGATCTATCCTTGCTCCCCCCAATTACTCACCTACCTGCTGCCATTCTTAAAATAAGATAATCAGTCAAGCTCATAACATGGCTCATTTAGACTTGCTAAAAGTGACATACATTCAAACATAGGGACCCGCTCTCCGCAAACAATAGGAATATGTTCAGGCTTGCACCTTTTTTGAAATACAGTACTCGGGAGCTTGGGGAGCCTGCTGCTTTCTCCATGGCAATGCCTCGGCCAATGAGAGCCAACTTGCTAACCAATTGCACCCTTTTCTCCTGCAGTATAAATCATATTGTTCATTTGAATGTTGGCGTTCTTGATGAGTACAAGACAAAAAGCTTCGGCAACATGTCTCTCTTTTCAGCAATAGATAAACACTTCACACTCACTGGGCTGGATTTTACCAGCCCTCTGGGGGTGGGCTGTGAGGTGGGGGTTGGTGGGGGAGTGTTAGGGTGCCAAAAATTTGCGAGGGAAAGAGGGGATGGAGTGCCAATCATCTTCCCGCTGCCATACCAACTTACCAGCAGCGAGGAAGGTGGAGGACAGCCCTCTTGTCTAGAGGCCAATTAAGTGAACAATTCAGGGCCTCTTCCCACTGGCATTGCCATTTTACCGATGGCAGGTGGGTTCTCCGCCTGGTGGAAAGACCACCAACTAAACACTGGTGATCTCCCACTGGCTCGGGACGAGTAAAGGCATTCCTAATCAGGCACTCTTTGGCCCATGGAGAGGTCCCCTGGGAGCAATGGCCCCTTCTGCAGCAATGGCCCTGCTTGCCCTCACCAACCAAAGATCCCTCATCTGGGCATGCCTGAATGGCTCAGCAGTCTCAGACCTTATTAGTCTGATTGGAAAGGCAGCATCATTTCATCACATCCTCTTCTTCCAGGTGCAGTCCCAGCAGTGGTCACTGCTCCTGGTGGTGCTGCTAAGACTGCTGAGCTGCAGCCCTCTGATTGGCCAGCAGGACATTAATGAACCAGATGGGTTTTTATGACAATTGATGATAGTGTCAATAATGGTGACCATGAAATTAACTTTCATTTCCAGATTTATTAATTGAATTTAAATTCCACTAACTGCAATGATATGATTTAAACCCATGTCCCCAGAACATTAGCCTGGACCTCTGGATTACTAGCCCAGTGACATTGCCACTACACCACCATCTACTCTAATTGATGTGAAAATCCCTGCTTTGGCCATTTGTGGGACCCCTGGCCACATCTTATAGGGTCAGGCAACTAATTGGTTGCTGTTGGGGCTGTTGTCCCTTTAAAGGATGGCCTAAGTTAGTCTGCCACCCTTACCTGGTCCGGCCTGCATGTGAATCCAAACCTACAGTAATGTGGTTGACTCTTAACTGCCCTTTGAAATAGCCCCGCCATTCAGTAGTCAAGTCGGCTCACCGCTACTGTTTCAAGGGCATTTAGAGATAGGCAACAAATGCTGGCTTTTCCAGCAATGCATACATCCCATGAAAGAATAAAGAAAGTTACCACTCACTTAAGGGCCTCATCTGGCCAGCACCAGGATTTAACCAGTGTTTCTCTGCATGGACTGCTACTGTGTGGGGGCAGAGCCTTCCTTTTGGACACCCAGACCCATCGGTGGACCTCTCCAAGGTGTTAGCCCCTTCTTTAGGTTCCCCCTGCCCATGGCCCCTCCAATCCCTCGCCAGGATCTGCCAGCTTGGCACCTGGCAAGACCCTGATTCACTTGTTGGACAGCTTGCCTCCTCAATTCCTAAGTGCAGTACTGGCAGTGACCTCCACTCCCGGTAGCGCTGGTAGTACTGGAAAGCTGCTGGCCTCTGATTGGCTGTCCACTCTCTGAGATGGGGTTTCCTGTTTCTGAAGGGCAAAAATTCCACCTCCAGTCTAATAATGGCCAATCAGCCACTAAATGGCTGTGTGGCAGCCTTTCTTTGCCTGGGCAGGCTCCCATAGCCTTGACTTCTTTTGCCAGGAGTGCAGGGCCACACAGCCCATAAATCCAGCCCATAGAGTCTACAGCCATGGCCACCAATGTTGGAAAAAAGAAAATCAGGTGTGTGCAAGAGAACAGATTTGGAGGACAGAATTCATGGGTGGTTGCAGCGCTGGAGGAGATTATAGAGCTAGGGAGAAACTAGGAAACCAAAAACCATGGCTTGGGTCTTTCCAGTATGTACTTGGAAGAAATTTCTGCTCATCCAATGGTTGTTGGTTAAGTAGCATGACAGACCAGAGGCAGTGGAGGGGTTATGAGACATTGTAGTTGAGGTAGAACTGGGTATTATAAATGTACATGTGGAACTTGCTGTTGTGATTTTGAATGATGACATGTTGAAAAGAAATGGGAGCAGGCCAAGATAACCTCCTGGAGGTCTCCAGAGGTAACGGTGCGGGAGCCGGAAGAGAAGCCATTGCAGAAGCTTTTTCAGATAAGATTATATAGATAGGAATGGAACAAGGGCAGTCCAGTCAGATAATGGAGTAGAGGATTTGGAGGAGGTCAGCCATGCCAATTGTTGCCAATAGGTTAGGAATGATGAGGTAGGATAGTTCACCCACAGTCACAATGACTTTGGTAAAAGCCATTTCAGTGCTTTGGCAGGAGTGAAAACCTGGTTCAAACATGGGGTTGTGGGAAAGATGGGCATGTTTTGGAAAGGCCTTTCCAGGGCTTTGGAGAGGAAAGGGAGACATAAATGGTACCAGCTTCCATCCCTAGTCTGTGATGTGAAAGCTGGCTGCAGTTGGAGCAATCTAAATCACCTCAATGCTGCTGAGTTTGAGAAAGGTAAAGTTAGCTCATATCCCAGCTCCTCATTGTTCTCTAGTGGTTTCTGCTGGAATATATGTAGATGTGCAGTTCAAGGACAAGGCTGGGCTCAATAGTAACTTGCATTTTCACAAATTGTATTTATATAGTGCCTCTAATGTAGTAAAATGCCCCCCAAGACACTTGACAGGCATGTTTCCAAACATTTGACACAGAGCTACATAGGAAATATCTGGGGAATTGAGGAGAGAGCACCTTTTCCTGAAACACCCTACCTCTTACCTACCCGCTACTGTATCCTGCTGCTCCGTACAAGCCAGAAGGCGTCTGATTGAACCCCCAGCTTCAAGACCCTGGTGCCATTGTCAATTAGGTGGCAAGATTGCTAATTGGCCACTCCTGTGAAAATAGGGGCCTGTGGCTGATTTTTCCCCAGGGGTGGGTTTGGGAGCCTGAAACAGTTCTGACCTTTAACAAAAACAGATAATGCTGGAAAAAATCAGCAGGTCTAACAGCATCTGTGGAGAGAAAAACAGAGTTAACGTTTCGAGTCTGTATGACTCTTCTTCAGAGTTCTGACCTTTGTTTCCCGCCCATAGAAGTCACAAGGACCATACTTGGAGAATGGCCACGTGGCAGAGATACTAGTGACAATTGTGGAATGCAATCCTTTCTATAAGTAAAGATCTGCTTTGTTATATAGCAAATATTGAGTTGGTCAAAGCCATGTAAAACAAAACCTGCAAATGTCTTAACAACAATGTAAAGTATTGAAGAGAGGCAGTATTCTGCTGAATGTATTCTGTAAATTAGAGTACAAATGGTGATCAGTGAACAGTGAAATCAAAAACATTATGGTGGGAATTTTCTTCTCCCGTTGGTAGCAGGCATGCTTGGCAGTGTGAGCAGACACTATGGCAAGAAGGCCAAAAATCGGTTTTACGCCGTCATAAAACAGTTTGCAATCATCCGCTCTATCTGTCAATGATGGGCTGCATTTCCTGCTGCCGCATGTCGGAAACCTAGTTTCAATACTTTAGCATCTCATTATAAGCCCTGCTCGCCAGAATCATCCCCCTACACTGGATCATCCAGGCACGTCAATGTGATTGCACATCAACGTGTTTCACAACTGTACATAAGTGACGTGCGCCTGGTGAGCTGCACTTCACTCAGGACTTTGAGGTTTGTTTGCCAACTTGTTTTGGACAGCACTCACAGTGCCAGGCTTCACAAGCAGCAACACATCACTTTTGGGAGTCTCATGGGCAGGCCTCTATCCACCAGATCAGTCGTAAGGTAAGGTGAGGGGGTGCTTTTCAATGGCAGAAGGGCAAGGGCTTACTTGGGGAGGGGGGAGAATTGGCTTCAGGCAAGGGAAGGGACTGAAGGGCGAGGGCTTACTGGGGAAGGGGATTATCCTAGGCCATGTGTGAGTGCACATATTAATCTGGGCAAGTGGCCTCAAGATGGTGAGGGCTGAAGAGGCAGTCTTCAGAGGAGATGAGGCCAGATGGAGATGTGAGAGTGTGTGCAAAAGAGTGAGTAGTGATGTCCCTTGAGCTGGCAGTGAGTGAGATGCCAGTGAATGTGTGATGGCCTTGTGAGTGTGTGAGTTTAGAGTGATGGGATGGTTGCCTTACACTGGCAACACGGATGAGATCATTCATCCTCTTTTCTGAACTGGATGACCAATCTCTTCTGTGCAGCGCTGGCACTGACCACCACTGCCACTGCCTCCCAAGCCAGAGTGGTGAGATTGCTGGACCTCCTGCGGCCAGAGCAGGGTAGAGGACATCATGGTGGGCTTCCAAAAGGCATTCCAGTGACAATTCACTGAACTGTTCTTGGCTTTCAGGGCCATGTCTTCACTGGAGCGGTCATGGGCTGCAAGCTTTGAGAAGTGTCCGCAGCTGCATTTTAGATATGGCACCCAGGGTAAGGAAATAGTGAGGTAATGGCATGACAGGCGATTCAGAGGCCGCCCGCCAGTGAGACAACATGTTTCCTGTGGGTGCATAGTTTATGAGGTGGGAAGCAGGCAATACGGCATGAAAACCCACCACTGCACTTCTTTTTTCAGGCCTGCTACTGCACTTAGTACGAATCTGGGATATTTCTGCCCTATGTTTTACTTTTCAATACTTTCTTCTCAAATAGATATAACAACAAGAAATGGAAACAAATATCTGGTGTTTGAAAACTATTTGTTGGAGTTATCCTACTGTCATGACGTGGCAGGCGATGTGTACCAGGTAGACCAAATCCACAGGGAAACTTGGTCACAATATTGCAACAGTTTTGCAATTTGTATTTATTATGAGAAGATTTATGCACTAAATTAGAAGTAATAAGTCCACTAACACCTTTAGGGATTTTAGAAACTAAACTAAAATATTTATTAGCAAAAGAAAAGATTTCAAGCACATACATAAGATCACAGTTACTTAATACCATAACAAATCCAAAAATCCTTAATTAACCTGACTCCCTTTACACCCCCTTTAAGGCAACAGTCCCAAAACAGATTTTAAATTTAAATAGGCAAGCCAGAAAGTTTATTACGGCACCTACTTGACAGTGGAATTCCAAAGGCCTTCCTCCACCTTTGGTTACTGGGCACAGCAGGCTTCTGCAAAAGTGGCTGGAGGCTTCTCCAAGGCTGTTTTGCACAGTACTTTTAGATCTTACATGGCCTCCCCAACATAACCATCTATCCTTCTTTATATATGTTTCTCTCTCTTTCATCGGTAAATTCCATTGTTCAATATGCCTTTGGGAATTTACTTTTCCCATAATATAAAAATCTTTCATGGTGACAATATGGTCAGTTCCTTTGGGGAAAATAAACATACTGCTTGGCCTTGCTTATCTTGTTAGTTGCAAACATCCCATCATCCCTTTAAAACTCAAACAATCCCTTCACTTATTGAAAAATGCAAATTTCCTTCACATCATATATGCTAAGCCCTCATCCATGTTTACTCATTAGCATATCAAATGCCTTTTACCCCTAACTTCTTTTGATAATTTCAAGCTTGCAGTCTATCTGACTCTAATTCAATGAAATCACAGAGACAGAGTAAGTAACTGTGATCTTATGTATGTGCTTGAAATCTTTTCTTCTGCTAATAAATATTTTAGTTTAGTTTCTAAAATCCCTAAAGGTGTTAGTGGACTTATTACTTCTAATTCAGTGCATAAATCTTCTCACATAAATCTACACTCACATCCATAAGCCTACTTTACAAGAAACCACAATAATATAATGAAAAAAATGTTAGTTTCATGACACTACATTGTCAGCATATTTACCTTGTTAAATACATGCTAGAAACATGCTGAACACTAATTTTCAGTAACACAAAGTAAGACAAAAATGTATATTCTTTCTTCAATATGAGTATTAATTGTCAAAAATGATTTACGTGGTCAATTACTGTTCGAATTATTCAATATTTCAAAATATTTTTCTGCCAACCCAGAGAAGCAGTATCTAACATCAGAATCACAGAATCACGGAATTTTAATGGCACAGAAGGAAGCTATTTGGCCCATCATGTCTGCACCAGCTCTCCCAATGAGCATTATGACCTTGTATCATTGCCCTGCCTTTTCCATGTACCCCCGCACATTGTTTCTGTTCAAATGCCCTCTTGAATGTGTCAATTGAAGCTGCCTCCACCACACTTCCAGGCAGTGCATTGCAGACCCAAACTACTCGTTGTGTGAAAAAAAGATTCACATTTGCTTCTTTTGCAAGTCACTCTCGTTCGTGATCCTTTTACGAGTGGGAACAGCTTCTTGCTATCTACTCTGTCCAGCCCCCTCATGATTTTGAACAACTCCATCAAATCTCCTCTTAGCCTTCTTCTCTCCAAGGAGAACGGCCCCAACCTCTCCAATCTATCCTCATTGCTGAAGTTTCTCATCCCTGGAACAATTCTTGTAAACCTCTTCTGCACTCTCTCCAATGCGTTCACATCCTTCCTATAGTGTGGTGCCCAGAAATGTGCACAATATTCCAGCTGAGATTGAACGAGCATCTTATATAAATTCAGCATAACCTCCTTGCTCTTGTACTCTGTGCCACTATTAATAAAGCCCAGGATACTATATGCTTTATTAACTGCTCTCTCCACCTGTCCTGCCATCTTCAATGATCTATGCATATATACAACCAGATCTTTCTGCTCCTGCAATCCCTTCAAAATTTCACCTCCTATTTTATATTGTCTGTCCATATTTTTCCTACCAAAATGCATCACCTCACACTTCTCCACATTGAACTTCATCTGCCATCTATATGCCCGCTCCACCAGCTTGCCTATGTCCTTTTGAGTTCTACTGTCCTCCTTGCAGTTTACAACACTCCCAAGCTTCGTATCATCCACAAACTTTGAATTTGTCCCCTACACATCAAGATCTAGATCATTAATATATATCAGGAAAATCAAGGTTCCCAATACTGATCCCTGTGGAACTCTACTACAAACCTTCCTCCAGCCTGAAAAGTATCCATTGACCATTACTCTATGCGTCCTATTTTTCAGCCAATTTTGTATCCATGTTGCTACTGTCCTTTTTATTCCATGAGCAATAACTTTTCTCACAAGTCTGTTGTGTACATTGTGTCAAATGCCTTTTCAAAGTCCATGTACACCACATCAACAGCATTACCCTCATCAACCTTTTCTGTTAACTCTTCAAAAAACTCCAGCAAGTTAGTTAAACATGATTTCCCCTTTAGAAATCCACGCTGGCTCTTCCTTATCAACCAATATTTTTCCATGTGATTACTAATTCTAACCCGAATAATTGTTTCTAGAATCTTTCCCACCACTGAAGTTAAACTGATTGGTCTGTAATTGCTGGGCTTATCCTTACAAACTTTTTTTGAACAAGGGCGTAATGTTTGCAATTCTCAAGCCCTCTGGCACCATCACTGAGTCTAGGGAAGACTGAAAAATTATGACCAGTGCCCCTGCAATTTCTAGTCTCACATCCTTCAATATCCTTGGACGCATCTCATCCCGGTCCTGGTGCCTTGTCAACTTTAAGTACCGACAGTCTATTCAACACTTCTACCTTATCAATTTTGAACCCATCCAGTGACAGAGCTTCCCCGTCTGTCACTATGGCCTGGGTAGCATGTAGCTCCTTGGTAAAGATGGATGTAAAGTATTCATTTAATACCTCTGCCATGGCCCCTTCATCCATGTGTAAATTCCTGTTTATGTCCCTAATCAGCCCTACTGCTCCTTTTACCACCCTTTCACTATTTCTATGCCTATGGAAGACTTTGGGATTCCCCTTTGTGTTGGTTGCCAGTCTTATCTCATAATCCCCCTTTGCTTCTCTAATATGCTTTTTCACCTCCCCTCTGAACATTCTGTATTCCTCTTGGTTCTCAATCGTATTCTCTACCTGACACCTGTCATAAGCACACTTCTTTGTCTTAATTTCTATCTCTTTTTTCATCCAGGGAGCTATGGATTTGTTTGTCCTACCTTTCCCTTTTGATGGAATATACCTTGACTGTGCCAGAATAAATTATTTTTTGAAGGTAGCCCATTTTTCAGCTACAGTTTTCCCCATCAATCTTTTGTTCCAGCCTATCTAGACCAGCTCCATTCTTGCCCCATCGAAGTTGGCTTTCGCCCAGTTAATTATTCTTATTTTGGACTGCCTATTGTCCTTTTCTATCATCAGCCTAAAACATACAGTACAATGATCACTGCCTTCTAAATGTCCACCCACTGACACTTGATCTACTTGGCTCACCTCATTTTCAAGAATCAGGTCCAACAGTGCATCTTTTCTTGTTGGATTGGGCACATATTGCTGTAGAAAATTTTCCTGAACACAATTTAGGAACTTTTGCCCCTCTCCCTACTTTACACTACCACTTCCCCAGTCCACATTCAGGTAATTAAAGTCACCCATTATAACTACTCTATAATGTTTGCATCTCTCTGCAATTTCCCTGCAGATTTGGTCTTCTACGTCCATCTCACTAGTTGGCGGTCTATAGACTACACCAAGCAATGTAATTGTGCCTTTTTTGTTCCTTAGCTCTGGCCAAATTGAATCTGTCCTTGAACCCTCTGGGACATCCTCTTTCTCCAGCACTGCAATGCTCCCCTTAACCAATACCATCACCCTTCCTCCTATCCTTTCATTCTTATCTTTTCTGAACACCTTGAACCCGGGAATATTTAGCATCCAGTTCTGTCCTTCCTTGAGCCAGGTCCGTTATCGCCACAATATCACATTTCCACATAAAATTCTGCATCTGTAACTCCCTAATCTTAACACATCACTGTGTTATATTTAATTAGGTTCCACAAGATGAATGGAGTGGTTTTTCTCCACAAGGCAAAGAAGATGAAATTCCTTGTCGACGAATGCGCAGTGGCAGCTACATTAAAGCAATGGGAGATGATGACAGTGGGGACTCAGACACCAGCCCTAAACCTTCTCCAAAAATTTCTGCACGACGTGAGAGCTATCTCAAGGCCACCCATCCATCCCTAACAGAGCTCAGCACACTCAAGTAAGTAACAATACATTTAAAACATCACAAACTGGCAATGGCATTGCCATCTTTATGAATCTTTTTATTCATTCTTGGAAGGTGGGCAGCAATGGCAATTGGCATCTAGTGCTGATCTCTACTTGCCCTGAGAAATTGGTTCTGGGCTTTTTTATTGAATTGCTGCCATGATTTAATATAACTGAGTGGTAAGCTTGGCCACTTCAGAGTCAGTCATGCAGATGTGGTATTGGAGTTAAAATAGGCCAGACCAGGGATGTATAGCAGGTTTCCTCTCCCTGAGAAGCATTTATGAACCAGTTAGGTTTTTATAACAGTCTAAAAGCTTCATGGTTACTTTTACTGACACCTGCTTTTTAAAACTAAATATATCTAGATTTCTAGAAATCTAGTGGGGGCTAAAACGGAAATTAAACAGACTTGTGCAGAGATATTCTATACCTAATACTGAAACTTCACAAATTAACTCTTTTCCATGGATTGACAAGAAATATTTAATATAAAAGCAAAATACTGCGGATGCTGGAAATCTGCAACAAAAACAGAAAATGCTGGAAAAACTCAGCAAGTCTGACATCATCGGTGGAGAGAGAAACAGAATTAACGTTTTGAGTCCGTTTGACCCTTCAGCCTTTTCTGCCATAAATTACTTCTTTCAAAATGAAGTTAAAGTAATCCTTAAAGTAAATCCTTAAAGGTGCAGCTTTTGATAGGTGAGTAATAACTGTCAACAAAGTAAAGTTAACATGAAGATTTTTTGTGAAGTATTTCTTTTTACTTGCTTAAAAATCATGACATTAAGAGGATAGAAGCAGTTAAAATATTTCTTTATTCTATTTCAAACGGCCATCATGCAAACTCCCATGCCTTTTATAGATTCTCATAGACTCATAGATGTTTACAGCACAGAAGGAGGCCATTCGGCCCATCATGTCCACGCTGGTCAACAAAGATCTGATTACACTAATCCCATTTTCCAGCACTTGGCCCATAGCCCTGAAGACTATGGCAACACAAGTGAATATCTAAATAATTCTTAAATGTTACAAGAGTTTCTGACTCAACCACCATTTCAGGCAGTGAGTCCCAGATTCCCGCCACCTTCTGGGTGAATAAATTTCTCAATTCCCCTCTTAACCTTCTACCACTTACCTTAAATTTATGTCCCCTAGTTGTTGACCCCTCTACTAATGTAAAAATGCCTTCCTATCCACCCTATCTATGCCCCTCTTAATCTTATACACCTCTATCAGGTCCCCTCTCAACCTTTGCTGCTCCAAGGAAAACCAACTCAGCCTATTCAAGCTTTCCTTGTAGCTCAGACTCTACAGCCCAGGCAGCATCCTGACAAATCTCTTCTATACCCTCTCCAGTGTAATCAAATCCTTCTGATAACGTGATGACCAGAATTGCATGCAGTACTCCAACTATGGCCTAACCGGTGTTTTATACAGTTCCAGCATAACCTCCCTACTCTTGCATTGCCTCAGCTAATAAAGGCAAGTATCCCATATGCCTCCTTAACCACCTTATTTATCTACCCTGCTACCTTCAGAGATCTGTGGATATGCACACCAAGGTCCCTCTGATTTCAGTACTTTCTGGGGTCTTAACATGCATAGTGTAATCCTTGCCTTGTTAACCCTCCCCATTACCTCACACTTTCCGCTTTGCCCACCTGACCAGTCCATTGATATCCTCCTGCAGTTTACGGCTACCCTCCTCACTATTTACCACCCTTCCAATTTTTGTGTCATCCGCGAACTTCTTGATCATACCCCCTACATTTAAGTCCAAATCATTTATGTACACCACAAACAGCAAGGCCCCAGCACCAAGCCCTGCGGAACCCCACTGGAAACAGACTTCCAGCCACAGAAACATCCCTCCACCGTCACCCCCTGCTTCCTGCCTCTCAGCCAATTTTGGATCCAACGTGCCACTTTCCCTTGGACCTCATGGGCTCTTACTTTCTTAACCAGTCTGCCATGAAGGACCTTATCAAAATCCTTGCTAAAGTCCATGTAGACCACATCAAATGTATTACCCTCATCAATACTCCTGGTTACCTCTTCAAAGCATGCGTGAAAGAGTGCACTCCCAGCTCAGGAATCCCCCCCCCCCCAGCCTGCATGGGACGCATAGCACTTCCAAGCAGATGTCATGTTGGGTGGACCTTAATTGGCCCACCCACATAAAATGGTGGCGTGGCCCCCAATTGGGGGCGCCGATTGGGAACCCTCCCGTCTGCACCCGCTCCCACACATCCCCCCGGATGGGGGGAAAATGTTGCCCATAGTGTATGGGATTTACACAGACACATCTTGAAGTTTGCTCTTCACTTGCTGCCTTGGATGAGAACAGTTAGCTGATCATTGACCAGCGATTGAATCTGAGACCTTTCTGATCAATGTGGGCCATCACTCTCATCTCTAAGGTACACGGGTTATTTTATGCTACAAAGCTTCATAACTCAGAAGAACCCAAGGGAAAGAGAAAATTAAATGCTGTTCATTTTTTATGGACGTTTCCTGCTTGTTTAGAATTCTCCACATATCACTTGAATTGACCCTGTGTTTTTATTGGATTGGGAAAGGGGAAATCACACTGGCGGCTGTTACCCACTAAAACACCACAAGGTCTCTCTTGTTATGGTGTAACTTAAAATGGTTCTGGAAATTAGAATTGTTAACAAAACCAATAAATAACTCTTGTCACTGTCTCATAAAAGTCTACAGTTCTTGTCATACAGCAGTCCACTGTTACCATGCCTGGAACACTCCAGTTATTGTGCATAACACTTCAATTACCATAGGGATGAGCAACAAATGCTGGCATTGCCAATGATGCCCACATTCCATGAAAGAATAAAACATATGGGATACCCTGTTCAATTTTGGGCACTAAACCTTAGGATAGATACATTGGCATTGGAAATGTAATGGTGCAGATACAACAGAATTACACCAGAGTTAATAAGATTAAATTATGACTGGCATAAACATGACTTGTATTCCCGTGAGCTCCAAGGTAGAGGGGTGATCTAATTGAGATTTTTAAAATAATACAGGGATTTCATTTTGATTTCCTCTGCTAAAGGAACAAGAGGGCATAACTTTAGAATTAGGCCTAAGTCCAGAACTTATTATTTAATAATTTAAACTGACCATAAACTAAGTTAGCATCAATGAATCTGACTCAGTTCAGACTCAAAAGCAGAGGGAATCAATGCTTTGAAATAACACAAGTAAATGTATCTATATATATATTGAATAAAAGTGATTATACTTTAGTAAAATTAATATGTGTTAGATATTTATACATGCAAAAGCAAAATACTACAGATGCTCTAAGTCGGAAGTAAAAAGAAAAAATGCTGGAAAAACTCAGTATCCAGCATTTTATGATATTTGCACATTGGTGTTTAGTCCAGGTGAGCTCACAGATACTCATGTGATATCTTTATGTACAGTAGTGGCTGACAGTCATGTTGGTCCAACAACAACTTGCCTATATATAGTGCCTTTAATGTAGTAAAATGTCCCAGGAGTGTTATAAGATCAAATTTGACACTGAGCCACATAAGATATTAGGACAGGTAACCAAAATCTTAGTCAAAGAGATAAGTTTTAAGGAGCAATTTAAAGAAGGAGACAGATGTTGAGAGGTGGGGAGGTTTAGGGAAGGAATTCCAGAACTTAAGACCTTGGCAGCAGAAGCGAAGGAAATCGGGAATGCATAAGAGGCTGGAATTGCCAATAGCATCTGACAGCCATGTTGGTTCCATTGTAACTGACAGTCAAAAATCAAATAGGAACTTTAAATTCATACATTTATGCAGACGCATGAAAATTTCTTCTGTTTCTCAGTCTCAATACTAAATACAGTATGACAGTATATGCCTCCTACATCTTTTATGTTCTTGCCAATCTTCTTCATCCCACTACCAATGAGTCATCTAACCACCCCCAGCTTTCCTAATGCGATGGAAATGAGCAAGGCAGTTTTTGTCACATATTAACAGGGATAGTAGCTTTCTATTTTAATAAGTGGTAGATATTGTGCAGAACCGCCTGCAATTAATATCTATTACTTCATTGTCACTATTTTACATAGGGATATATAGAAAAATAGCATCAAGAAAAACTTCTTTTAATTTGTCTACAAATTGCGCAGTTTTGCTAACTTTCTGAAGATTAAATCAGGCCAATTATCTTTTTTTTCATTAAAGAGAGAATCAATGGAGTGAAACAGAGAGATAAAGAAATTGAGAATGAGTGGTTAAAGAAAAATATTACAGCCTCAATAGCCCTGGTCTAGTTATGTGAAGTAAAATTAACATAATTAAGTAGATTAATTAAATCAATCTCATTTACTGCTTCCTCCAAATGCAATGCTTCAATATCACAACCTACTGCATATAAAGGTATTCTTTGAAAATGGTTTACAAATTCTTCAACCCTCCTGAAATATTTTTAATTCACTGATTTGTGGAAGGTTATATGTACATGCAACTATTTGGGGTGAACAGGAATAACCTCTTCCTATACATTTCATACAAAGTGTGACAAATTGTGGTGCAAACCTACATCTTATCCTGTTCCCACCTATGGGCACTCATGGGGCCAGATGTCACTCTCTTTGTAACATGAGTACTGAGTATTGCCTTTGGCTCAGGTAAAATCTGAAAATATTGTGAACAGCTTATTTCTAACATGCATATGGTGAGAATTCTATCCCTTCACTTCCAACTTCTAAAGAAGAATTGATAAGATCCATATGTTCAGAATTCATTTGCTTTCTTCATAGAATGTAACATGTAACATAAATTTAGAATATAATCTAGAAGGAGTACATTCCACTCATTGTGTCTGTGCCCATGCTAGCCCTTCTACTGGAGTTGATCCCTTCTAAAAAATCTAGGTGAATTAAATCAATTGCCTTGCCCATTATGAATCCACATTGACTAGTGTGGCTTTCTAAGTATTCATTAATTTCATCCCAAATTATAAATTTCTACAAATTTTTACAAAGAGCTATCTGAAATATCTGTGAAATGTTATTAATCCTTTGTAGCAAGCAGTGAATTTCTCTGGTCTCTTCCTGGGCTAAGATCATCTGTGGGAAATGCTTTTATGGGTCTAGGATTCTTGGTCTGTGTGTCTTGTGTCATCAGTAATCACTGTTCATGGGAGCTTTGCGACAATTCTGAAAAAATGTGATCAGGTCCTACAGTATGTAAATGCAATATTCCTCTTGTGGCTGAGACGCGTGGCACAGACACCATCAGCCACTCTGCATTGACAGTCAATCCTCAACATGAAATAAAAACAAAAAACCTGCGGATGCTGGAAATCCAAAATAAAAACAGAATTACCTGTCGAAGGGTCATGAGGACTCTTCTCTGCCGATGCTGCCAGACCAGCTGAGTTTTTCCAGGTAATTCTGTTTTTGTTCAACATGAAAGCAGCATTTTGTCTGAGTTAGTATCCTCAGACAAGATGAAGGCTTGAAAAACCAGTGGAGTGTACCATATAGCTGGAATTTCTTAATGAACTCTGTGCTGCATCATCTACCTATGCAAGTGTGGCTGGTATTCATTTTAAACTCCTAATACCTGCTTTTTGTTGTAATGGTCTGGGAGCTGACTGGTTCACTTCTTCACAGTGGTGGCCAATCTGATGCTGAGGGGTTTATGTTTCTGTTTGAGGCACAATTGATTCTTCCAGAAGGGGGTTTCTAATGAGGCTGTGGACTACCACAGAATGCTGCTGATCAAGAAAGTGGGTTGTCGGGACCAGAGTAATTGGCTTGAACTCAGGGAATGGAGCAAAGTTAGATCAAGAGTTGGAACTAGATCTGGATACGTGCGCACAGGGCCAGTTGGTAGAGCATTTAGTTGTTCCATTCCCCACACTCTACAGCACATTGATATCATTTAAATCATATTAATTACTTGAGAAATATTAAAGAGTCATTTATGATCCTTTGGTACTTTTGGATTACGACTACAGTCCCAGTTGTCAAATGTTTCAAAACCATGTGTTCCTGTGGATTCATTACTGGGTCATAAACTATGAAGAAAAATAGGCATTTCTTTTCTTTTCAGAGAAAAATATAGCCCATGATTATCTTAGCTGATCTTTGCTTTTCCTGTCCACCACTAACAAAGTGCGTACTTATTGTAAAGTTTCCTCGTTTTCCCATAGGATATCAAGTGAACATTCTCCCAAACTTCAGATACGAAGCCACAGTTACTTAAGAGCAGTCAGCGAAGTCTCAATTAATCGAAGCTTGGACAGCTTGGATCCGGCGGTGCTTCTCGCCTCACCCAAATTCCGCTCTCGTAATGAGAGTTATATGAGAGCCATGAGCACCATCAGTCAGGTAGGCGATCTGTGATAATTTTAGATTTAAATTTTAAGTCACCTGACTTACGCTGAGCTAAATGGTACTTGGTGTAATCTCTATCTGTAGGTGAGTGAAGTGGAAGTTAATGGACAATTCGAATCTGTTTGTCAGTCAGTGTTTAGTGAACTGGAGTCCCAAGCAGTCGAAGCACTGGATTTGCCCGGATGTTTCCGTATGCGAAGTCACAGCTATGTGAGGGCTATCGAACGTGGCTGCTCACAAGATGATGAAAGCTTGTCACTTAGGTCAGCATCACCACCACGAACAACCACGACGGTGAGGACCATCCAAAGCAGTACTGGTAGGTTCTTGGATGATCTCCCTCTGCATCTACTGAAACCCAAATTTCCCTAAAGAGTGTGGGCGGGTGTGATTAGGGAAGGGAAAAATAATGAAAAAAGTGCAACATTTTTCTCCATTAGTAGACTGATTTTCTCCATAATTACTAATAATAACATTTAAATTCTCAAAAAATGCATAGTTCAAAGCCACATCTGTTCAAAATATCATTACCAGATTGTTACTTTTGGAGAAATGCAATTATTCTCCCAATTTTCATTCAAAAAATTGTGGGAGCTAGACTCTTCCCAGAATATGTGACCCACAAGAATAAGCCCACTTTAGTGGCAAATTTATTTGAATAGTAAACACAGGACTCCACAGATCAGGAAAATTTTCAAGCTTTTGCTACTGGACATTAATTGGATGGAAGATCCTAGGCCACTGCATGGCTGTCAGTGGCACAAGCTCAAAAAATTCTATCTGCTGGCCCCCTCCCCAAATCCCCCACCTCTCCTGTTCATCAAAAATATTTATTCATGCCTGCAGTATTATTAATAAATGATAAAGATGCATTTTCTGTCTAATAGCCTGTACATTCAATTGGAGAATCAGTACTGTCTAAGTGAAAGATTTATTCTATCTCCATTGGAAGTCTGAATGCCAGTGTATCAATCCTTCGTGATGACAGAAACTTTCAAGAAGGTGCCAATGTTTGTGCTCGTGTAAACCATAACTGTCTTTCCATTAATCACTGATAATTATTTCTTGAAATGTCAGAATTGTTTATTTGGGGGGGGAGGGGGGGGAGCTCCAGGATTTTGACCCAGTGACAGTGAAGGAATGGCGATATATTTCCAAATCAGGATGGTGAGTGGCTTGGAGGGGACCTTCCAAGTGTTGGTGTTCCCATCTATCTGCTGCCTTGTCCTTCTGGATGGTATCAGTCGTGCGTTTGGAAGGTGCTGTCTAAGGAGCCTTGGTGAGTTTCTGCAGTGCATCTTGTAGATGGTACACACTGCTGCTATGTGCGTCGGTGGTGGAAGGAGTGAATGTTTGTGGATGGGGTGCCAATCAAGCGGGCTGATTTGTCCTCAATGCCATCCAGCTTCTTGAGTGTTGTTGGATCTGCAATAGCTGCAGTGTTAACTTGCATGATTTGATGGGGATATGGAGTACTCACATTCCTCTTTGTTATCCAGCACTAACTTACAGTAAACTTACAACGCTGTAGATATTTTGGACTGCCAGGATGCTCAGAGCAACCAAGTTTTCTTCTTCTAGGGGCTAGTTTCGAGACATCATCAAATTTGGAGAAATAAATGATTGTTGGATTTGTATTCAAGTTTAAGCATGTTATGTGGTGAGAGGAACATTTCCCAAGTATTATCTGTACAAGGAGACCCATGTCAAGACTGGCATGACTTTGATTCAAGACAGTGCTTTGGCTACACCTATCACTTATGCCAGTTTCACAAGAGAATTGGTCCTTTTGCAAGGTGTGACCTTTTAATGCTCCAAAACTTGCATTCTTACAGAGGGTAGAATTTTAACTGCTATTGGAGCTGGTTGGGGGTGGGGGGGGGGGGGGGGGGGGTGGGGGGGGGGGGGGGGCAGCTTTGGGTATGAATGAGGAGTTTAAACCCCAAAAAGTGCTGGCAGGTCAGGAACCAGACATGATCCTGCCCACTTGGGGGTTTTACCGAAGCGTATTTGGTGACAAGCGGGAACCCCCTGTGGAGTTGTCAGCTAAGTAATTTACATGTTTAAGTAGTCAATTAATTGTGAATTTAACTCAGGATTCAGTAATTAGCAAGGTTTTCTGAGCTGGGTGAAACTTGCCAGGGTCAATAAGGTGGGAGCACAGTGGGGAGCCATTGTTCAGTGAAGCTGGTAGTGAAGCCTTTAAACAATGAAGCTGCCTATGTGAAAGGCTTGTGATCATGGCACTTGTTCAGAGAGCCAGATTTCACTGATTCACAAGTGATTTCTAGTTTTTGGAAATTATTTTATCCACTTTGGACTTCACCCATTTTGATCTGATCTTCCCTGCTGTCAGCCTTCACTGCAGCATGGAAGAAATATCTAACTCTACATTAGATCTCTGATGAAGAATGAGAAGCGACAACAGCAACACCATCAGCAGCAGCAGCAGCACCCTTCTCCTCAGCCACATGCCACTCTAGAGGGCAGAGGGGATGGATAAAGAGATCCATCTCGAAGAAAATGATACTCCCATTACAGGTTCCACAGACAGAGGATCAGTTTTCTCAATATGTCAGACTTTCACGGCAGGTCGTTACTGATAACTGACGCCTCCTGGAACAAGTAGTAGGGTTGCTGGCCCTCGCAGAATGGCGAGGAGTCTCCTGGAATTGGCATCAACCTCCAGCTGGCCAAAAAAGCCTTTTTTTAAAGATTTTAATACAATATTCCACTGATGGCATTAGTCCACAAGCATCATCACCCTCAAGATCAGGAAGGAGGGTCCTAAGGTGCTGGAAGGGACATGTAGTCTCTCCATCCCTGCTTGGCGGAGAACAGGGTGGAAAGCAGGCTACATCTCACAGGGGACACTGGGGGGCCAGGGGCAGGATGGGAGACATGACTTGTGAAGTGAAATGCCAGAAGCTGAGGTAAAGGGTGAGAGTAGCAGCTGCAAATGTCTGTGATATAGAGTAAGTAGCAATTCAGTTGAGCTTGAGAATTTATTGTCGCTGATGTTTCCAGTGTCTCTTCCCTGCCTCCCCCCAAATATAGTGCATCAACGTCAGTAAGAGGAGGTGGGGCAGGATTTGTATTTTCTCTGTTCATTCAGGCAATTCATAAACCTCAAACCCGCTAATGCCACACCACCGGCTTTGTGTGATGTCGCTTCTGCCGACGTCTCTCGAAATATGTCCAGCCTGAATCGGCAACCCTAGTAAGTAGAACTGGTGGAATGAATGAGCATGCATTGCCAGTGGCTGTCACTGAGGGCGACCACTGGTTCTCTGACTCTCCTTATTGTTTTGTGCATTCTTCTTCTGCAAGGAGAGAAAACAGAGAGTAAGGGCAGAAACTTCCCCCTGTTGGGGGGGCTGTGCGGGAACGGGTGGGAATGACGCGAACCCAATCAGCGTCCCCGATCGGGGGTGCGTCGGAGGTGCCTCAAGGAGATCAGTTTAAGTTTGGAAAAATGAAATAAAGGTAAAAAAAAAAATTTAAGGACATGTCCCCTCAAGTGAAACATGTCCATTAATTTTTTCAAAAATTTTATGTAATTAATAAACCCTTATGAAACCTCATCCCGCCCGTGGATGAGGTTTCATGAAAAATGCGAAGACCACATGGGCTCTTCGCCTGCCTGCCAACCTTAAGATTGGACGGGCAGCATTCTTAACAACTTTAATTGCTTTGTTAATGGCGTTAATAGGCCTTTGACAGTTCGGCCGGCTCGCAGCCGACGTGACTGCGTGGCTGCTGAACTGATAATCTAAATGATGCGCAGTGACGTCGAGACGCCTACCCGATATCACCGTGCGTCATTTTACGCATCGGCAAGCGGGCCCCGCCCCTGCTCGCCGACTGGAAAATCCTTCCCTATGAGTGTGAGAAATGGATTGTGCGGGAGATTGATGCAATCACAATCTTTGTCAAGGGTGACTGAGGCATGGGTGAACAATGTCAATAAGATGTAGGAACGTATAAGTGTTGGCTGTTTATTTGGGGATGTAAGGAGCTGCCTGGAGAGAGAGGAATGAAGGGAGCTGTAAGGTGTATTGTTCTGAGGAGTGCTGTGCAGAATGCATAGGAGGTCAGAGTCGCTTGAAAATGGGAAGTCACTCAGCTTTCCTGCCCTCATGAAGCAATTGTACCACATGGAGCACTGTATCCAGGTTTGAGGGATGAGACTCCTGCTGCTCACTTCCTCAGCAACTTTCATCTACGTCATGCATGGTTTGAAAGGCTGGTCTCTTCCTCCTGTCTGTGGAAACAGCACTCTACTTTTGTCCCTCGGATCCTGCAGCAGGAACCCCAGGTAAGAGTCAGAGACCTGGGGGTAGGAGGGGCCTTCTCACATCTTTCCATTTCTGTGATTGCTGAAGCCTTGGGAAGTTACATAGAATTCGTTATCACACCCACACAATGTGATTGGTTGGGAAACCCAGAGGTGGGGCACTAATACCGTGGCTGAGCTATGGAGCCATGACAAAGCCCCAAACTGAGCAAATGGTTCCCGACCCGATGCTCTCTCATGTGGATGTAAAAAAAAAATCACGAGCGTTATTTTAAAGAGTAGGGTGTTATCCCTATCATCCTCAATCAGCATTACTAACAATAGATTATCTAGGCCTTATCTCATTGCTATTTGTGGTAGCTTGCTGTGCATGAATAGGCTGCTGCATTTCCTTCGTTACAATAATGACTACTCCTCGAAAGTACTTCATTGGCTGTAAAATTGCTTCGGGATGTCCTGAGATCATGAAAGGCACTGGGCAGAATCGGCCCAAATTTGCACTAAGTGCTGTAGTCGGTGGGAAAAAGAACATTTTACCCGTCAGCCGCAAAGGTGGCTTATTGCATTCCAATTCTGCCTCATTAATCATGCATTCCTGGGAAACACGCCGTTTCGATGGCGGGAGGGCTCTCATTCACCCGCCACACCGTTACCTTGCCACTTCTTCATGCCAAGCGCCATATTTAAAGTGCAGCCGCACGCACACCTCTCAGTGCTTCCAGCCCAGGACTGCTGCACAGAAGACATGGCCCTGAAAGGCAAGAAGACTACAGCACCCCCCAATTCCATGATGCACCCCTGGAACGCCTACTGGACACAGCTGGAGCCCGCTGCGATGTCCTCTACCCCCACTCTGGCCACAGGCGGCCCATCATTGTCACCACTCTGGCTTCGGAGGCAGTGGCAGAGGTGGTCAGTGCCAACGCTGCAGAGAAGAGCTTCGCCATCCAGTGCAGAAAGAGGATGATTGATCTCATCTGTGCCACCAGGGTAAGGCAACCATCTCATCACTCTAAGCTCATACATTCACAAGCCTATCATACGTTTACTGGGATCTCACACACAGCCAGCTCAAGGGACATGACCACTCACTCTCTCACACACACCCTCACATCTCCATCTGGCCTCATCTCCTCTGGAAACTGCCTCCTCAGCCCTCACCCTCGAGGTCACTTGTACGGGTCAACATGTTTCTCCACAAACACCCTGGGATACCCCCTCTATCCCAGTAATGCCCTAGCCCTGCAGCCTCTTCCCTTGCCTAGGTCTTTCCTCCCTGTTCTCTAAGCAAGCCATAGCCCTGCAGCCATTGAAAAGCCTTACTGCTGGTCTCACAAGTAGAGACCTGACCGCCCCCCCGCCCCCCCCCATCCTAACAATGATGTGATGCTGCCTGCGAAGCCTGGCGCTGATGACCACGAGTGCTGCCTGAAGTATGGTAGGCAGACAAGCTTCTAAGTCCCAAGTGAGGCCCAACTCGCCAAGTGCATGTCGCTTATGTTCAGTTGTGAAACATGTCGGCATGCAATCACGCCAGCGTGCTCAGATGATCCAGCGTGTGTGGATGATTCTAGCGAGCTGATCTTATAATGATATAATGACAATGTTGGAAGGGTAGATGTTTGTTAAAGAAAGGGATATTGCTGCTGGGAGTTCAAAATTTTAATTGAGCACAGCAGAGTTCAATGCAAGTTGAGGCCACTGTTCATAATCTCAGCAAATATTTCATGGGAAGCTGCAGCCACAGCTTCAAAAGAGCGCACTCTGCTGTATCTCCTTGGAATGCAACAGCTGAATTAGTGCTAGTTCCTGATAATTGTTCTTTGAACTCAGGTTTTTGTCTGAATTTGGCTTATCTTCTGCGTCAGTGAATTAATTTTAAATCATCAACCGTGTTCAGAGTCCTCCTTGCACAGCTGGTTCCTGATAAATGCATTACTTGTTGCCAAGAAACCTTCTGTTTTAATCAGGATTCTTTGTAACATGACTGTTTGAATCATTCAACCATTCATAGAGTAGAACACTGGGCTGGCTGTATTTTGAGTGTTGTTGAAAAAAATAATTGGGGAAGACTTCAATGTATGGATCAAGATTAATTGTTGTGCTTGGATTAGCTCCGTGCAATGCAGAGAATGAGAAGGTTTTAAACCACAATGTCAATGAATAGGAAACAATTTTGTCCATTGGGATTCTATGCAATTAGAATAAATGGAAAGGATTTGGATTCTTTTAGATTACTACATAGAGAGTGAATAGAAACAATTCAGTTTATTTGAATTTGATAGAAGTGGTTTATTCCTTGAGGATTTAGTGTTTTTCATTTGACAACAAAAACTATTTGCATTTATGTAGTGCCTTTAGTGTTGAAACATGAGCACTTCGCAGAGATGTAATGAAAACGAGACAAAGAAAGGGAGATTAGGAGGAAACATGGGAACAAATAGGAAATTATCCCCTCAAGCATGTTCTATCATTCTGTGAGATTGTGGCTGATCTGTGACTCAATTCCATTTATTTGCCTTTGCCCAAAGTTATTTGATACATTTGGTTAACAAAATTCTATCAATCAGATTTAAAATTAACAATTGATCTAGTGGAAAAGAGTTCCAAACTTCTACTACCCTTTGTGTGCAGAAATGTTTCCTGATTTCATTTCCAAAAGGTTTGGCTCTAATTTTTAAACCAGGCCCCCTAGTCTTAGACTTCCTAACCAGCAGAAATAGTTACTAACCACCCTAGCTGTTCCCCTTAATATTTTGAGAACTTTGATCAATTTTTCCCACAACCGTCTAAACCCCAGGGAACAAAACCCTAGTTTGTGTAATTTCTCCTTGTAATTTAACCCTTGGAGTCCAGGTTTCTTTCTAGTAAATCTACACTTCACTCCTTCCAAGACCAATATATTCTTCCTAAGGCTTGGCGCCCAGAACCACTCATAGTACTCCAGATGTAGTCTGACCAGGGCATTGAATAGCTGAAGCATGACGTTGTACCCCTGTTTACTCCAGTCCTCCAGAAATAAAGTCCAGCATTCCATTAGCTTTTTTGATTATTTGCTGTATCTGTTCATGACATTTTAATGATCCATGTACCCCTAAGTCTCTTTGAGCCTTCACTGTTCATAGCTTTTTATCATTTAAAAAAAAAGAACAGGATACTTTCTATGTCCAAAGTAGTGACCTCACATTTGCCTACATTAAAATTCATTTGTCACAGTTTTACCCATTCTTTTAATCATTATTATCTTTTTGTAAGTGTACTCTTACATCTATACAACTTACAATGCCACCTATCTTTGTGTCATTGGCAAATTTGATTATGTGGCTTTCTATCCAGTCACCTAAATCGTTAATAAATCTGATGAATAGTTCCCTATGGGACACCACATTCTACCATTTAAGAGTATTTGCCCATTATCCCTTCTTTCTATGTGCTGCCACTCAGCCAATTTCTTAACCATGCAAATAATTTGCCTTCAGTTCGATGAGCTTCAATTTTAGAGAACATCTCTTACAAGGGACTTCATAAATTGTCTTCTGGAAGCCAGTATAGATAATATCCATAAACACTCCCCTGTCCACTACTTTAGTCACCTCTTCAAAAAATTCAATCAGATTCACCTATCCTTTACAAATCCATGCTGGCTCTCTCTAATCAGCTGAAGATTTTCAAAATGTTCAGTCACCCTATTCTTAATTATAACCTCTAGTAATTTCCTGACAACAGATATTAGCTAATTGGTCTATAATTTCCTGTGTTTCCCTCTCTCACCTTTCTTAAATAGCAGAGTGCCATGCTTAAGTTTCTGATCAAAAGGAACAGTTCCTGAATTGAGAGAGTTTGATGATCCAAGGTTTTTTCAGAGGTGGGTTTTAAAGGAGAGGGCGGTGAAGAAGCAAAACCATTTAAAGCATGTTACAAATGCTAGACTTTACAAGATGGTGTTAGGAAATGGAGATAGTTTAAATAAGTTATATTGGTATTTGTGGGTGTTCGGAATGAGGTTTAGCTTTAATGTTTAAGTTTGATTTGTATTTCTGTATCTGTGTTAAGAAAAGGTCAAATTGAGTTTTAGTTTCACTTTAAAAGGTGCCTGCAGTTCTAATATGAATTTATGACTATAAGAAAAGTTAAGCAAACACAAGAGTCAAAAAACTGGGCTGTTGCCTAGCAACAGAGATCCACAGAGGCAGGTCTCTCCCACAGCCGCACACAGAAGAAACTAGAAACAACAGTCTTTGAGTTCAGTTTTTGAAGACTGCTGCCAAGCAGAAGCAACCTAGAAGGGGCAGGTAGCCAGTCCCAAGCAAAAGTTGGTTGAAAGTAGCTGCCAGAGAGAGACTGGGGTAAAAGGGACAGATAGCAAGTCCCAAGCTAAAGAAGAAAGTCCCCAAGAATCCAGGGGAGTGGAACAGGAGAAAGTCCCAAGCAGACCTTCTAGTCAAAAGAAGGACAGGAACCTGGAAAAGGTCCAGTTAAGTGAAATTAAGAATGAGGGGCAGAGAAAGGCTCCAAGATTTAAGTGTAAAGCTCCAAGCTGCAAGCTGCAGGAAGCAGGGTCAAAGTAACATGAAGGCTAATGAGAAGTCAGAAGGTCCAAAGAGGCAACTGAAGATCTATAACTCTTTGCTATGGGCATGTGAAGCAGTGGTGTACTGTTGAGCTGAGTCAGTGCGAGAGAGTGTGTGGAAGACAGCTTGAATGCATGTGATGACCCAGGAGAGAGGAACATTGGAAGGAGAGTTTGAAACCCTGGAAGTGAACCATTGAAGAAAGCATCTGAGAGAAAGTGTCGATTTGGGAGAAGATTCCAAGGCAAGTTGTTGGAAAGTGGAGATTGGAAACCCTCGAGTGAAATATGGAGTTCAGTGAAACTGGATGGCTCATGGTGTACCAAGCATCTGGGGGAGGTTAGTTGAGGAGATATCCATAGCATCTGCCTGGGGTGGCATCTGTCACTTGGTTTCAGAGTGTGTTGGGCCTGATCACAGATTGCCTATCAGTTTACATGGACTGTGTACTTACTGTGAACATTAGAGTATAAGGTAGCTTAGTCATTTGTGTTATCCTTACAAATCTGTATAGTTGTGGGTGAAAGAGTAATGTAATATAGTTCATTTTTTCTTGTTTAATGAATGTTTCGTGCTTTTGTTAAAAGTTCATTAACTGACTCTGGTCAGTAGTCCCTCTCCACGTATCTAAACAAACAAGTAAAAGCTAGGATCTATCAAGCTGGATTGCACCCTGGGATCAGGCGTGTCCAGTGGGAACCTCAACTGGGGATCATTACAATGGTTATGTTGTAAAGTGTCTCTTTTAATTTAAGGTAATACAGAATATTCAGGAATGTGGGGTGAGGGGAGGGGGTGGTCATACGAAACTTCTGCCCAGAGACAGGATTGTGTGATCGAGTTTTCCAATGGAAAGAAACCCAAACTGAAACCTATTGAAATCAAGTATTAGTTTTCACATCTTGACACAGAAAAGGGGACAACTGATTTTTGGAGATCGAGAGACACTTTAAGAAAGAGGAAAATTGCAGCTGCTGCTGTGAGAAACAAATTTTCCGTACCCGCCCGCTGCTGTGATCTTCTGGTCCCGCCGCAAATCAATGGACTTCTGGCTGGGGCGCTGCTTCGCCCATGGCCAGAAAATCCTAGCCAGAGCAAACTGTCTTTGTGTTAACAACTAAGTGGAATGCTTGTAAAAGTTGGTTTTCTGTTTCAAAGGAAGGGACAGGACTGACAGGACCTTTGGAGATTTAAGAAACAAGGAGTCATGGAGGTAGGCCTTGCCGGTGAAAGTCAATTCTGGAATACTAAAGCAGAGTGGAACGATTTTCAGTGGGTGGCACATAAAATAGCAGGGCGGGAAGCCCACTGTCTTCTCGCCAACCCCTGGACTGTCCCCCATAATATCCATAATGTGGAGGGGGTGGGCAGGCACCAAAATCAGCAGCCCGCCTGCCATATATCATATCAAGTTATATCTGGTGTGACGGGGAGAAGTGAGCCTGCTGGAAAGCTGGGAATAACCTGGGACTTAATCTTGTATTGTTACATATCTGACAAAAGTGTGGTGCCCAGCAAAAGGAGTTGTAAGATGTATCATGATTGCATTAAATAATTAATACAGAAGTATCTTTTCTTTAGTTTGGCCCTTAATTGCATGTTAAGTAATGTTTGATCGTTTTGATCTTAGATTGCTTGTTACAGTAAAAGTCTTAAAACTCATCCTTTGATCTGATTGGCTGGCAGCTCTTGCAGTCCTGGCAGTGCCAGAGCTCAATAGTGAGCACTGCTGGGATTGCAAGGCCCAGGATGAAGGCCCAAATGGATCCAAGACTCAGATAAGTCAGGGGTATTGGGTGGGGAGGGATCGGGCACCTTAGGAAAACGGACGAGGGAGATGGTGGATGTGGGATGGCAATGCAGGCGGGAAAAAAGGAAGAGGGGTTACTGTTTTCGGAGGGTGCGCCCAATCCGCAAAGGGCACACCCTCTCCAAAGATAGTGCTTCACTTTCTTACCACCTTTTCGAAAACTTTTTTGAAAGAACAGCTGCCCACTCCTGCCTGCCTGCCCATGACAACCATATTATTGCATGGACAGTGTAATATTGGAGCCAATTAGCTTGTAAACAAGCTCAATTGACCTTTAATTGTTTATTGATATATGGCAGGCGGGCTGCTGATTTTGGCGCCTGCCCACCCCCTCCACATTATGGATATTATGGCGGACAGTCCAGGGGTTGGTGAGAAGACAGTGGGCTTGCCGCCCTGCTATTTTAAGTGCCACCCACTGAAAGCAAGCCCTGCTGGTGGGGGGGATGTAAAATCCAGCCCCATGAAGGAGATGTAAGTTTTAGAGGTTTTCGAGGTATAAAATCCTTTTAATTCAAATATTTAGGTTACTAATTCTTAATTTATAACAAAGGGGTCCTCAGTTGTGCCATGAACAAATAAGATATGAATGACCAGTATTTACGAATCAAGTAGAATTTATTAAGCAAAATGTTACATTTACTTAACAAAAAGCATTGAAGATAGAGGGCAGAATCATCCCAGAATAATGACTTTATTCCCGCCAGCTGCATTGGCGGCTTTTCACACCAAATCATCCCAAACCCGCCACATTAATTGTGCATTTCCGGGATACGCACTGTTTTGATGGCGGGCAGGCTCCGATTCACCTGACACGCGGACACCTCACTGCTTCATCATGCCAGGTACCATATTTAAAGTACATCCCTGCTCAGTGTTTCCAGCCCAGGAATGCAGCAGAGAAGACATGGCCCCGAAAGGCAAGAAGGCTGCAGCCCTTGAGCACCTTTTGGACGCTGTGGAGGCCTGCTATGACGTCCTCTATCCCCACTGTGCCTGCAGAAAGGACAGCAACATTGCTACTCTGGCTTGGGAGGCAGTAGCAGGTGATCAGTGCCAATGCTGCACAGAAGAGGTTGGCCATCCATTGCAGATTCAGGATGAATTATCTCATCTTGCAGCCAAGGTATGACAACCAGCTCATCACTCTAAACTCACACACTCAAGTCCATCATACATTCACTGGCATCTCAGTCACTGACAGCTCATGGGACATCACCAGCCATTCTCACACACATACCCTTACATGTCCATCTAGCCTCATCTCCTCTGGAGACTGCCTCCTCAGCCCTCACCATCTTGAGGCCACTTGCACAGATCAACATGTGCCCTCACTCACACCCTGGGATACCCTCCTTTCCCAGTACAACCCTCATCCTGCAGCCTCTTCCCTCGCCTGAGGCCACTTCTCCCCCTTCCCCAAGCAAGCCCTAGCCCAGCAGCCATTGCAAAGCCAACCACATATGGCTGATCTGGTTGGTAGAGACCTGCCGTGAGCCCCCCTAAAAGTGATGTGGTGCTGTCTGTGAAGTCTGGCACTGATGATTGCGAGTGCTGACCGAAGCAAGGTAGGCAAACAAACTTTGAAGTCTCAAGCAAAGTGCAGCCCACCAAGTGTAAGCCTTATATATGCTGTTGTGAAACATTTTGGCATGTTTTCCTGCCGATGTGGGCAGACGATCCAGCAGTGGGGGATTAGTCCAGTGGGCTGGCCTTATAATGATATGCTGATGTATTACGATGAGACTCCCGACATCCAATGGTAGGGAACGTGGCCCTCTATCGACGGGTTGAGCGGATGATCACAAACTGGTTTCATGATGTCGTGAAACCGATTTTTGGCCTACTCTTCATATTGTCCACTCATGCCCAATGCCAGCTGGCACGTAAAATCCCCGGCCAGAGTGTAAGTTTCTTATTTCTCAATAGCCTAGGATTCCTTGAATGCTGACAGCACAGTCAATGTCTGTCTTCTTCTGTCTCTGAAGTAATGTTGAACTACATCGCAGAATAATTACACCATAGAACCAATGGTGAAACTGTGCCAAGGAAGGCTGATTTTAATCCCTAATTCTGATCTTCCTCATCACTTATTAAGAAATAGTCCAAATTAACCCCTTTCATCAGCTAAGGGTATGGATCACCTGGTGTCATCCCACCTCTGTAACTGGAATAATGTAGGCTGAGACAAATGTCCATCTCTTATTTCTTTTAGGCCCCAGAGGTTATATTCCATTGAAAACAAACGATGCATCCTTTTAGGTATAGATTGCAGTTGTACAAACAATGCTACATCCTCTTATCAATAATACAAACGGTTGTTGACAATCACACAAACATGTTAACCTATTGCCACAGATACTAAGGGAATTAAGAACAGATGTTAGCAGTGGTTCCTAGCAAGCATCTGAATGAAATATAGGTGTTCTTATGCTATAGGCATGATTAATAGATCAAGGTGTTAGCAAACCTAAGTCTAATTCAAAGACAGGGCTGTGTCTAATAAACATCATGATAAAGAAGCCATGTTGAGTTTGAACTGTTGAGTTCAAAACGTACTAACCTCTTTAATACTTTAAGTTTCCTAGTCATTTTGGCACCTGTTAAAATAACAGCAAATCTCACAAACACAGCTGCATCCCTGTTCTCAGCCTGCTTTAACAGTTAATTGTGTCATTCAGCAAACAGAAATTCAAACTGAGCTATTTAAAAGGTGGCTAAAATGTTACTTCAAACCAATATAGAACCCTAGTACTATTATCAAAATCTTACAGACAGGAGGACCAATGAGAACCTCCTTTTCACATTTTGTGCACTCAATGTTGCACACAGGCCTCTTGGAAAATGTATGGTACATGCTACACAAGATATTTTACTGCTAATAACATATTACTGGATCTAGTGGATATATTGGCAGGTTGTTTCCATATTTTAAGAGTTATAAATTAAGCAGTTTGAACCATGATTATATTTTCCTAACTTTAGGCTTGTGGATTATTACAAAATGCAGCAAAGCAGTAACAGAGATATTGGAATTGCTGGACCAAAAAAGACCAAGATCCATCTAGCTTGCTCTTTACCAGTTCAAATAATCACATGATACAATAATAATGGAGTTTTTGATTTATGGAAAATCAATCCTCTTATTAACAATACAAACTGTTGCAGACAATTACATAATTAGTCTACAACAGACTCAGATATGAGGTAAGGAAACCCCCAGCGTGGAACCATGACTCCAAAGTCACCTGTTTCTTTCAAGTATACCACACTGAACTAATTTAATATCTGAACTTAAAGACATTGTAAAGAGCCTGTTTTTTTTTATTTTTCTTGGATTGTAGCTTTAAAATTGGACTGTGGCTTTAAAAACTACTATGGCTGCAGTTGAAAGATATGTTCACTGGAGCAGGATGAGGAAAAGCTACAATGTTGCTATCCTGGAACATAGGGTGCCAGAAGAGAACAGGATGGTGCCGGAAAGGGGTTCTGGACTAAGGGGAACTGCCTGATGACAGCATTTTAATTGGCTCCTGATCAGGGTTTTCTGTGGTAACAGTGCAGGCAGAACAGCTCCTAGCCCACAAATGGGAAGACCTGAAACTTCTCTCTCCTGTGTTTGTAAGAGTCCAGCAATTCTGCCATGACAGCTAGCTGGTTATCCCTCACATCTCTGTAACCTGCTTTCTCTGAAAACCCCTGTCAAGAGGGAAAGGGGGAAAAAGTACCAGTAGAGACATTGAAAAGCAAGTTTTTCAACCAGTGAACCACAGACTGAAAGTGCTGGGAGACCACCTCTTATCATCAACAACAAAGTGCAAGGAATTTGGAAAGACATCAATCAAAATCAACCCATCTAATCCTGTACTCCCAATTGGTGCTATTGAACTGTTTTACCTCACCCTTAGAATCCATGTTTTGTGTGTCTTGTGTGTGTGTGTGTGCCTGTGTGTGTGTGTGTGTGTGTGTGTGTGTGTGCGCGCAAGCGCACGGTTTGTGTATAGGGGTTTAAGAAGGGGTAGAGTTTAAATTATTGAGTTAGAAGTTAGCAGTTCATATTTCTTTCTTTTGTCACTAGTTAAAGGCAATTTGTTCAATAAACAGTTATTTACTTATTAAGTTTACAAACCTGGTGCTCGTATTCTGTTAACCTAAATTAAACAGTTAGGTAGAATGGGGCAATCTGGTGTTTTGGTCAAGCTTTTCACATTTGTCGTGGCTCAGGGAACAGTGGAGCTTGACATTACAGCGCACTATTCCCAGTGAGTCGTGACAATATACTGTACTTCAACATATTTTCTGAAAGAAATCTAATTTTGATTTACATCTGCTTCTATTATTGCTCAAGGAAATCTGTTCCTTAATGTATTTATTTGATCTCTGAAATAATGGCCAATAATTTGCTGTCAAAATAATGGGGAGGCGAATAGCCGTCGTCATTATTAAATGTAAATGTTACAGCAACTTCAGGTGACAATAGATGCATGATTAATGGCAGAAATCCCAAAGCCGGATGTGCTATACTGCATATGCTTTGTGATAACAGCTTCTTACAGTCTGTTGCACTATTTAAATGCATTAAATAACATGAATTTGCTGTACATGCATTTTAGATATGAACTAAACTCACCACAGAAAGTTAATGTTCATCCATTTCAGCCTATGTACCTTTATAACAATGTGATGAGCTTTAATTATTGCAAGTCAACCACTCTGGCACTGAAAAGTAACTATTATGAGCATGTAGTCTCATTTTATTGGGTTTTAATTGTTGTTGGAGAATTAAAATGTGTAAAGTTGTATCTTCTTTAAAAAAAGTTTATTTTTCCCTTTGTTTCTTTTTTTCTCTCTCTTAATCCAATATTTCTTGCCCTTCACTTTATTCCTGTTTCTGTACCTGATTTGGCATGGAATTCATCTACTTTAATGTACTCTTCCTTCTCTGCCCTTAATTTTACAACTCTTCTAGCTGATTGGCAAAGGAGATGCCCTGTTCCCTCGCAGATGTCTAGTTTCCCTCACTATATTGTTATTATATCACACCTTCAGCAACTTTCCATGCAAAAAATTATAAAACAAAAACGTGCAAAGGGAAGTCCCTTATGAACAATGTTATATTCCGTTCTACAGCAAATGATGAGCCACTGTTTCCATAGATTTATTTTGAATATGCTATAATTCAAGTGTAAGCTGTGCCCTCTAGCTTTACAATTATGGACAAATTAATGCAGCTTGTCATAGTGTGCATTATCCTTTAAAAGCCCCTCCAAAAATCCAAAAAATGGCAATCATATCACCCCTCAGCCTCCTCTTTTTCAGTGACAACATGCCCAATTTATTTAAATGCTCATCAGAATCCAATTCCTCCATTCCCCCAATCATTCTGGTTGCCCTCTTATGTATCCTTTCAATATCTGCACACTATCTTTTTTGTACTGAGGCAACCAAAACTGTTCATATTATCTCACATCCAGTTGCAACTTCAGCTCAATGTTGGTATTTTAATACATCCTAATATCTAATTTTCTTTACTCAGCGCCATCGAGCATTGTTCTGCTATCTTTAATTTATTATTAATCAGGATCCACAGATCTTTTTTTCCATGCACATTATTTTCTTTCCATTTAAGCACCAGTACCTTCCTGGATAATTTGACCCCATGAGAAACACTTTATGATTCTCTGCATTGGATTTCACCTACCACTCAACCACCATATAAATAAATTCATCTTATTGCTAACATTAAAAGCAACCAGTAACTACAGAAACATGATGACAATGAGTCATTATGTTCCACCATGTGATTATGTTCCATAATTTACTAAGCATTATCTCTACAGGAAATAAAATGAGACCTCCAAATCTATGTAATCAGGCCTCTACCGCCTTTGATGATGTCAATGCAGACCATGAACCTTGCTTTTTAATCTTGTCCACCATGAGGATGGGGCGGGAATTGAATAAAATTGCAGTACAGTACTCAGCATCTGTTCTGACGTAGTCCTGCTTGCTGCCATTTTAACCATGCAATTTTCAGAGGTGGGAGAGGCACCCACAACAGGCATATGGGGCCTCATGGAGATAACAAAATTGTCATCCTATGATACAGTTAGGACCCCAAAGCAACCTTAACAAAAAGTGCAGCAGTCCCACTAGAAAAAGCATGAAACCTCATCAACCGGCGGGATAAGGTTTCATGTAGGTTTTTAAAAGTTTAATAAAACTCTTGTGAAAATTATAGACATGTCCCAACTCATGTGACATTGTCACATGAGGGGACATATTATGGAAATTTTACTTTTCTATTTTTAGATTTTTTACATTTTGAGCCGATCTCCCTGAGGCTGCACTTAGCCTTAATTGGCCCGCCCATGTAAAATGGCGACGTGCGCCCGATTGGGGGCGCCGATCGGAAGCACACCTGTGCGCACCCGCCCTTCAACTTCACTCCCGACAGGGGGGAAATTCAGCCCCATGTTTCTGTCAATTTTCACTGACATGAGATAAGGGCGTGGGTAGTCCTTCTGCACACAGCACTCACGCCCTTGCTGGCTCAACTGTGGTACTGGGCAGTCTAACTACTTCCCCCTCCCACCCACCCCCAGCAATTTTGGTGGAGTCAGGGCCCTTCAGTAAGGATATGTGGTTCATAGCACTTCAGAGAGTTGTGAACCATGGGGGAACCCCTGTCCCAAATGAGACAAAACAAAATGTCACCTCCTGGAATTCTTTCATTGATAGGCTTCAAAGTGCTAAAAAAAAACCTGTTCTTTCAGTTTCACTGTTTAGGTCCTGTATTGTAAGTTAGATGTGTTTTCACTGCAATGATTGGTTATGGGCTTCAGCCTGTAAAGGTTAGTTTATCATCATTGTGCAAGTGTTGAGGTGCATTGTGCAAGTGTTAGAGTACTTTTCACATTGGGAAATGTGCTATTATGCATTCAAGACTGAAGAAAACAGTGCTTAGGAATTCTACTATCATGATCTCAAATGATTTAAGTGATCACAGCCTTTTAAAATTTATGAAACCTGCTCTTCCCCTTAACCTTAAGAGAAAAAAAAACAGACACCTGCTCCTTGAATGCATTGATTGTTAGCCATCTGGTGTAGCTTAGTAAAAACATTTGCCTTGCTGTTTC
This sequence comes from Carcharodon carcharias, assembly GCF_017639515.1. Classification (NCBI taxonomy): domain Eukaryota; kingdom Metazoa; phylum Chordata; class Chondrichthyes; order Lamniformes; family Lamnidae; genus Carcharodon; species Carcharodon carcharias. The sequence continues at coordinate 123,862,511 of NC_054472.1, read as the reverse complement.
AATGGACTTAGTTGTCTGGAACTGTAACAATTTGTTATGACAAATAAGTTCATTAGCAATGCTTGTCAGTGTTTCAAAAGCTTCTGAACCACTTATCTCAGCAGGGGGCTGCTTTCACAATTTGCTTTACTGTTTTAAGAGGTTATTAAGGGATTATGCTTTTGATGTGGCTTCTGAATACATTTGTTTTTTTACAGAAGATAAACTACTTTAGTGGATTTAAATGTTTTTGAATGGGTTCTTTGAGTTTTTTTTCAGTATTAACTGAAATGGGATTGCGGTCGGGAGTGAGAGTTTGAGAGCCTGACATTCATCACTACAACTGGGCTGATGTCCCAGTAGATGGAGTTGGGAATTCTAGCCTGCCAGCCTGGCCATCTTCCCACCTCTTGCCACCTTGAGCCTGTCTCTGGAGATGACGGGCATAACTCCATCCTGCCCCTGCCTCTCTGGAGTAAAAATATAGTGGACGGCAGCCCTTTTAAAGGAGGTCAGAGTACCAAATCAGGAAGTTTCCTGACTCTACTTTCCTGCCTCCTCAACAAAAATCTGGTCGAGTTACCAAAGCAAATAGCCTGCTTACTGAAAGCATCTTTTGTCTGAAGTAAAGTAGATGTGCAAAGTTATATGTCCTATGATTCTGAATTGAAAATAAGTTACTAAAGTTGTATTTTCTCTTTACACATAATCTGATTGTTTCAGTTTATTGCAAGTTATTAATCTCTGGAGGTTTTCAAAGGTACTTGGCACCATCTGCATGAATGCCAATGTTATCAGTCTCTGTTTGTAGACTTATGCTTAGCAAACATGAAAAACGATGAAGCAAATCACTGCTTAGAAGTATCATGATATGTTTTCCAATATGTCATGCTTCTCTCTGCAGGCTAATAACAATAATAAATTAGGATGAAAATCACCTTTCTGCTGTAATTGTTTGCAGTGTTGTGTTATTAGTATTCCAGAGACTGTATATTTGTCAGTCAAATATTACAAGGTTGCAGTTTTTATCACTTTTAATTTCCTTTTGTCTCTTGTGCTTTAGATTAACCATGTGTGAATGATCTTTCAGCAGTCACTGATTAGTAGCAAGTCATAACGCAAGCTAGTATTCTATTTCTTATATGTGTGACTCCAGTCAGATCTAGTTTATTATATTTGCTGCTCATCTTACATACAAAATAACACTTATTTTGGAGTTTATTATCACTGTACAAGTCTCAATCATGGCCTAGAATATCCAAGGAATTATGCCTGGATTATACCCCCAAGGAATTCCACTATTAGATAGAAAGCCTTCTGAGGGAGATAAGATGCCAATATATGATGTATCATGCTACCATTACACAATATGTCTCTATGATGCTGGGTAAGAACATAACTAAAGTTAAAAATCAGAACAAGAAGCATATTTGCTGAATAGTGGCAACACACTATCAAACATTTAAAACACCGTCATTACTGGAAAGCCTATTGTCATCTTCTTAAATATAGCCAGCTCTCTCAAAATTGACTTCTGGATTTCCCATCCAAAATTCCGCCCCCAACTATGTAACCCACTCTGTTAATATCCAGGCTATAGATTCTGTTGGCATGCCTCTTTGTTGTACAATATTTGTCTCAGCTAATTTTGTGTCCCACAAAACTGTAACTTACAGTTTTTTCTAGATAGAACAAGTAGAAAGATTGCTACTGCCTTGAGGGTGCTACAGCTCACAAGTTTAGATTAGACCTTGTGAACTATGTTGCGATGGTATAATAGTGAATGCAAAGTTGCCTAAATTTACTTAGGCACACTTCCTGAAAACATGCAGCTCCTTTCCTTCATAAGAACATAAGAAATAGGAGGATTAGGCTATTTGGCCCCCTCACACCTGCCTACCAAATTGCCTGACCTCACAATTTCCTGCATTAAACTCCATCTGCCAAATTTTTGCCCACTCATTCAACCTATCTATATCCCTTTGCAGATTCTTTATGTCCTCATCACAACATGTCCTCTCACCTATTTTTGTATCATTAGCAAATTTGGATACATTACACACTCCCCCTTCTCTAAGTCATTAATATAGATAGTAAATAATTGAGGCCCGAGGACTGATCCTTGTGGCACTCCATTAGTTATGTCTTTCCAGTCTGAAAAAGACTCATTAATCCTGACTCTTTGTCTTCTGCGTGTTAACCAATCCTCATTCCATGCTAATACATTACTCCCAATACCACGAGCTCTTATCTTGTACAATATCCTTTTATGTGGCACCTTATCAAATCCCTTCTGGAAATCCAAACACACTACATCTACCGGTTCCCCTTTATCAACTTGTTATATCCTCAAAGAACTCCAGCAAATTTGCCAAACATGATTTCTCTTCCACAAAACCACGTTGATTCTGTTTGATTGCGTTAAGCTTTTCGAAATGTCTTGCTATTTCTTCCTTAATAATGGACTTCAGCATTTTCCTAATGACAAATGTTAGGCTGACTGGCCTATAGTTTCCTGCTTTTTTGTCTTCCTCCCTCCTTGAACAGGGGCATCGCATTAGCTGTTTTCCAAACCGCTGGGACATTCCCGGGGTGAGTTCTGGAATATTTTAACCAATGCCTCCACTATCTCTACAGCCACTTCCTTTAAAACCCTTGGATGCAGGCCATCAGGACCTGGTGACGTGTCTGCCTTTAGTCCCATTAGTTTGTCAAATACTTTGTCCCTCATCCTCCCATTAACTTCTTGCTTATCTGATATCTTTGGGATGTTTATAGTGTCCTCCACCGTGAAGACTGATGCAAAATATTGGTTTAAATTATCTTGCTATTTCCCTGTTCCCCATTATCAATTCTCCAGTCACAACCTCCAAGGGTCCCATGCTCACTTTAGCCACTCTCTTTTTATATACCCATAGAAGCTCTTGCTGTTTGTTTTTATATTTCTTGCCAATTTATTTTCATAATTAATTTTCTCCCTCTTTATTAGTTTTTTAGTCATCTGCTGCTGGTTCCTAAAAATTCCCAATCCTCTAGCCTACCACTAGTTGTGCTGCCTTGTATGCCTTAGTTTTTGATTGGATAATCTCCTTGACCACCTTTGTTAACCACAGGTGGTTCATCCTTCTCATCAAGTCCTTCTTTTTGACCAGGATAAATTTTTACTGAGCGTTATGAAATATCTGCTTAAATGTCTGTCACTGCTCATCCATTGACCTTCCCCTTAGTCTATTTTCCCAGCTTGCTTTAAACAACTCTTTATTCATACCTCTGTAATTTCCCTTACTTAAGTTGAGGACACTGGTTTGAGACCCGAGTTGCTCGCCCTCAAACTGATTTTGGAATTTGGCCATGTTGTGATTGCTACCCCCTAGATGATCCTTAACTATGATATCTCTTATTAATCCCACCACATTACTAGATGTAAAATAGCCTGTTCCTGGGTAGGTTCTGCAATGTATTGCTCTAAACATTCCCTGATGGACTCTACAAATTCATCTTCCATGTTACCCTTGCCAATTTGATTTGTCCAGTCAACATGCAGATTAAAATCACCCATGACATTGTAGCGTCCTTCTTACATTATTTCCTGATTTATACTTTGTCCTACAGTGTGGCAACTCTTAGGGGGCCTACAGGCCATTCCCACCCGTGACTTCTTCCCCTTGTTATTCCTTATTTCCACCCAAACTGATCCCATATCACGATCTATTGCACATTTAGCACTACTCACCACCGCACTGATACCTTCCTTTATTAACAAAGCTACCCCACATCCTTTTCCTCTTTGCCTATTTTTCTAGAATGCCGAATATCCTTGAATATTGAGTTCCCAGTCTTGGTCACCCTGCAACCACGTCTCTGTAATAGCTATCAAGTCATATTCATTTATTTCTATTTGTGCCGCAAACTCATCTATCTTGTTACAAATGCTGTAAGCATTCAGATAAAGAGCCTTAACCTTTGACTTTATACCATTATTATTCATTCTGGTTCTAATTTCTGCTGCACAATTCTGCTTATATTTTGTGCCCCTTCCTGTCACACTTTGATTATTGTTTGCTTCTTTACTGCCCTTCAGCTCTCTCGTTTCTTCTTGATTTTTTTAAACTTCCCTTCAATTGTATCTTGCCCCCCACTAATTAGTTTAAAGTCCTATCTACAACCCTCATTATACAATTCACCAGGACACTGGCCCCAACATGGTTCAAAAGAAACCTGTCCCAATGGAACAGCTATCTCCTTCCCCAGTATGGGTGATAGTGCCCCATGAATCGGAACCCATTTCTCCCACACCAATCCTTTGTGTCAGGGTCCTGTGGACTCTATAAAAATCCATTTGGTATCTCTGCTATCCCCATGAAAGCTGCTTTGTCCTTTGCTTTGACAAAAAGATAACCTTCAAAGAGGGTGACTGTGCTTTGCTGCACACCCCTACATCTCCCCTAACAAGACCTCCAAGGATCCTAAGTAAATAAATGAGAGTTCTCCCCACATTCCTATTTCCAGACATTTTTTTTGCATGCAGCTCTAGCAACCTTTCCTATAGTTGGTTACTATTCTTTTCTAGAAGCAAAGTTTTGCAACAACTTGCCTCCTTTTAATGGTGAGAAACAGATTTACCGGATTTCATGCCTCTCAGTCTCACAGACCCCCTGCAGGAAGCCTTGTAAAATGAAGAGGATTGGTTAGCCATGCAAAATTTGGAGTCCAACCACCTTTGACATTAGCAATGCCAGCCAAGTGCCAGAACAGTATTGATTCTGCAAAAAAACACAGGGGTCAAAACAATATTTTTGTTTCAAGGGCTCTTATTGAGATTTTCTCTAGGGCTATTTTTTGATCTTTGGGGACTACTTTTTGGTTTTCAGGGTCTCTTTTTTCATTTTCCTTTATTAGGATATTCAGTCACGTAGGAACATCACTTTCTGTATTTGTGTTGATTTTTTTTAGTGTTTCCTTCTTTAGATAAGGTGGCACAAATACCAAACACTACGTGTGTGCGCGTGTGCTTTTATTATATATAAATCTTTTAATTTGGAATCTGTGAGCCAGTCCTGCTATTCAGTTTTCTATAAACTCATTTTATAAATAAGATATGTTTTGTAATTTATTATAAATAACTCTCCCATGGTCTATTTCCAAAATGAAAACTCTAACTACTTGGCACGAGGTAACTTATTGGGAATGAGTCTCAAAACTGCAGCTCCTTTTAAAATTGCATTGCAAGCAATTAGCACTCTTCAGCATTCTTTGGTTTGGTTCTGCCAATTTCAAGTTTCTTTTCCTCAATACTTCTGTTTAAAATGAATGCTGAGTAACACATCAGGATACTGACTTCCAAGGGTCCACTCATCCCGTACTTTACTAAGACATGTATGAGGCTAAAGGAACATTAATTCTGATTGTTTTACCCATATTAAAAATAAAGATTAGGGGCTGAATTTTCCCAGAATTGCACTAAGTGCGGTAGTTGGGCGGGTAAATTGGAGTCCTACCTGCCGATGAAAATGGCGGTTTTCACACTGTATCTTCCCGAGCCTGCCTCATTATATATCCACCCCCATGAAGCACGCCGTTTCCATGGCGCACGGGCTCTCATTCACCTGCTTGCCATCACCCTGCTGTTGCATCACGCTGGCTGTCATCTTTAAAAGGCAGCCACCAGTAAATCGCTCATCGCCACCAGCTCACCACCGCTGCCTGGGAGACTTGGCTGAAGCGCCCCGCTTCAACGACGGGTCCCTTGAGTGACTGCTGGATGCCATGGAGGCCTGTCGGGATGTGCTCTATCCCTGGTCTGGCTGCAGGATGGGTAGCAATGTTACCAACCCAGCTTGGGAGATGGTGGCTGCAGTGGTCAGCACCAATGCCCTTCAGAAGAGAACAGCCACCCAGTGCCGCAAAAGAATGAATGATCTCCTCCATTCCATCAGGGTAAGCCACTCTTGTCATCACTCTCAACTCACACACTCACAAACCCATCATACATCCACAGGGCCCTTACTCACTGCCAGTGCAAGAGACATCACCATTCACTCTTTCATACATACCTTCATTGTCCTCATCCCCTCCATGGGACCACTCACCACCCACACAGCCAGGCATATTTATCATCTGGCCCAGCGGGCATCCTGATAAAATCTCCCCATCTCTATCCATGCAGGACAAATTGGCACACAACAGGAGAACAAAATATCGCAGACAGGTGGAGGGATGCCGGAATTGAAAGTTCTCACAGAATTTGAAAACAGAGCCATCCAGCTGACCGGCGATGACCGGGACCAGTCCTGTGCTGACGGTGAGGTTGGCGCTGCTCTATCAAGTGAGGATCCAGCAGTGCAACATCCATCAGATAACCATGCTGTGACTGATGTGTCCTCTTTCACAGGCCAGTGCCACGTGCTAATTATCATCCCTAGCTATCGCAGGCACATCTGGGAAGCAGCAGACAGAGTCCACAACCCAGAGATTCCAAGCAAGCTCTGAAGAAATCTCTGAAGAGGAACATGAAAGCACCCTTCCTGAAGTTCCATCATAGTGCTCACCCACACCCTCCACTAGCACAGAGACACACACCTCAGTGGGACCTAGCTTTAGAGTAGCCTCAGGATCACAGCCTTGTGAGCACATCGCACTGTCTGATCCACAGCAGGTAGAGGCAGGGACTTCCCAGGTTCCTGGCACTTGGAAGACTGTTGGAGGCCGGAGTGTTGCTGAGTCCGAGTCAGATGACAAGCCTCTGCACTCGGTCATGCCATAGTTGCTGGAGCTGGAAGGGCAAGCTCGGAACATCAGGAAGGGATGTCCGCTGCACTGCTTAGATTGCAATGCATGATGGAGGAGCCTGTCCGTCTTCAGGCTGAGGTGATAGCGCCGGCATGCCAACGCATCGAGGTCAACATTGGCAGGATGGCAGCTGCCTTGGAGACCTTGATCCAGGATGTTACTCCTGCAATACTGTGCGGGCTTAACTCCATTGCTGATGCCATACTTGGACTCCAACAGTGTGAACGTGAAAGGGGTGCTGGACAGCTCCCCTTCCACTTCCAGAGTCAGCTACGGGCCCTTAGGCACCCATGGGGAGGAGGATCAGCAGGTGCACACTCTGGGGCCATCCACCCAGGTGACTCTGGGAGTGACCGGCCCATCTATCTACCCTCTTCCTGTGACCTCTGCAGATCCAGCTTCACAAGCCAAGGAGGATGCCACTGCCACACAGCAGGACCCCGAAAGCAGGCCGGGGCCCACAGAGGACGCCCACCAAATTCATCACAGACAGGACTTTACAGTCAGTAGGCTGTCTGCACCTCTGCTGTGGATGTCTGGGGAGCATTGAGACGTAGCAGCAGGGTTAGGAAACTTTAGAAGAATTAATTGCACAGCCTGGGCACGGGTGGTAATCACTTGTACATACTGTTCCCTATTGTCATTAAACTCCTAAGAATGTCTCCCTGCCTGTGGCTCCTTGTACTGATGAGTAGTATTCTTGTCACTCAGATATGAAATCTTTCTGCACAAGATAAAGGCAGGTGTCTCAGTCCAGGGCCTCTTCCCTGTGCTCTGTGCAGCCTTCAGTCCACAGTGATGGTCGAGCCTCACACTCCATGGAAACATTACCGATGCCTGCACCTCGGCAGTGCTGGTCATTGCTGCCAGAATGTAGTGGGCAGGCACCACAGAGTTCTCTCATACTCTCTATGCGCTCTCAGCACCGTTAAGGTGGGGTTGGCCCCCATCGCACCAGCATCTGTGACCAGTGATGCTGTGCACCAGCTCCTGAAGAGCTGAGGTGCTGAAGGCAGACACAGCATCAGGTGCGTCTAAAGTTTCATGGCTGCATCTCTGAGATGGCTCTGATCAGGAGCGCAAGTGAGCTGCCCTCGGCCAGACAGGAGTCAGTCATTCTCAGAGGCCATTTGAAGATCTATCAAGTGTCCTCACTGCATGTTCTGATCATCCTCCTGCAATCAAGCGAATATTAGGGCCTCCATTGCATCTCCATGACAGGAACATTCTAGGCGCTGAGATAAGCCAGACTAGAGTCAAACTACAATGTGAGAATCTAAGGAGACACCTCACTGCATGTCGTCATCATCCTCCATAAATCTGGCAGCTATGAGGGCCTCCTGAGTGCGCCTGCCTCATCTAGACAGTGCGAGAGCCTCATCCCCGTCATCATCACCACCTAGGGCCTCCTCACCCTAATCCCCGTTGTCATCTTCCTCCTCGGAGGAGACGTGCAGCTCCTCCATCTCTTCAGCCAGCTCCTCACCCCGTTGCAGCGCCAGGTTCTAAAGGGCGCAGCAGATGATGACGATGATGAGAAACTTATCAGCCATGATTGAGTGGCAGAGCAGACTTGATGGGCCAAATGGCCTAATTTCTGCTCCTATGTCTTATAGCCTTATGATACGTGACACCCTCCGGAGACTGTATTGCAGGGCTCCACCAGACCGGTCCAGGCACTGGAATCACACCTTCAGCATCCCGATGGTCTGCTCCACCAAGCTGTGAGCTGCTACATGAGCCTCATTATAGCATTGCTCTGCTGCAGTCTGAGGCCGCTGCATGGGTGTCATCAGCCACGGTCTCTGCGGGTAGCCCTTGTCCCCAAGGAGCCACCCCTGCAGCCTCTGTGGACCCTGGAAGACTGCAGGGATCTGTGAGCAGCTCAGGATGTAGGCGCGTGCACACTCCTTGGAAACCGTGCACATACCTGCAGGATGCGTTTCTGGTGGTCACATACCATACATTGTGAGTGGAAGCCCTTTTGGTTGATGAAATCCACCATGTGTAGCGACGGAGACCTGAACACCACATGAGTGCAGTTAATCACACCCTGCACCTGTGGGAATCCCGAGATCAGGGCGAATCCAATGGCCCTTGCATCCTGGCTGTCCTGGCGCTGGGTGAAATGCACAAAGTTGTGTGTCATGGAGAAGATGGCACCCGTGACCTCATGGATGCATTTGTGGGTGGTGGATTGTGAGATCCCACAGAGGTCATCTGTGGAGCCCTGAAAGGAGCCACTGGCATAGAAATTGAGCGCCACGGTCACTTTCACAGCCACTGGCAGTGGATGCTCTCCATATTGCCTTGGCGTCAAGTCCTGCAGTAAGTGGCAGATGTAAGCCATCAGTTCCCTATTCATGCGCAATAATCAGCGACACTATCTACAGGAATGGGAGGCGGCGTCTATAGACCCTGGGTGTCACTAGACGCTGACCAGCCACGGCTCGCTGTCGCTCCTGGGTAGCGTGTGCAGGAGTCCCTGCTGCCCCTTCTTCATGAGGTTGCCGCTCCTGCCTTTGCGTGGCCAGGTGCCTCAGTCTCTCGCTGCTCTGTTTTCCACGAGCTCTGTAGGCCATCAGGCATATAGCTCGGTCACCGGGATCCATGATCCTGACGTGGTCCTCCTGCAGCATGAAAGAGAGATGTGGTTATCATGACTGTATTTAGCACCTTTCCTGGCCCTGTGTGACCACCCTTAATACTTCCTGGGGAGTGAGTGCTGGTCACCCCTCAGATGGCCAGAGATGAGTGCACGGCATGGCTGCCCTGTCAACCTGTGACATGGGGCAGCCGGGTCGGGCTAGCACGAGGCTGGATGACAGCCCAAACCCCTCCTCCCTCTTTAGCTACAATGCTGAAAGGGGCCATGAAGACGTTCTCGCTACGGGCTGCTGTTCTAGGATTGTTCCCAGCCTTGGTACTGCATTTCCAGTTGCCTCCTCTCTCCTCTTCTATTAAATTCTTCTCCTCGGCCTTCTCTCAACACAACTGGTAATGGTGCAGCCAAAAGTCTCCTGCATGGCAGCTTATATATTTAGGGGTCTGTACCTTGTAGATAGATGTACTTAGTCTTCAGTCATAAAGCATCTATTAATTTTATAAAATGGTTATCAGTAGACAAAGAATATGTAGGGTGTGATTTTCTCCTCAGCAGACTAAGTGTGAAGGCAGGCGAGAAAAGTGGCATTTTCCCTGCCAATCGCAATAGTGGGTGTTTGTGCCTGATTGTCCACCTTGCACCTCATTAAATATTCATCAACCGGAAACATGCCGTTGTGCCGGTGAGCAGCCTGTGATTCGCCGGCACTGCTGTGACAACTGTGGGTTATTGCACCGGGCTCCATAATTAAACCGCACCCACACATATATTTTTCAATGCCTGAAGCTGAGGACTGCTGCAAGACAAAGATGGCCCACAAAGAGAAGAAATCTGCAGCCCCAAAGTTTACCCATGCCTCGCTGGAACCTACTTGGCACAGTTGAGGCCTGCCAAGACCTTATGTACCCCCATCTTGACCCAAGGAGGTTGACAAAGATAACCAACTCAGCTTGGGTGGCGGTGAGCGCCAACTCCACCCAGAGGAGATCGGCCATAAGATACAGCAAACGCACAAATGATCTTATCCGCACAGCCAGGATGAGTCAACCTTCTCATGACTCTCAGCTCGCACTCTCACAAGCCCCTCGCACCTTCGCAGGATGAAACTCCACAGGGATCTCACACGCTGCCAATACAAGCAACATCACTACTTACTCTCCCGCACAGACCTGACAATTCCATCACACTTCACATCCTGTGCAACTTGTGTTCGCATCCTGAACATGGCTCCACTCAGCACACACACAGCCATCCTTAACATCTGCCTTGGCACACCTCATGCTCACACCCTCTCCATCTCTCTTTACACAGGCCAAGCTCGCCCATAAAAAAAAGGGTGAGGTCCTGGACCGGTGGGAGCATGGCAGAGATCTGGACCCTCACTCAGTATGAGGAGCATGCTCTTTACCTGGCCAGAGAGGACCGAGACCGTGCCTGTAGCAATGGTGAGGTCGACGGCGCACACCCAAGTGAGGACCCTGCACCAGCTCTCCCTTCAGACTGCAAGACTGTCAGTGCAATATGAGTGCAATGTGATGTTTTGTATTTTGATGCCATGCACTAATTATCTCCACTCTCTTTCATACGCACCTCCGCCAAGTGCCCTCGGGACACTGAAAGCCAGCCCCTCATCTCCAGGCCCCTTGACACATTGGATGAGGATCCTGAGAATGCAACAAATGAAGAGCCATCACAATGCTCACCCACACCCTCCACCAGCGCAGAGACACACACCTAGGTGGGATCCTGATCTAGGGCAGACTCGGTCACAATCTGGTGAGTACAGCACAGATTCTTGTCCACAACAGGTGGAGGCAGGGACATCCAAGGTCACAGACATTCTGAGGACTGCTGGAGGCCAGGATTCTGCTGAGTCCAGCTCAGATGATGAGCTTCCAGACTCGGTTTTAAGGCAGCTGCAGTGAAAGACCATGGATTATCAGGCAGAGCTGTCAGATGGATTCCACAGATTGCAACTTATGATGGAGGAGTCCCTTCGCGTTCTCCAGTCTGAGGTCATTGCACTGGCATGCCAGGGCATGGAGGCAACATGGTGGCTGCCGTGGAGACCTTCGTCCAGGACTTGGGTCCTGTACTGCACCAGGAGTTGCACTCCACAGTTGTAGGCATTGGTGGAATCTATCAGTGGCTATGCGAGAGGAGGCCAGGGTGGCTCGATCTCACTCCAGGTGCCACTTCTCCTTAGGGAGTCAGTCGGGGGCCCTCAGGTGCCCATAGGGACGAGGAGCAGCAGCTAGGCATGCCGGGCCATCCACCCAGGTGACTCCAGGACTGTCAATGTGACTTCGGAGTGTCCAGCTGATCCTAATCCCCACTGCCTGTGACCCCTTCACCTCCAGCTTCACAGGCTGAGAAGATTGCACCTGCCCCACAGCAGCAAGCCCAAAGCTGGCTGGGAGCACTCTGGGTGTATCTACACCACATGGACCGCAGCAGTTCAAGAAGGCCAATTTAAGAGAGTGGTGGGAATCTGGAACTCACTGCCTGAAGGGGTGGTAGAAGCAGAAACCCACATAACATTTAAGAAGTATTTGGGTGTACACTTGCGATGTCATGGCATACAAGGCTATGGGCCTGGTGCTGGAAAATGGGATTAGAATAGCTGGGTACTTGTTTGATCAGCACAGACTTGATGGGCCGAAGGGCTTTTTTCTGTGCAGTAGACCTCTATGACTCTATGACCCTCCAAGTCTTGGCCTTCCAGAGGATGTCTGCTAAAGTCATCACAGACAGCACAGCATAGAAGTCAGAAGGCTGCCTCCACCTCCGCTGTGGATATTGGGGAAGCACCTAGACATAGCGGCAGGGTTAGGAAGATCAAGAAATAATAGGAGCACAATGGTGGCACAGGTGTTCACCACATGTGTATATTTTCCACCTATGTAAATACAATTGGGCCCATTCCACATCTCCTCTTGTGCATGCCTCCTCTGAATGCTGAGTTGTGTTGTGGTCTATTAGGGGCCACATCATGTTCCCTCCCTTCACTTATCACTGATCTCTCATCACATGCCTCTGGTCCATGCTGTGTGAAGCCATCTCATCACAGTGTGTGTTCCTTCTCCAACATCAGTCATGTGTCACCCTCTATGTAAAACGTGCTTGTGCGAGACAGCTTGTTGACAAGCAATGCAGTTATAAATTATGTTCATTCTCAGCTGTGTAAGATGGAGGATCATGTAGTCCCTCAACTTATCTGCATTGTGGATAAGTGAAGATGCAGTGCACAACGAGAGACGTAGGCGTGCATGGTGAAGGGTAACCTCTTCTTTATCTCCATGTACTCTCTGTCATCCCTTAGGGCCTGCAATCTAAAAGGTCATACTCAGAGATCATGCATGTTCCTGCCTGCCTTGCGATGATGCAGACAGTGTTAAATGCAGCCTCCATTTTCTTCATGTTCTCCTGCCTATTGGATCACTGAAATAAAAATATCAGTTAGCAGCCTCCGAAGGTTCTTTTTCTGTCACTGACTAGTGAGTGACTGTGGCTTGAGGGGCTTACTTACAGTATAGACACCTGTTAGTCAATGCAATCGTGGCCATGGCCATGAACACTCTGTGTCACAGTATCCTTCTCCTCCACCCCACAAACCCCACCCCTGCCTTTCCCCCATCTCAGTAAACCTATTGCTAAGAGATGGACTTGGCCAGGCACTTGGCTGGCCTGCATTTATTCCAGTTTACACATTACTCATTCAGTGGATTGAATGACTACATCCTTTGCAATACACATGAGGGCAGATACTCTGTGAGGCCATTAGATCCTTTTTGGGGGCCTGGGATTCCCATCTCTGAATGTGGCAGCAATGAGATTCTGAGGGGGTGTTCCCAAAAGGCTTCTCCTGCTTATCAGGTACCCACTTGTTTTTGGAGTCGCTATCACAGAGGGGAATAACCAGATTGTTGTAAAGGGTTATTGATAATTAGAACTAATTGGAATTAATCTTGCATGAACGCACTTTTAGATTGATGGCTCGTTATCGCCTCACATGCCTCAGCTGTGCATTCCTCCTCATTTGGGAATACAGATTTCAGATGGGTGCCTGTTTAATGGGCTGCCCTGTGCTGTGAAACATTCCTTCCAGAAGTCGTCCTCCCCAGCAGCATTGATTGAAGTTTCATTTTTCACTGCTCCATTGCTTCAGGTTCCAAGATGGTGGTCCTCAGGTTTTATTACCAGACCAGCTTCAGCCCTCCCTGGACTGGGTCAAGGACAGACTTTTCAAGCTCAAGTCACTACTTATGTGCTTGTTTAGTCAGCTGTCTTGCCATTCTTCCTGGGACTCCCTTGGGACTGCTGCCCTTGACTCTCTTTATTATCTGGCCATAAGATTTATTTGACCCCAATCTTTTCCCAATCCTTCACCCCTCCCCCCCCCCCAGTAATGTGTATGCATTCAACATTTCCCAATCTTCCCCCCACAAACACACTAGTCAAGTCTTTGCCCTCCAGCCCCTTCCCTTGCCTGTTTTGTCTCTCTCCACCTAGTCAAACCTTTAACCCGTAGCACATGAGTACCCACCCTCACCTTCCCAATGATCTGGTACATGGAGCGTTGCCTGAGACAGCCTCTGAAGTCGATATGCTGAACCCTGGCACCGATCGCCGAGGTCCGAGCACAGTGCAATGCAAGGTAGGCAAACGTACCTCAAGGTGATGAGCGAAGTGCAGTTTGCCAGATGCACGTCGCTTTTATCCAGTCGTGATGCATGTTGGTCTAATTGGACACCGACATGGCCTTTTGATCCAGCGTTGGAGCTTGATTCCAGCGAGCTGTCTTATTAATGTGCCTTCATGATATTCTAACGTATTCAAATTGCCTTCCTGACATGGCTTGGTGGAGCAGACAAGTGCAACCTGTTTTCCTGCCAACAGGAAACTGACTTTTTGGTCTTAGGTGGTGTCTGTATCCAGCCAGCACATAACAACAGCAACTTATATTTACATATTACCTTTAATGTAATAAAATGTCCCAAAGTGCTTCACAGGAGCATTACAAAACAAAATATGACACCAAGCCACATAAGGAGATACTAGATCAGATGACCAAAGGCTTGGTCAAATATGTAGGTTTTAACAAGTGTCTTAAAGAAGGAATGCAAGACAGAGATGCAGAGAGGTTTAGGGAATGTATTCCAAATCTTCATATCTTAATATCAGAGGGGAGAACAGAAACACAGCTAACATACAACTGAAAAGAAATCAGCAAAATGAAATATGTCAGAACAAAAAGTAAAATGTAGGTAAAAGAAAATGCATTGAAGAACGTGAGTATAGAAAGAGAAATTGCTGTGGAATTCTACCATAAATATATTCAAAAGATGAATTGTACTATCAATTTTATTTATTGGAATCTTCAGTCAAGAGGGGGGTTAGACAGTCAAAAGGGGGCTGGCAAGGTTAGTCATCAGATGTACTTTTGAAGACTTAAAATTTGCATTATTTTTTAGAGAAATGTACCTTAAAGTCTTTACAAAAGAGTTGCAACTGTAATATCCCATTTTCTTGAAAAGCTGGATTTTAAATATATTGCATGATTATTGCCAGAATTAGCAAAGAGCTGAACATACTATGTAACTTCATATTTGTGATGCTAAGTAAGATTATCAATTTAAGTTGTCAAAATGTTTCAAATGCATTTGTATCAGTAGCTTAGGGAACTGGATGACTTTATTGAAAATATAGTGCAGAATCTTGCCCTTGTCAGGCAGGCTCGGAGGGGGCGGTTGGGAAGCTGACCGGCACCTGCAATCGGGGCCGGAAGGCAATTTCACACTCTTGAAACATAAGCAGCAGCACTTAGCGCTACCTCAGGGAGATGAAGATTTATATAAAAAAAAATGTAATGAAACATGTCGCTGTCACGTGAGCAGAGACATGTTATTAATTAAGTTTTAAAATGTTTATTTTATTTTTACTTGCTTTAGGAAACCTCATCCCGCCTATGGATGAGGTTTCCTAAAAAATGCAAAAGCCACTTGGCCTTTTTGCCTGCCCGCCAAACATAAGGCTGGACAGGCAGTGAAAAATCCAACTTAATTGATAATTTAATGGCCTTAACAGGTCTTTTAATTGTCGGTCGACGCGCTGCCGACTTCGGCGCGCACCTGCTGAACAAATTATTGGGTGACTGCACGTTGACATCGGGACGCTCGCCTGACATCAACGTGCTTCATTTTATACTCGAGTGGGTCGGGCACACGCTTGCCCACCGAGCTAAAACTTTTGCCCATTAACTTGTTTTCTACAGTTCACAATACTCATAGTAATAAGGTGGTATAATTTGTTTTAACTATATGAAAAGGCGTTCTTGTACAAATACTCAACAAAAAGACCACTACAGGACCTTATCTTTAGTTAATCTTTCATTTCTGAGTGCTTTATACCCCTTTTATTTTTCAGAAGTAGTTTTGTAAAGTGCTAGATTGCTTGGCACTGTGGAATCCTTTCTGTTTAGTTATTTTGGTCAAGTGGGTGTCTAAGAGGTACAAAAATGCATTGCAGTATCTGTTCATTTCTTGATTCCAACAAGGTAACATTTATTTCCCAACCCATTGTACTAAAAGCATTAAGAGACAACCATGTAGTTAGGACTCATACCAGCCAAGAAGCAGCAGGTTGTCTTCACTGAAGTGTATTAGCAAACTAGTTTGGTTTTTAAATAATAGCAGCTTTCATGGTAATTTTCTCTGTTGCTAACCACATATGACTGGAATTAAGTTTTGCAATGTGTCATATACAAGTTTTGAACTTAACCTCTGGGTTTCTAAACTAGTGTCATGAGCACTAGGTTTATATCCTCTTCAGGATATGCATATCAAGATTCTGAGAAGTGTGTAGTCCTGATTTTAAGGGGACCAAAACCCACCCTGCCTTGGCATTGTGTGGCCTGGGAGATATTAATTCTTTGCCTTATCTGCATAGGATCTGTCATTCTCCTGCCCAAAAAAAGGCAACTGAGCAACAGGCAGGAGTAAAATGTCAGACTACAGGATGCCACTGCAGGTGCCAATGGTTTCAGGATTTGGGTAAGTGGCCAGGACTAGGTTTAGGTAGGCCTTGTGATTAGAGATGGCATGGATTGTGGGAAGAGCCTGGGAAGGACAAGCCTGTGCAGCCTGCAGTTGTACTCCTCCTATTCCCTAAAGGAATTTTCTTAAAAAAAGAAATAACTTAGCTTTTTGTGTTTCTTCTGAGCCCAATACCTGTTCCCAAATGGTTGGCCTGCATGATGACTTCGCCATGCAAAGCTCTGATTAAAATAGTAGTTGGGGCCCATTACATTATTGAAGCCTGATCTGCATATTTAAAGAAGGGCTTTGCCATTTCCTAAGGGTACCCTTCCTGTCAGCTATGGTTGGGTTAAAATCAGAACAATTGGGAAGGGGGGGACCTCAGTAGGTAAGTCCCATAGACAGTTTTAACTATCCACCTGCTCAGTTTCTGACAGGAGGGCAAGGCTAAAATGACCTTTTATATCTCTGCACCTTACATTGTAAGGTAGATTACACAATACTAGCAACAGCAAATTGATTGCTCAGTTAGTTGAAAGTAGTGAATTACTCCTCATTCAATTGCTGAAAATTGCACAGGTGAGCTGACTTTGAATCAAAAACAGAATTACCTGGAAAAACTCAGTAGGTCTGGCATCATCGGTGGAAAAGAAAAGAGTTGACATTTCGAGTCCTCTGAATGTTTATTTGCCTGAATGAAAACAAACATCCTAGTTTAATTAGCTGGAACTGTTATATAAAAAAGTGTTCCTTTGTTTTGTTTTCCTGCTGCATTTCCCTTTGCATATAAAAAACACAGGAGTTTTGTACTGGAAGTTACAGAGCCAGCTCATTTACTTTACATCACTGCTCTTGAAAATGGTTGCAATCTGGTGGCAACACTACAAAATAAAGAGGCCATAAAGTTCTCTTTGACATTTATGTTAACCTGGTGTTTATATAACTTCTGAAAGCAAAACAAAAGATAATTTAATCAATAATATATCCTAGATAAATGAATACTGTTTATTGCCATTCTAACAGCTAAACAGGCAAAGTTTACTTGTAATGCTATTTACAGATTCTGGTGGAAATGCTGGGGAGATAACTGATGATAGGTGTTAAGGTAATATTGCACAAATTTTGTGATAATCATGATATATAATGTTACTGTCTATACTACTTATTTCATTAAACAAATAATTCCTCAACTTATTTTCCTTGCCAGTAAATGATAAGGCTTAACTAGAGAATCATAAAGATTTCAGTAACAAGACCATTGCAGAATTACAGCCACCTGGGAATGAAACTTGCTGTATATACTACAATACAAAAGACAATTTTGTTCATCTGAAAATTACTGCCGGACATGTTCATTCAAAAACTGTTCATTAGCTGAAATGTTTGAATATGAACAACCATAAAACTGAATTCTTGTTTTCCCAGATGGCTCATGAAGTCATACAAACCAGGAAAGTCTCAGACTTGACCTTAATCTGCAATGTGAACTGCCCTCAATTAGAGCAGTAGGGTTACCACTGTCTCCAGCCATCCTGGGCATGAAACAGGATAATTTAGCCATCAGTAGCTGA
Source organism: Carcharodon carcharias (assembly GCF_017639515.1). Lineage (NCBI taxonomy): Eukaryota > Metazoa > Chordata > Chondrichthyes > Lamniformes > Lamnidae > Carcharodon > Carcharodon carcharias. The sequence goes on along the minus strand of NC_054472.1, from coordinate 123,844,530 downwards.
TTGTGATTACTATCCACTGATTCATGCTGGAAAGTGTATGTGCGAATGTGTAGATGTCAAGGGAAGACAGGATGGTCCTCAGCTGTGATGCTCTCAAAAACCTGCCAGCACTCAGTCTCCAGGCTCACACATAACCTATAGCTACTTTAGCTAATGTGCTGGTGGGCTGCTGACATGTGAAATCATGTGCCAACGAGAGTCAGTAGCTTCAGAAATCTAAGAATAAAGCAGGGGAACAAACAAAACCTCACTTAAACAGGAATTCTCAGCATTAGATTCTTTTTGTTTTATTATTTAAAATATATTTTCCTTGCTCAACTGCAACCTTTCGCCATCATAAACCAATTCCTCGCTAAGAGATGGACTCCTAACTCAAATGTTAATGCTACATTTCAATCAGGTATTAATACTACTGAAAGAAGGAAGCAGAAAGTTGTGAGGTTGCAGAATTTACTTCCAGGGTAAGTGGACTGCGTCAACATTCAAGATTACATAGGTGCAAGAAGAAAAATTGATAAATGGACATGAAGACAGCAGGTAAATGTGATTAGGATTAATAGCTCATATAGAATGTAAATACGGACACGGATGGATTGGTACTGATGGCCTGTTAGGTGTTGTAACTTGTATGTACATGTTTCTATGTAAGTTCAATCCTTGCATCAATATGGATACAAAGCACAACAGTAAAGTATTGCTCAACCTATACAAATCACTGGTTAGCAGAATAACCTACCCAGTATTGAGCACCTTACTGTAGAAACAATATCAAGGTGATGAACAAGGTAAAGAAGAGATTCACTAAGCTGGTGCTAGTTGTGAGAGGCTCCAGTTATCAGGAAAAACTGGAGAAACCAGGGCTCCTTTCATAAAAGTGGAGAAGGTTAAGAAGAAATCTAGCAGAGGTGTTCCAAATTTGGTATTGTAAATAGAGAAAAATTATTTACACTGGTTGGTGAATGGGTAACCAGGGCCATGAATTTAGACCATGATCAAAAGAAGAATAATTAGAAGATTTTTTTTATATACACAGAGGCCAAAGACTTGGAATGTGCCCCCAGAAACAGTGGTGGAAGCTGAATCTATAAAAGCTTTAAGAAGGGAAGTGGATAAACATTTAAAAAGGCAAAAATGATATGGGGAAAAGGAGGGAGAATAGGACAGAATGGGTAGATCTTCAGGAGCCTACACAGGCACATTGGACCAAATGGCTTCCTTCCACACTGTAGAATTCCAAAACTTGGGAGTACTAGTATGAATGTGCCTTTTGATAACCAAAATACCCAATACTACCAATATTAACAATATTCCACTGCTGCCTTGGCTGAAACTCTGTGGTTAATCACACCTCCCAATATAACATATACGTACAGAATTTAAGCACTCTGGTTTGATTTCTGGTCCATGCTAAACTTATGCTGCATCTAGCTCACAGTGCTGTACTGTTGACAGCCTTGATTTTGGCAAATGGCCTCCAAAGGAGCAAAACCCCATCTCAAAAGAGGTTTCCTTCACAGATAGAGCCAGCTCAGTTAGAGCAGCAGAGGAAATGGGTGTCAGTAATGAATGCAGACGCAGCTTGCTTGTCTACCAAGAGTTTCACCACCAATCAGCAAAGTTCCAGGAATTAATGTTGCAATTGTGACGTTCAAACAATTGTACGTTCCCAGTTGATTTTGTATTGTCCATTGACACTTTGGACTCACCATACAATGCAAATTGTATAGATCTCAAGGCATAGGGATTCTAGCATGTGAGAAAACCGTTTCAAATAGAAGCAGTTCTGTAATCTTAACATTAGCTGGTTTAATTGGGAAACTAGTTGACATTGATGACTTTGGGCTAAAGAGATGGGGGATGAAAAGATATCAAGTTACTATGGAAATTGGTTGAGTGCTTAGCTCCTGACACACAGCTGGCCTAGTGTGTAATGCTTATAGTTATAGCTCCTTTTAATGAAAGAGTAAACAAACATTTGAAGCAGAGGGACGTATAAGGATTTCTGGAGTTCTGGGTTGCTCCAGGAAAAATAAGGAACAGACAGGATGGCTTGAAGGACCCCTTGGTGCTGTGGACATCAATGACATATTCAACAGGCAAGCAACCTATCAAGATTTAATGTAGACTCACAAGGAATAACTACCTGTCCTAGTACCAGAAAGTTACTGGCATCAGGGAACTGACTTTACCCGAGAGGGAGCAATTTGAGAGTTGGAGGGGACTTTCAAAGGAAAAGAGAGCCTGAAAACAGGCATTAGAGTGACAAAGGAACACAAAACGGATGGATTCAGGGAGGACAAATTTTAGCAAAAAATATTGAATCGGTGACAGGATTTCCCCTCCCTGTCATTTCTACATGAATCGTCTATCCCCAATGAGGGCTGAGAGGAACCCCCTTGCCTGCCTGCATTCCCGTGTGTGTTCTGGACGGCCACGTGACTTCGCCGCGTCGTCACCTGGTGACAGTCTGTGCGGTCGCTAGGCAGCGCGCTTGTCAACCCCAGTATTGAACGGTGATTGGCTATAGCGCGAACCGGCGGCAACATTGCCCGGCAGGCGTCTCCTCCCAGCCCTAGGCTCGTTTTGCCTTTGAATCCTCTGCAGTAATTGCATCCTACCCAAAATAAACCAGCAGAGAGGCGAAACACATTGTTCAGTCAATCACTTTCCAGATGGCAACAGTCATGAATCCAGGTGGGAATCCAGTTTGTCTTGGTATTTTCTTCTGCTAGGAATGAGTAATTATTAATTCAATGAATTCATTGACAATAGAGATTAAACTATGGACCGTATGTGAACAGCAATAGTTGCGGCGGCAGCAGTCGTTGATTGATAAGCTGCTGATGGGGGTTCATAAAAGTGCAAGGTGTGAGAAAAGACACGGGTTTGGAATGTGTAAGCATTTGTTTTGGTCCATATTTGGAAATATACTGAGGAAAGGGGTCTGAGAACATAAAGTGAAATCCGACGATGAAACAGAACGTTGGGCAGAATTAGTTGCAGGGCTAAAAAGAACAAGAATGAATTGTGAATCCAGGAGTAAGACAAGTAAGATTGAACAAGATGCATTTAAAAACTAAGCAAAAAGTAAGATTGCTGATTACGATCACGCTTCTAGATTAAATATGTAAGGACAAAGAATAGAATTAGAAAAATAGGTTTTCTGATGTATATAAGGGCGAGTATGCACGTTCCGCTTGCTTAATTAAATATTACATAAGCAAAAGCAAGTTTAAGTAATAATTGAGAAAGACATAAGACAAAGACCAGGTTGTAAAACGCGGGGGGGGGGGGGGGGGGGGGTGGGTGGGGAAGCTAATCGTAAGGGAATGGACCTAGGGAACGTGAACCAAAAAAAAGTGAGAACAGCAGTGGGAAATATTTAAAATGGTAATCAATAGAGTTCAGGAGACATATCCTGCTAATAAAACGAGGATAAATTAGCCAATAATGAAACACCACGGATGAACAAAGAGACGCAGATAAAATTGAAGCGGAAGTGGCAGAAATATTGAAAAAATGACTTTGCCTCATTATTTACCAGGAAGAAAGTGGGCGATAAATGATAAACCAATCAAATTTACAGAAGATAAACATCTGATCCAGGTGGATTGTGTCCAAGTACATTAAAAGAAGTTAGAGAAGATATACTAGAGACATTCTTACATATCTATTTGAAAATTCGTTAGAAAAGGAAACAATGCCAGAAGACAGGCAGACATCTAATGTTATTCCTATATTTAAAAATGAAGATAGTGTAAGTCCATTAACTATTATAGACCAGTAAGCTTAACATCAATGGTTGGAAAGATGATGACTTTTTAAAGATGTAATAGAAAGAACATCTAGAAACCAAAAATATAATAAACAGCGGTCAGCACAGATTTCAAATGGGAATGTCATTTTTGACCAACCTCATTGAATTCTTTGAAGAATTAACAGTTGGAGTAGACAAGGATGTTGCAGTAGATGTAATACATTTGTATTCTCATGACTAAAGTCAGTGCATGTGGAGTCAGAGGACAAATAGGAGAATGGATAAGGGGTTAAGGATAATTACTCAGGCTGCAAAAGGTGGGAAATAGGGATTGATGTAGGGACCACTGTTATTCACCATTTACATAAACAACTTGGACTCGGGAATTGAAAGTATAAGCTCAAAATTTGGGGATGGTACCAAATTCCAGGGTATGGATAATACTGAGGAGGATTGCAACAAAATACTTGAATAAACATGCAAAATGGGCATATATTTGGCAAATGAATTTCAATATAGATGAATGGGAGATGGTGCATTTTGGTAGGAAATATAAGGAAGCCACCAGATAAATTGGGTAGAGGAGAAAAGAGAACTAGCAGTACAGGCATACACATCACGAACAATAGCAACACAGGTCATAAAGAAGCAAACAAAGCATCTGATGTCAATTTCTAGAGGGTTAAATTTGTACAGAAGTTTGGTGAGACTATAATTGGGGTACTGTGCACTGTGTCTATTGTACTGACTTTAATGTTTGAAAGACAGTTGAGAGCTATTACCATCTCATCAATCAGTCAGGATTGACTGCAACCAATATATTGGGATGTAGGATGGAACTTAATGTCCTTTCTCATGTCATGTTTGGTGGCAGATGGCATTTAACCAGGAAGGGGAGTGAAGGGTGGGGACTCCGCCAGCTTCAACCTTCCACCCTAATTAAGTCCATGGCAGGAAGGCCCATGCATGGCCTTCCCACACTAATACCAGTTGAGGCCCTTAAGTGGGCAATTAATGCCTTCCTAAGGACCTCATCCTGCTACCACTGATATTAACCCAACAGCAAATGGGCTGCTCACCATACCAGGGGCACGACAAGCCCGTGCGGGGTTTCTTGTGGGCTCCTGGGGGGGTTTGGGGGTCGGGGGGTGGAGGTAGTGCTTATCATTCGTTCAAAGGCACTTAGTGCTTGATCAAGGGACCTGGCATTGGGAAGGGAGTGTCCTGCTACAAGCCACCTGCCTGCCCTTGCTGCTGATCCCTCCCCTCGCTCCCCTCCCCTCAACTCGTCCTGCCATCACTCTCCTGTGGCCTGGGATCCAGTGATGATACTCAGCCTCAGGTGGCTGATGTACCTGCAGCAGCCACTGCCTCCCCAGTGACGCTG